>NW_028227257.1:9470000-9690000 GCF_978045245.1 Mus caroli | reverse complement strand
TGGCTGTTTGCTTTTTACCTTTTCTCCAAGAATAACCGTGGGACGCATTCTGGAAGCGAATGGTATCGCTTTGTCAGTGGTGGCTCATGGCAAGCCGGGTGGTCCTCAAAGAACAGCTGCAGGATTTTAGCACCCAACAAGATGGGAGCCCAAGGCCCCACGTAAATCTGAAATGACTCAAGCATCATTTTGCTTGCAAAGTTCTCAGGGCTCTTTGGGGGTGGGCCTTTTTTTATTTCTTTGTTTTGTTTTTTGTTTTGCTTTGTTTTGTAAAGTGAGAGGACAGGAAATGATGCTATTGGGAAGAGGAAAAATAATGTGTGTTAGATAACCGTTTTATTCAGGAGCATTTCTGGGAAGAAAGAGTTTCAGCAGGAATATGAGTATCCCCGGGGTAACTGGGGGTGGGGGTGGGGGGTGGGTTGATGCACAGCGCCACAGGAGCAGCAGCAGCCCAGACCAAGCAACTCACCTGGCACTCAGATCACCCACCCTTCTCATACATCATTAGGTCTTGCAGAAGAGGCTAGAGGCAGGTCAGGAAGACGCTGGCCCTGGCCCTGGAGGGACTCATGACGGTGGTACTTAATCCATCAGGACAGGCAGTTTGTCAGGACAAACATCAACTGTCTTCTTGCTCATATTTCCCTTCTCAGAACTCATGAGTCGCCCCCACACACACACCCCTACCATTCTGATTCAGATTTGCTGTGCTGTGTTTGGAGTGGTGGCACTTCAGTCTGTCTTCCTCAAGGGGAGGGGAGGGAAGGGTCGCTCATCCATCACTGACACCCATCATGCATCAGCACGTAGTCCCAAGCTCCAAATCTAAACAGATTCTCTGAGAAGTACCTGACAGGAATCCCTGCTCTCCACTTGGGGCGAGTCTGCCTGTTTCTGGAACACCCACCCGATTGTCAGTGTGCGGTACAAAATCTACACTTGATGATGAAGTGCAGGTCAGAAAAGCTTGACCCCGAGAGTGGGCTGCTGGTTTTGAATTTCACGGGGCAGGAATGTTTCCTGGTGGTAATTTCACTCTTCCCAATCCTTCCAGGTGAGATTAAGGAAATGGATCCCACAGAGACACGCCAGAAAGACCGTAGGAAATGCGATGGCTTTGAGACAGAATAAGACCAGGAATAATTTGTTTGTGACTGGAAGAAATGAGTGGAAATATAAATATAATTAGGGCTATCTCTATTCCATTGGATACCCAAACATATAATAAACACTAATAGGACCCATAGCCTCATAAATATACATAGTACTTTTAAAAAAAATTTATTAGTATTTTCTTCATTTACATTTCTAGTGCTATCCCAAAAGTCCGCCATACCCTCCCCCCCCCACTCCCCTACCCACCCACTCCCACTTCTTGGCCCTGATGTTCCCCTGTACTGAGGCATATAAAGTTTGCAAGACCAATAGGCCTCTCTTTCCACTGATGGCCGACTAGGCCATCTTCTGATACATATGCAGCTAGAGACATGAGCTCTGGAGGGTACTGGTTAGTTCATATTGTTGTTCTACCTATAGGGTCACAGATCCCTTTAGCTCCTTGGGTACTTTCTCTAGCTCCTCCATTGGGGGCCCTGTGATCCATCCAATAGCTGACTGTGAGCATCCACTTCTGTATTTGCTAGGTCCCAACATAATCTCACAAGAGACAGCTATATCAGGGTCCTTTCAGCAAAATCTTGCTAGTGTATGCAATGGTGTCAGCGTTTGGAGGCTGATTATGGGATGTATCCCTGGATATGGCAGTCTCTAGATGGTCCATCCTTTCATCTCAGCTCCAAACTTTGTCTCTGTAACTCCTTCCATGGGTGTTTTGTTCCCAATTCTAAGAAGGGGCAAAGTGTCCACACTTTGGTCTTCGTTCTTCTAGAGTACCATGTGTTTCACAAATTGTATCTTATATCTTGGGTATTCTAAGTTTCTGGGCTAATATCCACTTAACAGTGAGTATATATCATGTGGGTTCTTTTGTGATTGGGTTACCTCACTCAGGATGATTCCCTCCAGGTCCATCCATTTGCCTAGGAATAACATAATATGTATGAAATTATCACCTACATTAACTTGTAAAATGCCATAAATGTATCAATATGTTTGTTTAAAGATATAATTTTATTTTTTGTCTACGTGTATGTGTCTCTGGGTGTGTACATGCATATGAGTGCAGGTACCCAAGGAGTCCAGAAGAGGGCGCCAGAGTCGATAGAGCTGGAGTTACAGGTTGTTGTGAGCCTCCTGACCTAGGTGCTGGGAAGTGAATCTAGGTCTTCTGCAAGAGCAAGGGATGGTTTAACCAGCCTCATGTGCTAATGTTTTTTATTGATGCCTGCTGTATACTAATCTCCACCGGGAGTATGATTGACTTGGATCTTCAGTTGAAAGTGGTGAGGATGGCATGAGTTGATATTGAATATTCCAAAAACATTCCAATCGCTTTCAAGGGCCAGGTTCTGTTAATGCCATTCTGAATGGGCCATACAAAATTTATGCATGTTTAGAATGATTATGAAGTATGTAAATATAAAGAGAGATTCTCCTTCTTCTAAAATCGGGAACTAGAAAAGCTATAGAAAATATGCAGGAAAAAAAAAAAGAAAATATGCAGGAACTGGGATACGGCTCAGTTGGTAGAGTGCTTGCCCACTGAGCACAGAGCTCTGGGTTCCTCCCCTGCTCTGTATAAATCAGACGTGGTGGTGCATGCCTGCAGTCTCAGCACTCCAAAGATGAAGGCAGGAGGATCCGAAGTTTAGGTCCTACCCAAGACCATAACACACTTTCACCTAGCCTGGGCTCCATGGAACGCTGGGAAGGAAGGGGAGGTGAGATGAAAAGATAGAGAGAGAGGAGAGGGGGGAACAGAAGGGAGGAAAGAAGAAGAGATTCTCAAATAAAAAATATCCAAGTGCTTTTTACTAATGGAGCCAGCCCGATGGCTGCACCAGGCAGATAACGTGAAGTTAAACCACAGGGCAAGGAACTACAGAATGTGTGTCCACACTGACAGGGAGGCTCTGCGCTGCTCCAGCCGATGGCAGCCGCGGAGACATAGAGACCAATATAGCACCAATCCACTCGCTGCGTTTTGTTTCATTTTGTTTTCTCCACCCAGGAAGAATATTCCATAAAAGCTTTAATAATAATTGTATATCATGAGGTCTTGATAAAAATTGAATATGTTGCTACTGGTAAATTGCTTAGAACAAAGATTTACACAACGGGTACATGAGCACCTAGTCAGCACCTCTCAGATCACCTGCTGCCATCACTGTCGTTGTCATCATAATCATCACCATCACCATCATCACCATCATCATCATCATCACGTCTCATATTGGCAAGGCAAACTCCTCATGAGCAGGCATGCTGTCTGTCTTGTAAAGCTCTCTGTGCTAGAGGGGCAGCAACTGCTTGGGATATAGTGATACACTGTCAACGTGAACTTCAAAAAGGAAGTAGACAGGAATGTCTGATAATTTTAAGTGTTTTCTCTTAGTTTCTGCCCCTCTCCCTTCCTATCAAATCAATGGAAGGCTAAGGACAGATTGTCAGAGAAGCTGGTAAAATGGCAACCCAGGTGTCTGTCCAACTCATTTGCTCTCTGGGTCACACCTGCATAGCAATGCCCACTTGAACCGAGAGGTCCCTCCCACTAATGACTTACGCTGCCAACAGGGTTCAAAGCCAGGAGGTGCCATCGAAGCAGCAGGACCACCTGAGTCACAGTCACGCTGATGATGTGAGGTGGCTTGCCTCTTGCTCCTGGGCAGGATGGAAACTGGAGAAGGAAGCCCCAACTCAGTGCGCTGATGTGCGATTTCCAACACAGAAACCCTGACATTCCAAACTGCTGAGACCTTTAAAAAATAAAAGATGCGCCGAGTTCCAGCACTGCTCAGTATTCATGAGGCTTCGCGGCTTGTTGTAAGGCAAGATGAAAACAATACTCAGTAGATTTTCATAAGTGACACCTAACTGTAAGATTGATAGATGAGGCAGTTTTAATGTGTGTGAACTTCAAAACCAACACAACAGCTTCAAGGCAGCTGAGCACTGGTTTCCAGGCCTACATTTCTTACAGAGATGAGCCCGGATTCTCCCCCTCAGCTTGCCTGCATCTTGAAAATGGATAGTGACCATCACCCTGGTTAGGGCAGATTTCCTACTGAGCCTCTAAGAACGGCCAAAGGATGATTTCATGCGTGTAGCCGTGGTTCTTGGTGCAATTTGACTTTCACGTTAATCGGACAGATCACGGGTGGCTAAACAGCACTATTCGCTTCTGTTAACTAAGACCGAGGAAAATGGCCAGCCTTCCTGGTGGTTCAGACTAAGCACATATTGAGTGGTTCCTAGTAAAATGTTTGCTTTGTACGCTATAGCTTCTGTCGGCCACTCTAGTTTATTTATGTAGTATTGAATACTTACATATATGTAGTTATAAATCATATGTAAGCTTCGATTCCATAAGGTGCTGTATGTATAGCATTATATAGACATCTGCTTATGCATATATTCACAACTATATAGTATAGCAGGCACAGGGTCTGAAGTTTTCATAGCCAGCCTTAATTAAGCAACTTTTCAGTCTCTTATAAATAAGGATAAATTTTCTCCTATAAATAAATATAAACTTTCTAATTCTTATAAATATCTGTCCATGGAATGCACTCAAGGGGACCTCAGTGTAGTCAGGGGGACTCAGCTTCTTCCTTTTGATGCCCCCTTTTTCCTCTTGTCTTATAATGTGATCCCCCCTGTCCACTGGGTCCTGGGCACAGAGCAGAAAGTGCTGTTCAGAAGTCTCACAGAGACAGGTTGCAGAGAAACGCACCAGCAGGCGCGCACACGCACAGGCCAGTGTTGTGATACTGATGAGTCAGCTTCCTTCCTCCTTCCCATCTTTCCTTTCTTTTCTCACTTGGTCGGTGGGGGGGGGGGTCTTACTTTTTCTAGTTTCACGTTGCTTTGACTCAATCATAATCAACTCCGGATGGAAAGAACTGGAAAGTGTTTTGTTCGGGGTATTTTCAAAATAAAGCGTTCCGTTACGGTAGTAATCATTTTACAATGGCCAATGCTTAAACCCACTTAATATCCACGTCAGCACGAAAAGGAGATCCCGCTACTTAGTCGAGGAAGACTCAAGTGATCCGTAACTGACTGGCACTTGCAGAATCTAACCAACAGCGCACCAAAAAGCCCAAGTGAGGCTCCATATTTCTCTCAGCAGAACAACTTAAGATAAGCACTCAGTCTGGGTGCCAGAGGTCACACCACCAGAACATTCTAGAGCCCGGCAGGTGCTTGCTACGAATGATGGAATCGTTAAGGAAACATCTGAGAAGGATTCCACTGTAGGAAGAGCAGTTCTTCCCCTGAGCTAAGAGGGGACCCAAGTTGACAGCGAGAGACACTCTGCCCTTCACCCTCAACCAGAGGAAGGATGGGTGGCCCCGGCATCCTGGAGAAGAGATAAAGATAATCTGTCAGGAGGTGCCTCCCCTCCAGCCTACTCAGACCTCTGGCCCGGTACACCAGGGACACTCTTTGTCACCACAAGCACGAAGGATGGGGTCTTTACCAGCACCCCTAGCCGATTTCCTTTGTCTTATTGATACAGTATATTTGCCTTGCTTAATTGAGAGCTGGTGGTACCCACACTGGGTGTCACCTGCCCACAGTCGTGACCTTCTCAAAGGGGCTGCACCTCTGATCTGTCACCTCAAAGGGCAGGCTCCCAGGAGGTAGGATGGCCCCGGCGAGGTGGGTACCTAGAGTTGGCTTTTTTTAATTAAGGCTCCACATTGTAACGAAGTCAATGTACATGATTGGGAGAGTGAATGTCAACGCCACTGCCTTTTCTTTCTCTCCTTTATCTTTGTCAGTGATTCAAAGACATGATTTATGGTTAGTCTCCGACTTTCGGAGTCATCCATCAAGCCCCGGTTTCACTACAGGGCCGCACGCTGTAAATCATGCCGAAGGCATGTCATTCATACCCCTTAACCCTTCCAGGGTCTGCTTCAGGGTCGCTGTGAGAAGAGAACTCTGTAAGGTGCCACTTGAGGGGGCTTCGGGAATTGCTGGAACTTCTAGAGCTGGGGGCATTAATTGCTTGACCTAGGTAAGACGTGGGCCCAGCTTCTCCTGGCCATGGAGGACAGGAGTTCAACCCTGCGTGGCTTGAGAAGGGCATGGGCTCCCAAACCAGCCTTATGCTGTTTGGAAATGACGGCTATGAATATCTGAAATGCCAAGTTCCACTTCAGAATCAATCACAGGCCAGTCCTGACTGTGACCTTGCAAAGACTATAGAATTCGTGCAAAGACCCATTAGCAACTGCTACGCCAGCTTTGCAAACAAACAGTCCTGATCCGTGACCCCACTCCCACTCCCAGCTCTTCACTTCTTTACCACTCTGTAGCTCTCTGACCCTTTTTGATACTCTGAAAGGTGGGGAGGCGCGGCAAGAGATAAGATGGAAGAACAGAATCTACGGACAGAGGGTCAGGAGGGAGCAAGGCCTCCTCTCTGCTCAGCTTCTGGTGATGACCGAACTCACCCCAAGCCTTGCAGATAGGATGTGCCTAGCAGAAGTGAAATTCAGCCAGGCCATGAAAGGGTAGGGGCTGTGTCCTAATGGGAGCCTGCACTGTGTAATTAAGGGTCACTAATGACGAGCCGAGGCTTAGTATCTAGGTGTGGGAGTCCTCAGTCAGTGGACAACGAGTCCCTTTCTGACTTCTGTAGCTCCGGGTCGCCCAGGTAAGCTGATCAAGAACAGTTAGGTTAGCAAACGCCGGGAGGAAAATAAAATCTGTAAAAGGCGAATGTCTGTCGCTGCCCAGACAGATCTGAATTCCTGCTTTAAAGTTCAACCCTTCCTCAGATGGGATTGAGAGGGGCAGTGTGGAGCTTAGGTGCTTTCAAACAGAGAGTGAAGTGGTCCCGGTGTCTCTGTTTCCCAAAACGTGGCTTTATGTAGTCCCCAAAAATGAAACAAAGGTGCGTCAGTGTGCCAGGACGCAACCCAGCGTGCCCCTTCTTTGCCCACCATTCTCGTTGTTCAGGCACTGAAAGAGCCTGACTTATTTTCTGTTTCTTGGACAGAGCACAGGAATCTCTCAAACTTTAAATGACCCAGCCCCATGAATCGCCCCCTAACAGTCTTAGAAGGCAGGAAAACCATTGCCATCCTAATATTTCACGGGAAACACCTTCCCCTTCCACCCACCCACTGCTCTGAGCCAGATTTACACAGTATACAAAGTGTCTGCAGCCCTAACCGCGGGTGACTCAGGAACAGGGAGCCTGCAGATTAATGTCCTCATCCGCAGTGATGAATTCTACTTTTGTGCGTGTGTGTACTGAGAGCAGTGCCAACGGATTGCCGGTAGGCAGGCTCATCTTCAAGGGTAACTCCTTTCCAAAAAGGACCGGTGTCGGCCTGCGTTGTAAGGCAGTTGCTGCTGTTCAAACCCTGTCCATCACCCACCTCCAGCTTTGCTGGCACACTCCGTTATTACGCTGCTGATCAAAGGAATGAGCCAGGCACTGACAGTGGGGATGAGAGTGGTCCAGCTCTTGGGAGTCATCGGTGACGTTCAGAGCCCCCTTCCCTTTCAGGGGGTGAGAGGAATTCTCTTTTCTCAATAATATGTGTGGAGTATCCAGACATGTCTGCAGGCCCTATTCAAAGCCAGTCAACCTGGAAGCATGTTGAGACTCTGCAACTAACTTCTATTTTCAAAACCTTAAGACTAAGACCCCACCCAGTGAAGCGCTTAATCAGCTTGTCACGTTGGATGTAAAGCCAGGAGGCTCAGATGTCACTTGACTGACCTCCCTAACCTCTTACCTAAAGGACCCTGAGTTACAGGCAAGACCCTGGAAAGGTAAAGAAAACATCACTGGATTGACAGAGTCCAGCACTCTGTATCTGACCTGAGCACACTGGTGTGAGCCTTCCTTTGTGATGTCTGTGCCAAGGCACTGAGGGAGAATTACTCACCTTTCAAACAAACAGAGAGAGACAGAGACAGAGAGACAGAGAGACAGAGACAGAGAGAGATCTCACTCACGAGGATGAGTTCAGAATTTTCTGGCTGAATTTTAGGTAATTCGAACACACTTGAGGTCCAAATGGCACGAGATTTCTGCACACCAGTTTCATACATGCAAATTAAGCCATAGGTTTGTCAATTTCAGTAAAATATCCAAGTTGCCTACACCAACCCACTGTCCAGAGGCCAGAAAGCAGCCTTTTGTCCTCTTTGCCTGGAACTTCCTTTGTGCTCCGAGGGCTCTGAGTGTGTGTGTCCAGCACAGATGAGTGCCCTTCCTCTCTGCCTCCCCTCTCCGTCTCCACCACCCTCCCTCCCTCCAGCCCCACCCCCTTTCCCTGTCTGCTTTGTCAGAGCAACAGTGTGACTTTGTCTTTGACATTAAACAGTTGTATATACTTTTAGCCGGCTTTTGTTTACTCCATCTGTATTTCCAATCAGCGAGGAAGGTTTACCAAGTGGTTCATTACTGATTTACTTATGATGTATTTAGATAGCAAACACGGAACTGTCAGCAGTCTCTGGCTAAACACTGTTGACAGACATTAATAACATATGGTATAGCAATGGAATTACGATCTTTAATGTTTGTGGAAATTTACATCCTCAACGTGTAATTTGGGGGGGGGGTTGGGGGGTGCGTTTCTTAGGTAGGTAGGTACGAGAGAGACGATGTTTTAAGGAAACCCTTTTAAGACAGCTCTGTTGTGCTTGTAACCCTTGGTGGACCACACTGATACCTTCCTTGACTGTTAAATTGTACAATTTAATGGAAGCAAACAAGTCTCAGGGGTTAATTTAGGCTTACGAAGCTGAGGCCTTCACAGTTACCCTGTGAGAAATAGCCCCCCTCCTCCCAACCTTCAGTCACCACCAAGCATATGACTCATGTCTCACCCCCACTCCAGTACATCCTTCATTGGGGAACTAAGTTTGGGGTATATAAACGTTACCAAGTCCAAATAGATGGACTCAGAGCGTGCCGTCTCTGGTATGGCTACTTCTACCTGACAGCAGCCACCCATCCACACTGGACCAGGACAGACAGACATTTGAGTTTGTGGCCTTTAATTGGCCATTCTTTGAGCTTACATGGTTTTCTCCAGCTGCAGGGAAGAACTTGTTTCAACAGGGCTCAAGAGGTTATACATACATACATGCATGCATACATACATACATATTCATACATACACATACATACATACATATACATACATGCATATACATACATATACATACATACATACATACATATTCATACATACATGCATGCATGCATGCATACATACATACATACATACATACATACACACACACACATACATACATACATACATGCATACATGTGACTATAGAGCCCCATGTCTCAGTTTCAAAAGGCTGCCCAGGTCCAGTACTTCCTCTTCTGCGTGGCTGCAGCAGCACTCTGACCTCTGACCTCTGCTTCTGGAGTCAGGTCTCCCACTCTGGCCTAACTTCCCTCCATTGGATCCTCCCAAGATGGCTGAAAAGATAACCTGGTCTTATCTCCCTATTCAAATGCTCCTGGTTTCACCTTACCTGGGAAGTCCCTCTTGTTGCATAAGGCTTTATATTTACAGGGTCTCACAGTCTCTTCCCCACCAGAGGGCTGTGCTTACACCAATAGGACTGACATGTTAAACCAAGGGCTTTGCCTCCCTATGGGGCTGTCTAATACCTGATAACATGGATAACAAGGGGCCTCTGCCCCGTGGGTATGAACAGCACCTGTTCCCACCACAAGATGCAGCCATAGACACTGCCAAATGACCCTTAACCAAGGACTACTACATTGGGGGGGGGGGGGGGCGGTCATAGCCATGACCGTGAGAAGAAGTATCCAAGTTACGGGTCCTAGCTCCATCCTGCCCACAGCCCTGATGGATTTTGTGAGTCCCAAGTGTCCTCCTATCCCTAACCACCTCCAGGATCAAGAGAGAAGCACACGTTGTTCATGTGGACAGGACGGATATAGAGAACGCAGTGGCAGACTAATGTCATCATGTGTCTATTTAATCTTCCCCCAAACTAGTTTCTCTGCTCTTCACGGACAAAGGAGGTGGTTGGCATTCCTTTTACCCACTGACTACCTCGATGATTGGAGCATTGTAACATCTCAATGAATACCTGCTGGCTTTGATTTTATAATTATAGTCTCATTCCACCTTTGCTTCGCCATTGTGGGAGAGCAAGTTAATACCCAGAGCATCGCCTTCTCTCTAAAGGAAATTTAAGACATCATGTTAGCTAAGTGCTTTGCCAGCCTTCCTGCAAAAAGGAAAAAAAAGAAAAGAAAAGAAAAGAAAAGGAACTAAACACAGAGCCTTCCCAGGCTGCTTCATGATTCTCTGCACTGTAGCTACATAGATACTTATCAATCATTTTAGATGCCTTTCTGATCATCATTAGTGCTTATTGAGCCTAGCATTCTGTTCAATGATATCTAAATCTGCAGAAACTTTGAAGTATGGGAATTAGTATTAAGCCCATTTTGCAGATGAGAAAGTAAGGCTCACAGAGGTGAAACACCTTACCCAAACTACCACAGCATACCAAGGAACTCTCTGAACTTTGTCTTGGTTCCCCCCCCCCCATACTATACTATCTTCACTCCAGGCTACTTAGAATGCATTAATGCAAGGATTGGAAGCCAGCTTTAGCAAGAGGAGCTGGCAAGACTTAGCTGCTTTCTTAATGGCTTTGGGCTTAGGGTTTTGGTGTGCAATGTAACCATGTACTTTGTAATGCTCTCAGCCTTGGGTGTGTAGGGGAGCCAGGCTGCTCAGTATTTGAAGAGAGGGATCAGCCACTCCCAGTATTCACTCTGCCCTTCCCCTTGGCTAATGTGACCATGCACAGAGCTCTCAGGAGTGACTCAGATGTAGGCAGATCAAGGGACATGATGGGGAGTTCTTTGGTCTCCCCAGCCCTTTCCGTGTGAATCATCATCCTCTTCTGAGCTGTTTCTGTCCTTACGTAACTCCCACTGATCCCTTAGATAAACCCATGGGCACAATCAATTGAAATGAACAGGAAGGGCGAAGGAAGCTTAGATACCAAGGTGGAGAGCCAGGTCTGAGAGAGCCAAGCTTCCACTTCCGGTATGGGCTCACTGGCTGAAATCAGGGTTCAAACTCAGGAATCTCTGAGGGGTGGTAAATGCGCAAGTCAGATGAATGGCAAGGAGTTGTGGGTGTGGTGATGGAGCAAGTGCTATGGAGCATCCTCTTCCCAGGTTCCAGCAGAGGGTGCTGGGGAGGGCAGCCAACCCTTATGGGGTTTCGACTAGAACAGAAGCACTCAGTGGCTTCAGATTCCTAGGTCTTGGCCAATCACCTGCTTCGATTGCAAACTCTAAACCAAGCTCCTCTCAAAACCAAATCTTCAGTTCTTTGTGAATTCGGGGGGGGGGGGGGGCCTCATCTCCAAACTCCCACCTGCATCGTTCAAGGAGGGAGACACAAGCCATGCAAAGTGATAGAGCACTTAAAACACCCCCAGATGTCACCAGGCTGGGCGGTACCTGTAAAATACTCTGGAAATTTGAAAAGTTTCGTCCAAAACACAGGCAAACACATCAGCCTTTCTTGTATTTAATATGTTGATAGAATAATATTGTGGATCAATTGAGACGGTGTTTGGCTAAAATTAATTTCATTCATTTGTGTTTTAAGGTGTGGTGTGTGTGTGTGTGTGTGTGTGTGTGTGTGTGTGTGTATGTGTGATTATTGCGCCATTTGAAAGCACAGACACTCAGCTTTGTTCAGACAGCTGCTTTGAGACTTTAAGGTCAGCCCACAGCCTACATCAGCAAAGATGTACGAAATTCTAACAGTAACCACAGCCACCCTTACTTTGTCAAGCCTCTTTCTCCCTGCTGCTGCATCCTGGAAGTTGGGATTACAGACATGTACTACCACACCTGGCTTAGAAGTGCTCCAAGGACACTGGGCGAGCAGCCTAACAACTGAGCCACACCCCCAGCCCTGGCCTTTCATTTCTTTAATCCTCAAACTCATTGAGGCCATTTGCTTTAGAGATGAGGAAGCTGAGGCTTAAACAGCTAAGCAACTTGCCGAGGGCCTCAGAGTCCGCACGTGACACATTTGATTCTGGTTTTGCCACCATGGTAACCAAGAGCAACACAGAGAATCTGGCCAAAGCCCATATTGGGAGTTTGATGGTTCTCTCCCCATCTCCAAGTGTCTGAGCCCTCAGAAGCATCCATTGTAGTCCACAGAGTCCCCATGTCTTGGCATTTGTGAACCATCCTTCATACGGCATCACAAGAAGAGAAACTAGTTCCGATCATTTGAGTTCTGCTTCGAATAGAGTGCTGTTATTGTTTCTACATTACGCTTAGACCAAAGGTAGAGGTTTGAAATGTGTTTGATATGCAAGGGATGTATCCCAAATGTTAAGAATTCTCTCAACAGAACTCTTTCAACGTTCACATAAAGGGGTAAATCTAGGTCGGGCATGGTGGGGCCCACCTGTAATTCCAGTATTTGGAAAGCTTAGGCAGGGGGAAGCCAGTCTGGATAATAGAGGGAGACCCGATCTCAGAAGCCAGCAAGCAAACTGGCCCTACTACATCTTTCCCTTCTGTGAAAATGAAGCCTTACTGTGTGTTTTTAAAAGTTAAACTCTTTTCAGTGTTGTGTATTGAACCCAGAGCCTCAAATATGCTATGTGAGTGCTCTGTCTCTGGCCCATTTCTTCATTTCACTTTGATTCAGTGTCTAAGTTGTTCTAAGCTGGACCCCTTATTCCCAGCAGGCTCTTGGACTTGTTGTCTTCCTGCCTCAGTCTTTCTAGTAGCTGGGCTTACAGCCTTATTTGACCAGTCTGTGGTTGGGTTTCCTTAAAAAGAGGCTGAGATACATACAGCTGAGTCTTATGCCTGTCTACCCTTGCATACAACGCCTGGAGTAGGGGGAGGGAGATCTCTTTGATGGACGCTCAGCTTGTTCACCTTGCCTCCATCTACTGCTGAAAATACTCAGTGGGGACTGTGGAATGGTTCAGTGGCTAAAGCGCATGCGCAAGCTTGAGGCCACTAGCCTTCAGATCCCTAGAACTGTAGGGATAAATGTAGATAACCTGCCAGTAATCCCAGCCTGCGAAGTTAGAGATGGGATCCCCACAGCAAGCTGACCACATGGGCACGATCTGGGTTCGACTGAGCATCCTTCCTCATTGAAAACCATGTACCTCTGTGACCGTGCAAACATCGGAAGAGCATCAGGTGCTCTGCGGGTAGTGGCACTTTCAAGGAGACTGGCCCATTTTTCTCGCTTTCACGCTGTCAGTACACGAGACCTTGGGATTTTTATAATCCAAATTGATACTCTCTGTGAAACCTCCTCCACTCCTGCTCCCTGCTCTGAAGAGATTCATTTCCTCGCAGGCACTTCTCCAGGCCGGGTGGATAACGGTGACTGAGGGTGGATGCCTAACCTCGCCTTGACAAGGTGTGGGTCTTGCTAATTTGAATCTTTTCCTCCTTTGCTCCTGTGTACCTGGCACAGCCTGATTTATTGGCGCCTGTTTGCGGACTCACTGATCACTCTCTTATTACTCCTCTACCCCCATCCATTTCAGTTTGTGGCGCCTCTCCAACCATTTCTTATGCCGCCCCTTACCACCTGCTCCAACGTGACAAACGATCGACTCAGACTGTTGCTCCTGACCTGGCATGGTCTCTTCCAAGTAATATAAATGGTGCCGTTCAGGGGTATGACGATGTTCTCATAGACACAGTTGTTCCTCTGTTGGCATGCCCTGTTTGAAATACAAGCATGCCAGGGTATCTCCGCTGCCCTACCCAAGGCCTTGAGAGGGAACCAAGCAGCTGCAGCAGTGGCTCAGAAATCCATAAGCTCCTGGGTAATGAGATCAAGAATCCCATGGAGCAGCGTGTGTGGGGCTCGGCATGGTATTATGAGGAGGGGGATGGCAAATCCCTCAAACCACGTGGAGCCTGAAATCCTAACGTTTTGCAACAAGAAGCAGGAGATGTCTCTGAAGTGTGCGCCCTCGATGAGAGGTAAAGTAGGCTACCCCATGTAACCCACCATGGATCTCCCTTGCAGAGCCACACACTGAGGCCTAATGACTCCAAGGTCTGACCCCTGACCCTTTTTTAGAGCCCCTAAACCTACTCGGGCAAGTTCACCTAGTGAATCCTCGACAGGCCCAGATTCCAGGCTGTGACTCCCCTCTTCAGGGTGATCACTCTTGACTGAAGGGTCAAATCAGTTAATAAGACAACACAGACACAGATATCCCAGAGCCCTGAAAGACACACGTGGTCAGTTCCTTAGTTTAGAGGCATGTGCAAGCTTGCAAGGTGGCCCCGCTGCAAAGTGCTCTTTGCACAAGCTCGAGGACCGGAGTGTGAATCCTAGCACCCGTGTAAAAGCTGCGCATGACAGTACCTGCCTGAAATCCATGTCCTTGGAGCTCACTGAACAGCTCGGTTAGCCAACGGCCTCCTGACTCAGTGAGAAAACTAAGGTGGAGAAAGACCGCTGAAAAGATCTGACACCAATTTTTAAATTCTATGCATGCCCACCCTTATGAACACAAACATGTCCTTTCTGTGTACAAGCCCACGATGCTATTGATAAGCAAGCAGGCCCTTACTCTCTGCAGTCCAACTGCTGTCCTTTTCTGGCCTTCCTTTCCTTCCGTAGATGCAGACACAGTGAAGGTGGGAAATATATTTGCAGCCCTTCTTCTAGACCAGGGAGCTACCTGGGTTTCTCATTTGTCTTGGGGTTGGTTCTTTGTAGAAGAAACTACAGTCCCGAAGAAGAGGAGACAGCTGAGGCAAGGGCTGGCTCGTGGACCAAATGCTCGGAGCCTCCCTTCCTCCCACAGGGCACTAGCCAGAACCCAGCATGTGTCAATCGTTTCCTAGGAACTGGGCAGTTTGTGTGGTGAGAGATTCTTCACACGGTTGCCTCATTTAAGATACTCGCAACCCCACGTGGTATGTGCCGCCCTTATCCTTGTTTTATAGAGAAGAGGACCTCAGAGCAGTTAATTACTCTTGGAAAGTCGTGTGAGTAGAAAATTCTGGGGGTTTCTCATCCCTCATCTGCCGCCTGCCAGAATGGGGGAGGGGGCGCGCTGCTAACCTACTAGTCTATGTGACCATAAACCTTGTTTGTATGCTTTGTCTCCTCATGCCAGTGGCTCAGTTGTTGGCACTGTTCAGCCCGGGACAGTCAGGCATCCCTGGGACCCCTGTCACTGACTCTTGACTCTCCAGATTTCTAACTGCATGGTAGAGCTGCCCCCTTCCCCAAGAGCTTCACTCCTCTATCTGCCTTTCAGCCCCATTTTTCCTTGACATGATATCAACTTCTTGGAACATTAGAAAATGCTGGCATTTATGAACCAGCAGCGATGAGAGCACTCACTCACATGGGAAAAGTCTACATCATTCTAACATCCATTCTATTGCCCTCCCCGCCCCACCCTATTCTACAGTGCAGAAAGGTCGGAAGGAAAAAAAAAACTCCTGGAAACCACTCAGATGCCCACCAGTAAATTGTAGGTAAATAACTCAAGAAGCAGCAATAACATCTAGCCACAGACAAGGGTTGGCAAGTGGCATCTGATGGCTGTTATTTAGGAGTGCTCGTCAGAAAGTTCTCCATCCCTTCCAAACTGATCAAGCCCGGAATACCTGTGTCAGGATGCAATTTCATTAGGAGTATGGTTGGGGGCAGCTGGCGGAAGCAAACTAGGTCTCCTAATATCTCCCCCGATCCTTTGTGTAACCCGAAGAGAAAGCCAAGAGGGTGAAGATGGAGATGAACTAAGTTAGACCACACCCTTGGACACACAGCGCCACTGGGTAAAGAGAAGCTCTTCAGCAGGACGTGATAGAGTGATAGACCTCTCGTCATGCTTCCTGGAAGGGAAAGGACCCATTTCCTAGGCAGAGGCAGCCACCTGCAGGAAAGAGGAAGATGACAGTCCCCTTGTCCACGTGTCCTGAAGTGGGCAGTTCACCTTGATGAACAGTTCAGTGAAAAAGACATTGAGTGTAGATAGAACCTTGATTTTAAAAAGACTTTGTGTGTGTGTGAGTGTGTGTGTGAGTGTGTGTGTGAGTGTGTGTGTGTGTGTGAGTGTGTGTGTATGTGAGTGTGTGTGTATGTGAGTGTGGGTGTGTGAGTGTGTGTGAGTGTGTGTGTGAGAGTGTGTGTGTGAGTGTGTGTGTGAGTGTGTGTGTGAGAGTGTGTGTGTGTGAGTGTGTGTGAGTGTGTGTGTGTGTGTGTGTGAGTGTGTGTGTGTGAGTGTGTGTGTGTGAGAGTGTGTGTGAGTGTGTGTGTGAGTGAGTGTGTGTGTGAGTGTGTGTGTGTGTGTGTTACTCCAAGGCTCTTCACAGAGCTTAATTCTGCCTAGCAGGAAGAATGACAAAGGGGGCCATGAATTGAACTCCTACTTCAGATATTTCTGCAGTGTCTTGATATTCCTTTCCCTTTTTCTTGTTACTTTCATTAGGTACATTTTCACTATGCACACTATCTCAAGTCTGCAAACCTGTGATCCTCCTGCCTCTGTCTTCAGAGTGCTGGGATTAGTACTACGTCTCCACCAAGCTCAGCTTCAAGCTTTCATAGAAAGTGTTGGGGTTGGTTGTGACAATTAGGAGAAGAAAAGCGAGAGGGGGGAAGGGGAAAGGGGAGGGAGGAGGAGGGAGAGGGAAAGGGACAGGGAGGAAGGAGAAAGGGAGAGAGGGAGGGAGGGGAGAGGGAGAGAGGGGGGGAGAGGGGGAGGAGAGAAGGGAAGGGAGAGGGAGAGAAAGAGGGAAAGGGAGAGAGAGGGGGAAAAACAAATGGATAATTATGCTCTCTGAGAAGCTGTCTGGAAATAATAAAGGCAACAGCAATGGAAGTATTAGAAGCTGGTATTTACTACGTGTGCTCGCTGGCCTCTGCCAGGCACATTATCCAAACGGAGTCATTAAATCCTCACAGCAACCCGTGAGGTGGGGATTACGGCTATGCCCAATTTACAGAGGAGGGGCCAGGCCCCAAGACTTGGCTTTAAGTAACTTTGCCCGGGGTCACTAAACAGTTACCCAAGACTTCCATTTAAAATTAAATGGCTGATGAAAGATACAAGGGTTTTGCTGTGTGTGAAACAGAGCAAATCGAACCAGGAATTCCCCAGACACCCCCTAGGGGCCCCCACTCCATTACGTACAGTACAGTCAGTCTGGGACCACAAAACTTGCAGAGGCAGCTAGAAATGTCTGAAGGTCTTGTAAAGCAAGAGGAGGGGAACTTAAAAACCAAGTCTCTATTTCTCATGTATGAAAACACTAGAAAGTTTAGGGCTCACAAAAGATCTGCTCCATTTCATCTAACACTCATAAAGGCTATCCGGTGGGGCACATGAAAGAATACCAAGAATGTCTTTAAAGCTGAGAGACTTGTCTTTCCAGCTATTCAGGAGGCTGAGGCAGGGGATGCCGAGTTCAAGCTCCTCCGTACTCAAACTCTAGTGTAAGTTCAAGACCAGTTTGGGCAACTTAGTGAGCCCCTATCTCAAAGTGAAAGGGACAAAGGGGTCTAGCACCGTGGTGGAGTGCTTGCTTATCACTCCGGAGACCCTGAGTTTAATTATAGACTCCCCCAAAAGAATCCTTTGATATTTATGGTAGGGAGACTCCACAAAGGCAAACCTGAGAAGTTCTCATGTCTCAAGGAAGGCCAGCCCTGCCTAGGCCACCCACATTTAAACTCTCTTCATAGGTGAGCTTGCTGTTGAGCCTGGGCTCCCTCAGGGTCACAGAGGGACCTGACTCATCCACAGGCTCTCTTTCCATTGTCATCTTCCCAGAATCCCACACACAGAGCCGCTGAGCTTCAAGTAGGAAATGAAAGGGAAATGACTTTGCAGTAATTTAAAGCGTTACATAAGCATAAGCATTGATGAGACTCTTAAACTGCTCTGTTGGTTTAAAGAAAATAAAAAACCCGTTTGAAGAGATTTCCATTCCTGTCATACGGTTTCTGTCATGGTGATTCTCGGAGAGTGGGCTCTGGCTAATGAAGGCTGTGGCTAATTATGCTAACCAATTCTGTCTAGAACATTCTTTCTTGTAGTTATCTCTTCACAAGTGCACAGCGCAAGATGGAGGCATCATGGTCATGGGTCCTCTTATTTTATCCCCACCCCCCAAGGAGAATCCTGAAATATTAGGATGCATTTCGTTGGGGGGGGGGCAGACTTGTACAATTATCAGCATTCTTTGTAGTCAAGAGTCAGAAAGCCCAGCTTAACTTGGGATAAGGATGCTTATATATTCTTTCTGAAAGGCCAACAGTGGACTTCTCTGAATTAACCTGGAAACAGGTCATCGGAAGGAAGGGCACGTGAATTTGCTAATGGGTGTGTATGTGGAGAGCAACGTGATTCACTCACGAGACCTAAGGGAGGGCCGCATGGTTGAAGCTGAAAAACATCTTTTCCATGTAAGGGAGGTGGGAGCTGTAGGTGGGTTCTCGGGAGCAGGTTTTGTAATGACCTTCAGGGGAGGGGAGTCGACCCTGAGAGCCTGGGACATCTCCTCTGAGCTGAAAGTGAGGTGTGCGGACTTTAGTCTCTTCCTTTGGCAGAGGCTTTCAAGCTTCCTTGGTAAATGAATTTCAGGAACTGAGGAGCCCAGTGGGCAGACCTGATCCTCAGACAAAGGGGTCAGTCATTTCAGGGAGACCTACCCTCTGCCTTTACTGCTCTCTAGATAGAGGTTGAAAGCCATACTTTCACCACCAACTGGGGGTGGGTGGGTAAGTGCACGTGTGTGTACAGATGCACACGCATGTGTTTGTGTTCACACAGAGCCCAGGGATAAACCTCGGCTGTCGTTTTTCAGGCATCCTTTATTTTATTATTTTATTTTATTTTATTTTATTTTATTTCATTTTTGAGACAGGCTCTCTCAGTGGCCTGGAGTTTGCCATTTGGCTGGGCTGTGTTACATTTACGATCTGAGCTATCTCTCTAGCTTGGGACATCTTTGTTCTAAGCCACAGCACTGGTGAAAGGAGCCTTTATCAATCTTTTACTTGAGGGATGAGGAGGTGCCATTGGATTCAGGATTTGCCTGCTCTTTCCTTCATTCTGGTTTTAATCGCAAAAGACTCTGCTTCATGGAAGTGGACCCTACTACATTCTACACCTTCAAGTCCTTGTGGTCCAAACTAATGGTGCTGGAATTGAGAAGCTATAAAAATCTCCAGATGGTGGAAAAAGTAGAGCACAGAGAAGCAGGCTTTGAGGTTTGAATGTGAAGTGTCGTCCACAGGCTCCGGTCCCTCAACATTCAGCCCCCTACTGGTGATGTCATTGGAGGAGACTGTGAAACCTTTAGGTGATAGGATCATACTGGAGGAAGTGAGTCAGGAGGGGAGGGTCTTGAGATGTTACTACCCAACCTCACTTCCTGTCTCCTCTCTGCCTCAGACAGCAGACACAATGTCACCACCCAACCTCACACTGTTGCTACACGACTCTTCCACCATGGTGGACTGTGCCACTCTAAACCATGATCAAAACAAACTCTTCCTCAAAGTCCTACTTTGATTCTCTCTGTCACTATGGCAAACACCACAACCAGAACCAACCTGGGGAGGAGGGGGCTTATTTCATCTTACAAGTTAAGAGTCCATAACCAGGGGAAGTCAGGGCAGGAGCTCAGATAGGAACCTGGAGGCAGAAACTTATGCAGAGGCCACGAAGGAGCTCATCTTCCTGGCTTGTTTCCCATGGCTTACTTTGCTACCTTTTTATACAGCCCACACCAACCTGCGTAGGGACAGCAACGCCCAGAGTGGGCTTTGCCCTCCCATATCAATTAGTAAATAATAGAATACCTCACAAATGTGGCCACAGACCAATCTGGTGGAGGCAGTTTCTCAGTCGAGTTTTCTTCTTCCCAGCAGTATCAAGTTAACACGTGCCATTAACCATGACCCTCTCTTAAGTTGTTTCTTGTGCTTAGTCGCAGTGACAAGAGTCAATACAGACAGCATAGTATCCTATCTCTGACTCCTACGAGTCATGTGTTGTCCTGCCCTAAGCAAGCCCTTCCACTGTGGGCAGGGCTAACCCTCCACAAGTCTTCCCCACCATGATGGTCTAAACCATCCCTGGAACCACAAGCCAAAATCGACTCTCTGTCCTAAGTTTCTGTGACATATTTCTGTCACAGCCATGAGACGTGTAATGAGCCACACGCCTGGGTTCAGAGCATCAGGAAGGGAAGGAGTGATATTTCCCACCAAAGACTCTATAGCCGTATCAACATCAGCTCAAGAGCCCATTTCTGGGCATTTACCATGGGTAGAGAGGTTAGAACAGCTGCCCCTGGACTTCAATGTTCTGCTTGTCATGTGGACAGAGAAGGCTAAGTCCCCCGAGTCCTGTGGAGCGAGCCCCACTCCATAAGAAAATCCAAACCCGGGTGCCATGAGTGAGAGCAAGAGCAGCAGGCACTGGGGAAAGAGAGGCAGAGATGCCTCCTGTTCGGTCTCATTAATACTGAGGAAGCTAAAACTTGACTTCCATTCTGTTACAAAGTTTCACCGTGCCTTACAAATGAAAACTTTTAAATGAATTTTCAAATGGCTCCAAGCCTGCCCATCTTGGGCTTTAAGACTTTGGAGAACACTGGTGGGAAATTTTGTTATCGTTCTCTTAAATGCATGCAAATTTGTACCTTTTGGCTCCCTCTCTGAAGAAACATGACAATTTGGAGCCTGAATTAGTCCTGAAGAGAAGCTGGTCCCCGAATGCCTTCTGTGGCCGCACCTGGGCGCTTCAGCACAGCTAAGCAACACGGGCAACACTGCACAGCCGTTAAACCCACGGCAGGAAAAGTGTTTAAACTTTAATTAATCAGTCAATAAGGAAAATTGAGCTCGGTAGCACCAGCGAAGCCTGCACCCCGCTCACTGCCCCGACCCGTTCCATGTACATACACCACACACACATCCCACACTCGGATAATTCAATGGAGATGCGTTTCCTATAGGAACAGCTTGTGTTTGGGATACCATTAAGAATTTAATCAACAAAATAATTGGACTTTTTCCTGCAATTTCATGCAAGTGAACACTGACAATCCAACCTCAGTGGTTGTGATGGCAAGTCTCATGTCAGACCGAAAGGGCACCTGAAAAATAAAAAGGCAAAAGACACCACCGTGTTACCCTGACTTCACAAGGCAGGATGATCTCTGGCAGCGTGTCCAGCCTGGCTTCAGAATAGCTTTCGTTTACCTTGCATGACAGGATGATTTAATTCAACAGATATTTCTGACTGCTTCTTAAAGGTAGAGCATCATACTGGATAGAACCTAGTACAGGCTAGGGAAGCCCCATGTATGGCTAATCTGGGGTCTTAGCCTGTGCTTTCTTCAATTTGATATGAAGACACAGTGAGGCATGCTATAAAGTCAGACACAGCAAGTGGCGGTGGCAGTTGGCGTTCTGCTGCTACGACAGAGCACCTGGGGTAATCAGATGAGAGGAAGAAACATTTGCCTTGGTGACTGATGGTTTCAGAGGTTTGAGCCCGCTGCCCCTTGGCCATGTTGCCTTTGGGCCCACAGGGAAGTGGTAAGTCACATCGGGAGTATATGTTGTGGTAAAGCTGCTCATGTCGTGATGGCCAGGAAGCAAAGCCAGAGACAGGAGGAGGACACAGTACCAATATTCCCATCATTGGCATACCCGTGTGACTTAACTTTCTTCTAGTAAGCCCTACTTCTAAGATACCACCAGCTCCCAAAAGCACTAGAGGCCAGCAGTGAAGCCTTTAGCATGCGATATCTTTGAATAACAAGGACTTCGGGTGTGTGTGATAGGCTAGAAAATTCAATCCAGGCCAGAGAAATCAGAATGATCCATGCCTTGCAAGCATAGGTGTGACCCAGCCTACTCATCTCAAATAATGCTGCACCGATCTCCCATCTCCCCCTCTTCTTCCTCCTCATTTCTCTTCTCCATCCTCTTCTCCTTCATCTCCCTTACCCTCCTCCTCCCTTTTCTCTTCTTCTCTCTCCTCTTCTGTCAGGTGTTCAATCTCTCACAGGTGCGAGGAGTCCCACGATATGTCACTCTCGGCTTTGTCACCTGAAGAAGACAGCTCAGATGCTCGAGACTGCTTTAATCGTTGTCTGCCCATCAATCTTGTCTCCACACCATCATTTGGGTGGCTCTGCTTTGAACTTGCTCCAATTTGTCTACATCTTCCTGGGACTGAGTTGTCAGAAAGCACAACTGGGTTCCCATTCAAGAAGCTGGCTTTGTCCACAAGACTCTCTGCAGGGCTGTGGCAGAGATCACAGCAGCAGTCAGTCAGTCTCCAGGTCCAAAGAAGCCATTTCTTGCTGGTCCAGAGCAGACCTGTTTGGTATTTTTAGCCTCTGATGGTCAGGCTGCGGTATTAGAAAGTATTCCAGAAAATCCCATAGCTGGCAATGTGCAGGTGTATTGATAGATGAATGTCCTCATGTCCACCTTGTGCGACTGTTTCCTCCTTCAGGAGAGGCAGAATGGGGGAGGGACACCTGCCTGGACCACCTGCCTACACTGAGTGGCAGTCAGCCACCTGCAGCCTTTCGCGTGAGCACCCTCTGCTGGCTGGATGCACTGCTGGCTGGCACGCTGGGAGCCAAACCTGTCTCTCACCCCAACCATTCTCTGACTCTAGCCAGGGGAGACATTGTTCCCATTTTAAAGACTAGGTTACTGAGGCTACATATAGCCACTGAGGGTTAGAGAATAGGAAGGGAGCAGCATTGCCCATAATAATACCCAAATGGACGCCCCCATCTGGCTTTAGAGTTCCCAGGTCCTAGGGCCTGAAACTTTAATGGCAGGAAAACAAGACCAAGTGTGCAGAGCCAGGACTGTATCAGGAGTGGTGGGGACAGTGGTTGGCCCCCAACACTGCTTGGATGGGAAGCAGTGGCTTTCAGCTCTGCCATGCCACAGCACACTTCTCGGGCCACGGGCCCCCTGCTCACTTGCACAGTAAGCTCTGATTCGCATCCCTCAGGTAAGGCTCACAGAATCGTGTGGGATTACTAGTGTCCTTCTCCTTACCCCTGCAGGCCAACAGTGGTAGTAGCAGTTGCTGCCATTGAAGTAATAAACTTTAAAGGCTGAGGCTGAAGGAAGTTACAGTATAAATTCACACTGAAAAGGAGGCAGGCTTGAACGCTGGCTGTCTGCAGCAGACCACCATCTTCCCTCAGGATCAGGGAGATGCCCTTCCTTCCCTTTATGGGAAAATAAAGAGGGAAAAGGCTAATGTGCACGCAGCCCTGTGCAGATGGCCCCCTTCAGGTCCTCTCATGATGCAGAGTGGCCTTTTGTTCTGTATACACTGTGCTTTCTAGATACTGTGTCTATAGGTTCAGGGCCTTTGAGATATGCGTAGGGCTCGTGCTTTGTGTAGCTCTCAAGTCAGTGTGTGTGTGTGTGTGTGTGTGTGTCTGTATGTGTGTATAGGTGGATGGGTGGGTATGTGTGTGTGTATGTGTGTGTGTTTGAGTATGTGTATCTGTGTGTGTTTCTATGTGTGTGTGTGTGTGTCTAAGTATGTGTATCTGTGTGTGTGTCTATGTATGTGTCTTCTGTGTGTGTATGTCTGTGTCTGTGTGTATGTGTCTAAGTATGTGTATCTGTGTGTGTTTCTATGTGTGTGTGTATGTGTCTAAGTATGTGTATCTGTGTGTGTCTATGCATGTGTCTTCTGTGTGTGTATGTCTGTGTCTCTGTGTGTGTGTATGTGTCTGAGTATGTGTATCTGTGTGTGTTTCTATGTGTGTGTGTATGTGTCTAAGTATGTGTATCTGTGTGTGTGTCTATGTATGTGTCTTCTATGTGTGTATGTCTGTGTGTATGTCTGTGTGTGTGTATGTGTCTGAGTATGTGTGTGTGTGTGTGTGTGTGTGTGTGTGTGTGTGTGTGTGTGTGTTCAGTATAGGTGAGTGGTATGGTGGGTATATGTATGTGTGCTCATTCAGCCCTCTCAATTATAATTAAAATTGAGAAACAGGGAATGCAGAGATGTATTAAGGTTAAACTTTAGGGCAGTTGGTAAAACGGTGGTTGAGTGTGGTCCGGAGACTTGGCTTGACACCCATAAAGTGCTATGTCATGGAGCTGGAGACATAGCCAGCTCTTAAAGCTCATAAAGCGCTTGCCTTGCAAGTATTAGGACA
The DNA here is from genome assembly GCF_978045245.1 of Mus caroli. NCBI lineage: Eukaryota > Metazoa > Chordata > Mammalia > Rodentia > Muridae > Mus > Mus caroli. The sequence goes on along the minus strand of NW_028227257.1, from coordinate 9,665,627 downwards.
TGAGTTCCAATCCCCATAGCCTGCATGTATGCTGGGGAAATGGCTCATGGCCATGTAAACATGGAGGCCAGAGATTAGTCCCCAGCACCCACTTAAATGTTGGGCACTGTGGCCTACGACTAAATAATCCCTGTGCTCAGGAGACCTCTGGCCATCACACACACACACGAACCTATACACAGCTAAACATGGCTGCATGAATAAGCACACACATGCACACTTTTCTAAAAATCTAGGTGAGCAACAAGATGACAGTATTCATAATAAAATAAGCATGGTCAACAGTTGACAGTCATGAGCTTATGCCTAAATACCCAAATTCTCATTTCCTATTGTAAAATCCCAAACTCAGCCACATTAGCTCAGTTTGTCTGAGGCAGGGTCTGCTGGACTCGGGGTGTGGCTGCATCTTTCCCACAGGATAGGTACCCAGACATCTTCTTCAGCACCTCCTCTTTTGTATCCACTTTTTCTGATGCATCCTTGAGCCCACAGATTGCCAATCATCTATACCATGCATCAAACTTTCCTTCAAGAAAATGACCTGAGCGCTGTGGCACAAGTGTGTAACCCTGGAGGCTAAGGCAGTAGAATCATAAATCCTAAGCCCGCCTGAGCTATGGAACAAGACCTTGTCTCCAAAGGCCAACATATAAAAGAAAGGGAAGAGAAAAAGAAAATGAGCTGTGTCTTGTCAAAACTGAGAAGACAGGTTAAGAAGTGTCAATCAAACAAGTGAAGACCACCTACGGTACACAGGAGAGGGAGATCTTCCTAGTTCCCTCCCGCTGGGCACCCAAGTCCTCTCCTGCCCCAGTGTGGACACTGTCCCAAGACAGTCTGGTGTACATTTGTCTCTGATATGGGATTGCTGGTGTGAACTTCACTCTAACACATTGTCAAACTCAAGGCGAGGTTTGGGAAGGAGAGCCACAGCTTGCCCTGCCCAGGCCCCACAGTGAGCAGCAGTTTCCCAGGGAAGCCGTCTGTCATGAGAGAAGCATCCTCTGTATCAACAGAAGACCAATGTCCCATCTCTCCACTGGCCCAACATTTTCAAGTAAATACAAAGCCTATTTAAATTGCTGAGTCCAGCCTGCCAAAAGCTAGCGTCTCCTCCATACATGTCTGTATTCCCTCCCTCTAAGTTGTGTGTGTGTGTGTGTGTGTGTGTGTGTGTGTGTGTGTGCATGCACAGGCATGTGTGTGTGTTCAAGTCCTCCAAGCCAACCTGGGGGTGGGGTGGGGTGTAGACTTAGACTTGACCCAAGGTTATTAGATGGACACCTCTGATCTGGTTATGACTTTTGTTCTTATTTATCCATTATTTGTTCATTTTTATTGTTATTTTATGTATGTGAGTCTTATACTTGCATATGTGTATGTCCACCATGATCCCTCAGAGGCCAGAAGAGGGGGCTAGATCCTCTGGAACTGGAGTTACATCCGTCTGTGAGGTTTGCTGCTGGGAGCCAACCCTGGCTCCTCTGCCAGAGCAGCAAGTCCTGTCACCCACTGAACTTGCAGCTCAGTGACTTCTGATTATAAAAAAAGACAACATTGGGTAATGTTCAGAGGATAGTCGGGGACAGTGGGGGTGACACCCACGTGGCTTAAAAGGCTGAGGTGAGGTGACTGAGACAAGAAAACCAATTCTCTCTAAAAAAGAGCAGCATGAGGAAGCTCAACCCTGACCTGTCGCTGAGACTGTAAAGGCGCTTCATTTTCTTTCCTTTCTTTCTAAAAATTTTTAAAATTCCTTTTACATCATAGCCATAACGTGCAGGACAGCCAGGCTACAATCCACAGACCCAAAGAAACTGTACTAAGGAGGCCCCAAGGGAGGATACGTGAATCACACTCAGAAGGGGAAGCTAGTCACCAGAGGTGGATGGAGAGAAGGAACGGGGTAGGAGAGGAGGTGAGGAGGGGAATGGGGAATGGGGTGTGAAGAGAGGGGGAGAGGAACAGGCTGGGGGTAAGAATGGAAATCAGCAGGGCCATTTCTGGGTGCCTCATTTTCAATGGAGGTACTAGCTTGACCTTTTATGCCAGGGTGTGAACATGCACCCAGCCCTGGGCCTGTCATCTAGCAAGAATGTAGGGTCTGGGACTATAGAATCCTCAGATTAATAAGCATCTATGAGTCTGGAGTTTCGAGGGCAACCTCCATTTGTTCCAGTGTTGACAACTGTACTTAAAACGAAATAGCCTTGACCCAGGGTTGGCGGTCTTTGCCTTTAATCCCAGCACTCAGGAAGTAGAGGCAGAGGCAGGAGGAGCTGTGTGGATTTGAGGCTAACCTGATCTACATAGTCAGTCCCAGAACAGCCAGGGCTATGTAGTGAAACAGGGGCTCAAAATTACAAGATGCCTTAGGACTGAAGAGATGGCCCAGTCTCATCAGTAAACCTGTCTGTTGAGCAAGGGTGGGGCCTGAGTGTGGTTCCTAGGAACTGCTTTAAAAAGCAAGGCGTGCCAGGCTAGGAAGGCCCCAGAAGCTCACTGACCAACCAGCACAGCCAGTGGGGCACCCTGGGTTCAGTGAGACACCCAGTCTCTAAAATTAAATAAATAAGTGAATCAATCAATCAATCAATCAATCAATCAATGTACTAGAGAAAGATATCAAACTTTAACCAGTGGCTTCCACATGTGCATTCACAGACAGGTATGTACACACACAAACATGTAGAGCATACACACACATAGCACAGCAGTCACGCACATGCACACACACACACACACACACACACACACACTTTATAGGTATGTGTATGTACAGGGACCACCTACATAGGAAGAGTATTTGTGGAGCCTGTTCGTGTCATCTTTTGGATTCGTGGGCGATGCTTTGCCTTCCGTGTCTCTGACCAGACGATAGAATAAGAAAGAGACAGAGATCAGAGCTTTTGTGACTGCATCACAGGACAACTCTGGTTGCCCCCTCTGAGTGTACAAAGCGCAGCGGCCACCTAGATGGCTGCAGTGACCACGCATAGGAAGAGATGGGAAGGTTAAGGGTATCCTCGCAATCACTCGTTTTTTGTGCCCCCCTCCTAAACGTGTTAGAGAGCAGCATCATTCTGTAAAAACAATATGACCCCATTTCTAAAGCAATATTCATGCTAAGCCAGTCGGCTGTTAAATATACCCAGCAGTTTGCATTATGATGAAGCTAAGCCAGAATTTCAATTATTTTCTGGACACATTTAAAATTATAATACTTTACTGGGTTCTCGTTATAGTTCATCCAGATTACTCAAACCATCGTATCAATCTCTTGCAACTGCTAATGCCTTACAGATGCGTGAAGTTAGGCAAAATAAGAGAGTGACCAGGGTAATGACCTTCATGCCGGCCCGGTGCTTCGAGGCATCTCCGTCCCTACGCGTTCAGATGGCTTGTGGTCAAGCGCTAGCTTTCGACACCCATGACATGTAGGCAGCAAGAAATAAGAAATGGTCTGCTCCCATGGCTTCCAGGAAAATGCTTGACTGTGTGCAGATATTCCCAGCAGTCTGTCCATCCCACGGATTTTACTTCTGCCAAATGGCTTTGGAGAAGATAGCCTTCACACACCCAAAGACGCCATTGCTATTTAACCCCATCTTGGATGTCGCTACAAGCGATCTGTGAAAACCTCAGCATTTCCACCCATCCACCACAGTCAGCTTTCACGTCCATGCCTTATCCCAGACCCGAGGGGCAAGGTGGGGGAGACGACTCCGTGGGTAAAAGTGCTCATCCCGTAGCATGGGACCTCAGTTGGTAAAAACCAGACACAGTGATGCACTCTTCAGCAATCCCAGTGTCCACCGAAAGGGGGATAGACGGTGGGTAGGTGAAGACAGAAGACTCACACCTTGCATATCAGCTAGCCCAGTGTGCACAGCAGTAAACAACAGGCCGCATCCCAAACAAAGGGGAAGAGAAGAACCAACAGCAGACGTCATCCACACATAGGTAGCAGAGGCACATGCACACTTGTGCACACACACACACACACACACACAATTCAATATGTTTTTAAAGAATAAGTCCATCTGCTGGGATCCCCCACCCCATCCCCACCAGCCATCCCTTGAGCTGCAGATCAAGGCCTGCTCCCTAAAGCTCCCCCATCACCCACAGGACCTCTGCATGTTCTCCATAAAGTGTGAAATGCTGTCCCGTGAGGTGAAGTGTGCCTGTGTCTGCGCGTGACTGCCTGCCCCAAGAACTCTCTTCCCTTTTAAAGATCTTTTATCTCCTCAAGTTGCCCTTGTGGTGACAGAATAGATATAAGAAAATAAGAAATTTTATTTGGGGGTATTTTTTTTCTTAATACCCTGAAGTGCATTTTTCCGGAAAAAGAGCCATTTGGATATAAATTCTAATCAATGAAAATGAAGTAAACTGGGGCAAGTTCTTTCTTCCCTTAAACAAGCCACACAAGGGCTCTGAAGTCCCAGGGGGCAGTGGCTCCTGGAGGACAGCTCAGAGAGTTAACCCCTTCATCGCCACACAAACTCCTGCTAGGGGGTGTTGATCTAGAGACCTCAGTTAGTCGAAAACATCTACCTGAGGACACTCTCAGTCATTAGTCTGCTGGGCACAATGACAGCCATGAGAGGACTCGGTCCCATGGGTAACACTAAACATCGTTTCAACATGAGTGACTGCTTCATATTTTAAGACAATCTAAATGTTCCACCATCGCTTGGGCTATGTAGCGATACCAGGAGAGTGTAAGTTCTGGAGAGACACTCTCTGAAAGGACAGTGTGTAGCTGAGCATGGGGCAACAGACCCAAAACCTCAGGTCTCTGGAAGCAGAGGCAGAAGGTTTGCTATGAGGTCAAGGATAGACTAGCCTGGTCTATATGGCAGGCTCCAGGACAGCCAAGGCTCCATGGAAATACTCTGTCTCGAAGCAAACAATCTATGTGTGTGTGTTCATGTATCTATGTATAGAGGATATGAATGTGTTTATAGCATATGTGTATAGATGATGAATATGCTGGAGAAAGCAAACATACTCAAAAGTTTGTGTACTATATTCCTAGAACTTTCTGGTCATGGAAAAAAAATAGAAATTAAAAACACATGAGGGTCGTTCTGGAGGAAGGGGGAAAGCACGTGACTGTGAAGGATTCCCGGAGATGGGACCGCTCTGCACATGACTGTGGTGCCAATGGTGACAGTCTGCATGTGGGATGAAGACTAACCCACGTCCCCATGCATAGACAGGGCTCATGAGATCTGCATAGGGTGGCGGGTGGTATGCAGTCCACTTGCTGGCTTTGATTTTACTCCTGTTTATCCTGCAGGATGCTGCTCTTGGGCGCAACCGGGCAGAAGGTGCCCCGGCTTACTCTGCATCCGTTTCTTAAAGCAGTATGAGAATCTACAACTGTCTCAAGAGAAAACGTTTAAAAATACATATGACAAGCACGTCACATCCAAAGTGTTTTGAATATAATTTCTTAGGATAAAGCAAGAGGAACAAATGCCGTGATAATCCATTATTCAAAGGGAAAATGCTAACTTAGAATACTAACAGGGTGGGCATATGAGAGCGTGCCTCAGCACGGTATGGAAGAAACCAAGGAGGCGCTGGCTTGGGATGAGGCAGAGAGGGCCAGCATCGAATCCCAGGGACCAGCTGAGTGCACCTTGGGCAGCTTACTTCATTCCTCAGTTTCCCTGTCTACAAAATAGGAATGATACTCACAGCGTTTGTTCAAAATGTCTGAAGCCATGTTAGAATATGTGGAGAATACCAGTGCTTTCTTTGTGGGCGGTATTGTTGTTAGAATTTGTGTACTTGGTTTTGTAGGAACTGGGAAGAGTTAATTATTCACACGACGGCTTAAGTGTGGGTCATCGTGTTAGTTATTTTTGCGACAACACTTGAGACAGTAGCTTCATGGGAAGAATCATTCATCTGAGCTCAGTTTGGCAGATTTTCATTTACCACACTGGGACCCTGTAGTGGAGCTAAGTATCCCCTCGCCTGGCTGTCAGGGCACAAGAGAGGAATAGGGGGCTGAGACCAGTGTGACCTCCAAAGACACGACCTCAGATGCCCTCAGGATCCCTGTCTCAGTTAGGGTTTTACTACTGTGAACAGACACCATGACCAAGGCAACTCTTATAAAAACAACATTTAGTTGGGGCTGGCTTACAGGTTCAGAGGTTCAGTCCATTATCATCAAGATGGGAATGTGGCAGCAACCAGGCAGTCATGATACAGGCCTAGCTGAGAGTTCTACTTCTCCATCTGAAGGCTGCTAGCAGAATACTGACTTCCAGACAGCTAGGATGAGGGCCTTAAAGCCCAAGATCACAGTGACACACCTACTCCAACAGGGCCACACCTACTCCAGCAAGGCCACACCTACTCCAACAGGGCCACACCTACTCCAACAAGGCCACACCCACTCCAACATGGCCACACCTTCTAATAGTGCCACTCCCTGGGCCGAGCATATGCAAACCATCACAATCCCCTCAACCGTAATCCACCACCTCAGCTTCCATGACCTTCCAAAATAGTGCCATCCGCTGGGAACTGAGCTTTTAACACAGGAGTAGGGTTGAGGGTGAGCATTACCAGGTTCAAACCATAACAGCCATCAAGTTCTCCCAGGACAGCATCAGAGAATAAATATATGCAGCTTGTGTTGAGACTTCCCAGTTCTACAGATGAAGCCAAGAGTGAGCCAACAGGTTGACCTCCATATCCTAAATGCGACTTTATCGACAGGCAGTGGGTCTGACTTGGTTTGTGAGCCATCAGTTGCCGACCCCTGGCTTAAATTTATTTGTTCTTCTGACCTTTAGGGGTCAGAAATGACCACCGAAGGCCGCCCTGCTGTGCCTTTTCTTTGTCTTTATCTTTCTGCTCACCTTCCCCTTTGCTGAGAGTCCACTCCATTATGAAGCCAACCAGAGGTTAAGTCAGAATCCACTTGCTAATTGTCCCACAGCATGTACTTTTATTGATGGCACCCCTTCACAGCTCTCCTGGGCCTTGTACATAGTAGGCTTTCAATAAATATTGAGTGATGGATTGACTGAATCCATGATTGATTGACGATGGACCCATTAGCAAAGAGAGCTGAATCTCTGCCGGACATTAACGGAAACAGGAAGGCCGGTGGTTCCTCTGATGGCCTCACCCCCAAGCGCTGGCGGACAAGCTTGTAGACACCCATGCAGACACACGTTGACTCAAAGCATGCACTTCATTCATTAACCGTTATATCATTTTATCCTTCTGATCCTCAGAGCACCCCTGGGGGAGGGGGGACCCCTGAGAGCTTGCCTTTGATAGCTAACGTAATGGAAACTCGGGGGAATGAAGAAGCTTGTAGGACGTGTGACCTGGCAGGCATGGGGCATCAACTCCCTTGTCCTACCTACAGACACACGTCTCTGACCGTGACGTTGCACGAGCCAGCTGAGAAATGTTTAACAAGGGGAACAAGGCCTGATTGTTACTGCAGTAACATTTCCACTCTGAATGGTAACTCGGGAAGAGAGTCTGTGCTCAGACATTTGGTTTCAGATCATGCAGTCTAGAAGGGAAACTTTTCATTATGTGAGTACTTATACCGTAATCTCGCTCATGCCAAAGTGTATGGGAGTCTCTAAAACCATAATATGCAGTAAAAAATATGTAGATGCTGTAAAGAATGAATACATGTATTTGACAGAGCATATGCAGACGCTTGTATAACTGGGGGAAGCCTCCGGGGCTAAGTGAAACTTGCTTCCTTGGGTTGGGCTGTAAAATGTTAAAACGTCAGAATCTGTTGCCTTTGGATGGGACTGCACAGGCTGGGGCAGACCCCAGGACTCACCACAGGCCTTTCTGACTGTACCTATGCAGCAGAGTCAAGAAAAGAGCCTGATCTTTGATCTCCCTCTCTCTCCCTCTCTCTCCCCGTCTCCCTCTCCCTGACTCCCTCCCTCATCTCCCTTTCCCTCTTTCTCCCCTCTCTCATATCTCTCCTCCTCCTCTCTCTCTCCCCATCTCTCTCATTTCTCTCTCTTTCTCCCTCTCTCTCTTTCTTTCTCTCTCTCCCTCCTCTTCCTTCCCTCTCCCCCTCCCTCCCTCCCCTGGCTTTCCTCTCCCCACTGCCTCAGCTTCTAAGTCCATCCTTACCAGACCTGCACAAGCTCTCTCCTTCTCCACCCACACCCTCTATATTCAGCATCCAAAAAGCCAACAAACTATTCAAATAGAACTGATCCTGCCCAGATCTTTCCCTTGAGGTGTTAGTGATCTGTTCCTGCTTCCTGGATGTTTTCATCTTATCTTTAATTTGGGGCTGCAGATATATCTCAGTGGTAGAGCCCTTGCCTAACATACACAAGGCTCTGGGTTCTACATAAATAACTGATGACAATAATTTTAAATTTTCTTTAAAGTGGGTGTGTTTGCTTCCTTGCTTTCTCCTTGTTTCCTCTTCAGAGCATCTCTCCTTTCTCTTTTGCAGATGGGGTTTTCACACTGCCGCTGTAAGAACACACACACACACACACACACACACACACACACACACACGCACGCACACACCCCTAATTCAGATGCTAATGAGCCTAGAGGTCATGAGGACTTTGGGGCTAGGTCTAAGATTTGGGTCTCAGCTTTGCCCTCTTCTAACAATAATTTGGGGCAATCTATAAAGAAAGACACTTTAAACACTTCCCCTGAATGGCTGAGATGGGGTACAGTAAGCAGAAGCTGCTGCTGTCATGGAATGGATGTTCGGTCTACAGCCATAGCCTCCTCTTTCCTCCCGGGCCTGCCGTTGGGTAGTCTCAGCAAGACCTCTCTCTACAGAGGACCTGGCCTTGTGACTTTAGCAGCGCTTTAATGGATGAGGGAGATGTCAGCGAGCCGCTGGCAACTTAGGATGTTGGATTAACAAACAAGTTGTGATGATCTGAGGCTGGGGGTCTGAATGGCTGCTTTAAGACAAGAAGTGGCATGGGGTTCAGAGACTTCTTTGTTGTAGGGGCTCTCTGTGTGTCCATGAAAGGATGCTCAGTGACCCCCTTCACCTCTCCCCTCCAGATACCAGCAAAGTCCTCCCCATGACCAGCCTCACCTCATCTGAGATAGAGATGCTCATAGAGACGGCATCTGTGAGTCCCATAAGAGGCAAAAGTCACCCCTGGTGAGATTTACATCTTGTGGGGTCTGAAGCTACTGTCTAAGGTGAACTTTCACAAACACTGGTGTGGTCCCCCCACCCCCCAGAATTGAAGCTTCCTTCAAGAGTTAGGAAAATTTGGGGTCACAGATTTACATGTCAGTGTAGAAAACGCAATTTGCTTTGCATGCACAACTTCCTGCCCCAACAAAGAACTTGGGAAAAGAAATCTCTGGTCTCATACCATCTTATTGAATAACATTTTTGCAAGCTCTAGGCCTCCCTACAGAAGAGCAGGCACCCAGGGCAGCTAATACTATAATAAGGAATGTACAGAGCCCCGTTACCAGCACATTCCTAGGAAACACTTCAAAGCTGGTTTTGTTTTTTTTTTTAAAAAAATCAAAACAAACAAGGGTCAGCGGGTCTCCCTTACAGCCTCTGTCTATTTATAATTATATTTTTATATAAACACATTTCATAACTGTGGCAAAGGCTTCATGGGCTCACAGTGGCAAGTGTTCTTCAAAACTGTCTTTAATTATTCATTTAGCTCTCCTATATTTTATCTTCCTTTTCATAAATGTTAATCTTTATTATTGCCTTCCTGAGGGGGGGGGAAAGGGGGAGGAAAACACCCCCTCGCACGTGGTCACACTTGCTATTAAGTAGCCTCTCAGGGCGACGTGGATGAATTTGGTGGGTGGTTTAATTGTCTCCTGTCTGCAATTTTATACAGTTTCTATCAAACTGAAGGGTAATTTTTTTTCCGGGTACTGCTTATTTTAAATGTACAAAACCCTTGTGTGTAACTCCATTAGATTCCCTACAGCATTGCAATCTACCGTTTCCCCGGGGCTCTTGTGAAATATTGATGGGGCCCTTGCTTTTGTGGCTTCCTGTGATACACTGAGCATTTGTCTGATGTTAGCTGAGCTTGAATGTATCTGTTCAGACCTAGCTCGGCAGTGACTTCAAAGGGAGCAGGACTGTAGCAATATTTTCCCTCATTTTTTTTCTTTCCATATTTTTTTTCATTTTCTCTTTTTAAACAAACTAGGGTGTCAAAGCTTTGCCACGATACTCGTCTTCTAAAGGTCACTTTTGAAAAAGTTCAAATCGAGGACTCCCGGGTACCAAGCAAACCGCCAATATCTATCTACCGGTGACGTGTGCTTGTGAGGATCACATGTGACTTTAGGTGGTTTGATGTGGACGGAGTCCTGTCTGGCAACACATATGTGCATACATGTGGCATGCACATGTGCACACACAGGAATTGGGGAGGAGCCTGGTTTTGTGGACTTGCCAACATCTACAAACAGATGAGAAAATTCACTTCAGACACACCTGTTTCCAGATGTTGCTCTCTCTGTTGAACGTCCCAGCACTTGAGACCAGGGTTCATTTTGGTCCATGGTCTCTGCTTGGCCTGTGAATCTATCTGTGGATACATTTTTAAATAGCCTTGTAGCAGTCTGATGATCTTCAACACGGGTGTCCTGGCCTTGCCTGGCCTTGCACCATGGGTTTGGTTCATGTGTGCTGTGGAGGGTTTTCTTGGGCTTCAAAGGAAGTTTACCAGCATGTCCCAGGCCTAGATGCTAGTTAGTATTAACTCTCTCTCTCAGATGGTGACAGCTAGAATACCTCCAGACATTTCCACATGTCCCTCAAGGGTGCAGGGGGTGTAACTGCCCCCTCTCCTGATCAAGAACCTGGACTTTAAGCATCCCAAAGTGTGCCTCCAGTAAAATATAGAAGTATTGGTCACTCCAGTGTCACAGGCAATGTGACAGCAGGGGGGCGGGAGGGGGCTGGTTTCCAGATGAACATTTCAGATGAACAGAACAGTTTGTTGTTTGTTTGCATATGTGTGGACACACGTTTGTGGGGGTGCCGGGGCACATGGGTACCTGTGTATGTGGAGACTAGAGGGTCACGTTGAGAGACCTTCCTGATCACTCTCCACTTTATTTACTGAGGCAGGGTCTCTCACTGAACTTGGAGTTCACCTATTTGACTTGTCTAGCTAATTAGCTTTCTCTGGCGATCCCGTCTCTACCGTCCTTCATGCAACATACTGAATCATGAAGCCTTCGGGGACCGGCAAAAAGGGCTTGACCCTGGTGGTGCCACGGCTTTGTAAATTCTGCCTATGGGGGCTTCTCACTAATCTCTCAGGGCCTCAGCCTACGCTCGTGGGCACACGCACGCACGCTCGCGCACGCACGCACGCACGCGCGCACGCACACGCACACGCACACACACACACACACACACACACACACGGCGCTCACCTGCGCTCACCTGCTTCACACATTGTAATCACATTTAATCAGTTCACCTGCGACTTTCTAATCTCCACAAGGTCAGAACACCTGTGTCTCCTGGTTTTGTGTTTCTGGGGCCCAGCATGGGACACACAGCAAGGCTTTTGGCTTTTCAAAGAAATGCTTCATTATTTAATTAAGGGGCTAGAAGCATCTCCCCAAACACTGGCCCTGTCCACCCTTCGAAGAGCAGCTCTCTTTTCCATATTTCTTTCTTACAATCTGGATGGAAAAGGTGGGAGTGGGGCCCCTACAACAGGGTCACCACAGAGAAAATTCATCCCCACCTTGTCCTCCCATTGACCCCATCCCACAGACACCCCAGAACAGATGCTGTCCCTCACGTGCTTATCTGAGGAAGCCCTCTCCAAGCTGTGCTAACAGTAACCGTATGCGGATCCCACGTGCACTGGGGCCCTGAGCACAGAGAGGAAAACCCACACTTTTGATTGGATGCTCCCCCGACTGCCTGTCTTCATGTTTTATTTGTGGAATTGTGGCTTTATTTCTTGTTTCTCTCCTTCTCTCCCTCCCTCTTTTCCTCCCTCTGTTCTCTCTCTCTCTCTCTCTCTCTCTCTCTCTCTCTCTCGCTCTCTCTCGGTTGGCACAGAGACTATAAACAACTGTCATGTCTGTGGGGAAGCCATGAGAAAGAGACTAGTGTGTGCTGTCCTCTGCAAGCAGGCTGAGAAGAGGCAGCCATGGTGGTACTCACCTGTCATCCCAGCACCACAGAGATGCGGGCAGGAAGATCACAAGTTGTAGGGAGACCCTGCCTCAACAAATAACAGCAAAACAGACCGAAAAGAGGTGCACTGGTGCCCGAGACAGGTGTAGGAATGAAGTCAATAGAGAAAAGATAGCTGTGACATGAGGCACCCCTACTACCCCAGCGCTTGGAAGGCTGAAGCTGGGAAATGGGGAATTTAAGATCATCCTTGGCTCCAGAGTAAGTTCAAGGTCAACCTGGACTACCTGAGACACTACCTCAGGCAAAAGAAAAAGAAAATAAAAAGTAGCTTTAAATTCTTCAAACAGCCATGGGGCTTAAAAGTTAGTGGCTGAAAGTAAATCCCGGGTTTGAGGGCCAACAGCTACCCAGTCCCCAGTGCAGGGAAACTGCTCGGTTTGTCTGCTGCCTTTCCTTCCGTGAGGGAACAAGAGCGCGTGTCAAAGATCCAGTGGCGACTTCCGTTTGCCTCCGCTGTCAGAGGATCTGGGGTTGAAAGAGGTGATTTTCCACAAGTACCTTCAGCCCCACACATCTGCCGTCTATTTATACTTAGCTAAAGCAGCATAAACAGTTGAGGGATATCATTCACGCAGTGATGGCATCCCTGACACCCCGCATATACAAATCACCAGGTGTCTGTCTACCTAGCTCCGCTTGTACATCAATCCAGACGGCCTTCGGGGACAATCTACACAAGAGTCATCTGGCAGTGGATGGATGGGGTTGTGAAAGGAGGGAACAAGGGAAGGGCTGCTTTGTAGAGCTGCTCCTCCTGGGTTGTCTACAGAGCCAGCGTTCGTGCTCTGAGGTGGCCATGCCAAGAGATGCCCTTACCACACAAAGGCAGTGAGCTGGCACCTGAACCCAAGTCCTCTGAAAGAGCAGCAAGTGTTCTTAACAGCTAAGCCATCTCTCCAGTCCATTCCTGAGCACGGGCGAATGCCTGGCGGAAGTCCCTTTTGCAGTCTTAAGAAGTCCTTAAGCCAAGCATGGTAGTTCATGTCTGTACTCCTGGCACTTGAAGGCAGACCCCTGTGCATTCAAGACCCATCAACTCTACATAGTGGGTTCTAGGTCAGCCCCAGTTACGGAGTGAGACTAGGACTTTAAATAAATCTTCAAATAATTAAAACAGTTACTTGGCCCACAAGAGGTAGGAGAGCTGGTTGGCAATCGTCACTGGCTTCTTCTCTGCCAGGTGATGTAAGAAACACTGACTCTTGCCTCAGACAAGGCACCTGGGCCCCTCCCCCTCCCCCCCCCCCCCGTCATCTGAAAGCCCCGTGAATTAAGCAAGAACAGATCGTTCGTTTTACGTGCAGCCCGTATGTGCTTCACCACAATGGGACAGCCATCCACAGGGTGCGGGGTATGCTCTCTACACCAAGCATTCTCACCTCTCTTTATCCACTCCCATCCACAGGGTGCGGGGTATGCTCTCTACACCAAGCACTCTCACCTCTCTTTATCCACTCCCATCCACAGGGTGCGGGGCATGCTCTCTACGCCAAGCACTCTCACCTCTCTTTATCCACTCCCATCCACAGGGTGCGGGGCATGCTCTCTACGCCAAGCACTCTCACCTCTCTTTATCCACTCCCATCCACAGGGTGCGGGGCATGCTCTCTACACCAAGCATTCTCACCTCTCTTTATCCACTCCCATCCACAGGGTGCGGGGTATGCTCTCTACACCAAGCACTCTCACCTCTCTTTATCCACTCCCATCCACAGGGTGCGGGGCATGCTCTCTACGCCAAGCATTCTCACCTCTCTTTATCCACTCCCATCCACAGGGTGTGGGGTATGCTCTCTACGCCAAGCATTCTCACCTCTCTTTATCCACTCCACAATGACCATTCTTTGTCTCTTTTAAGAGGCCACTCGGTAAGCTGTGGTACTTATGCCCTACCCCACGGAGAGAGTAGAACACTTCTAATTAAACCGTGACATACCCTTCTCCTCTTATCACTGAGGATTTATTTCATACTTACTGAAAAAGTCTTTTATATGTAATTCTTAAAAGACCTTTATAATGCAGTGTTTATATAAAACAGAAAGATAAGCAAAATAAATTAGCGAAGGCATTCTGGAAATAGCCCAGCTGCCCTCTGGCAGCCGATTTAAGATGCCATTGATTATATGATTCGCTTTAATTTCTGGGATGTGGAAATCTGAAAGGAAGGCCTTCAAATAAGTAAAATGGTGTTTTGGAGGTGTGTACTGTATTCTGGGGCTCTCTGGTGGGAAATATTACCACGGCCACGCCTAACATACCGGTCGCTCCCTTGTGGCATTTAAATGGCCGCATTGAACATCTGTTTGAGGACCAGGATGCTGCATGTTCACTATCGAGTCCCTGACTTCAGGCACCCTCAGCTTCTCTCTGACTCAAGCTCTCTAGTGTGTGGGACGATTCCTTCCACCTGTGAACCAATACAAGCCCATCAGTCGCTTAGGTTGCTCTTTTGACAGGCATTCATCATAGCAATGACCAAAGTCACCAAGGTCGCTTTGATGGGCACCCCCAGAGCAAATTCTGTGAATCTAGAATAGAAGAGATCCTGGCATAGCATAGAATAAACCTCCAGGGAGATCTTTATGCCAAAACTGGAAGGGAGACTATGACATAGATAAAACAAAGAGTGGAGGAAAAATCTATAGTGTTTTCTCATTAGATTCTCTTGGGCTATATTGGGTCACTGCTCTAGTGGTCCCCATTTCTCAGGGGAAGTGGGATGCGGAGGACAGGAGGTTCTTGCCCCAGAGCACACAGCACGTCCATAGCAAAGGTGGAGTCTTTGTCATCCCCGATGATAAGTGGATTTACTTGTTCACATAGGCAGGCTTAGTTCTTGCTGAGACCAGGAGTGGGTGGGGCTTCAGTGTAAAACCAGGCACCATTCAGGGTCTTGGTACAAAACGAAATTATTCATATCATAAATATCCCATGTCCAGATCATTGGCCAGAGACACAGAAGGACACAATATAAAAATGCATCAGAAAAAAGCACCGGGGCAGCTAGGGCACAGGGTCGGCTGACACTCGCCAGCTACCCACAACACCCGCCACAGGATCTTAAGACTTCTGGTGAGTGGAACACAGCTTCTGCTCCAATCCAATTGCGCGCGGGACCTGAGACTGCATTAGTTAGGGAAGCAGAAACCGGCCTGAGTAGGGCCACAGGCCTCATCCGGCCGGATCAGCACCAGGGTAGCTAGAGCGCAGGGTCGGCTGACACCCGCCAGCTACCCACGACCCCCGCCACAGGATTTTGAGACTGCTGGTGAGTGGAACACAGCTTCTGCTCCAGTCCAATCACGCGGGAACTGAGACTGCTTTGGTTGGGGAGGGAGAAATCCGGCCTACATAGGGCCACAAG
This sequence comes from Mus caroli, assembly GCF_978045245.1. NCBI lineage: Eukaryota > Metazoa > Chordata > Mammalia > Rodentia > Muridae > Mus > Mus caroli. The sequence continues at coordinate 9,650,031 of NW_028227257.1, read as the reverse complement.
CCTCTTCCGGTCAGAAAAGCACCGGGGTAGCTACGGTGCAGGGTCGGCTGACACTCGCCAGCTACCCACAACACCCGCCACAGGATCTTAAGACTTCTGGTGAGTGGAACACAGCTTCTGCTCCAATCTTTAAACAGTGACAAGGACAACAACTAACCCCAGAGATTACCAGATGGCGAAAGGTAAACGTAATAATCTTACTAACAGAAACCAAGACCACTCACCATCATCAGAACCCAGCACTCCCACTTCGCCCAGTCCAGGGCACCGCAACACACCGGAAAAGCTAGACACGGATCTAAAAGCATATCTCCTGATGATGGTAGAGGACTTCAAGAAGGACTTTAATAACACACTTAAAGAAATACAAAGGGACACTGGTAAACAGGTAGAAGACAGTAAAGAGGAAGCACAAAAATCCCTTAAAGAATTGCAGGAGAACACTGCTAAAGAGTTACAAATCCTTAAAGAAAAACAGGATAACATAATCAAACAGGTAGAAGTCCTTAATGAAAAACAGGAAAACACATCCAAACAGATGATGGAAATGAACAAAACCATACTAGACCTAAAAAAGGAAGTAGACACAATAAAGAAAACCCAAAATGAGGCAACACTGGAGATAGAAACCCTAGGAAAGAAATCTGGAACCATAGATACCAGCATCAGCAACAGAATACAAGAGATGGAAGAGAGAATCTCAGGTGCAGAAGATTCCATAGAGAACATCGGGACAACAATCAAGGAAAATGTAAAATGCAAAAAGATCCTAACTCAAAACATCCAAGAAATACAGGACACAATGAGAAGACCAAACCTACGGATAATAGGAGTGGATGAGAATGAAGATTTTCAACTCAAAGGACCAGCAAACATCTTCAACAAAATTATAGAAGAAAACTTCCCAAATCTAAAGAAAGAGATGCCCATGAACATACAAGAAGCCTACAGAACTCCAAATAGACTGGACCAGAAAAGAAATACCTCCCAACACATAATAATCAGAACAACAAATGCTCTAAATAAAGATAGAATACTAAAAGCAGTAAGAGAAAAAGGCCAAGTAACATATAAAGGCAAGCCTATCAGAATTACACCAGTTCACCAGAGACTATGAAAGCCAGAAGATCCTGGACGGATGTTATACAGACACTAAAAGAACACAAATTCCAGCCCAGGCTACTATACCCAGACAAACTCTCAATTAACATAGATTGAGAAACCAAAGTATTCCACGACAAAACCAAATTCACACATTATCTCTCCACGAATCCAGCCCTTCAAAGGATAATAACAGAAAAAAACCAATACAAGGACAGGAACCACACCCTAGAAACAACAAGAAGGCAATCCCTCAACAAACCTAAAAGAAGACAGCCACAAGAACAGAATGCCAACTTTAACAACAAAAATAACAGGAAACAACAATTACTTTTCCTTAATATCTCTTAATATCAATGGACTCAACTCCCCGATAAAAAGACATAGACTAACAAACTGGCTACACAAACAAGACCCAACATTTTGTTGCTTACAGGAAACTCATCTCAGAGAAAAAGATAGACACTACCTCAGAATGAAAGGCTGGAAAACAATTTTCCAAGCAAATGGTACAAAGAAACAAGCTGGAGTAGCCATTCTAATATCTGCTAAGATTGACTTCCAACCCAAAGTCATTAAAAAAGATAGGGAGGGGCACTTCATACTCATCAAAGGTAAAATCCTCCAAGAGGAACTATCAATCCTGAATATCTATGCTCCAAATACAAAGGCAGCCACATTCATTAAAGAAACTTTAGTAAATCTCAAAGCACACATTGCACCTCATACAATAATAGTGGGAGACTTCAACACACCACTTTCACCAATGGACAGATCATGGAAACAGAAACTAAACAGGGACACAGAGAAACTAAGAGAAATTATGAATCAAATGGATCTGGCAGATGTCTACAGAACATTCTATCCCAAAACAAAAGGATATACCTTCTTCTCAGCACCTCATGGTACCTTCTCCAAAATTGACCACATAATTGGTCACAAAACAGGCCTCAACAGATACAAAAATATTGAAATTGTCCCATGCATCCTATCAGATCACCATGGACTAAGGTTGATCTTCAATAACAAAATAAATAATAGAAAGCCAACCTTCACGTGGAAACTGAACAACACTCTTCTCAATGATACCTTGGTCAAGGAAGGAATAAAGAAAGAAATTAAGGACTTTTTAGAGTTCAATGAAAATGAAGCCACAACATACCCAAACTTATGGGACGCAATGAAAGCATTTCTAAGAGGAAAACTCATAGCTCTGAGTGCCTCCAAAAGGAAACTAGAGAGAGCACACATTAGCAGCTTGACAACATACCTAAAAGCACTAGAACAAAAGGAAGCAAATTCACCCAAGAGGAGTAGACGGCAGGAAATAATCAAACTCAGGGGCGAAATCAACCAAGTGGAAACAAGAAAAACTATTCAAAGAATCAACCAATCAAGGAGCTGGTTCTTTGAGAAAATCAACAAGATAGATAAACCCTTAGCCAGACTCACTAGAGGGCACAGGGAAAGCATCCTAATTAACAAAATCAGAAATGAAAAAGGAGACATAACAACAGATCCTGAAGACATCCAAAACACCATCAGATCCTTCTACCAAAGGCTATACTCAACAAAACTGGAGAACCTGGATGAAATGGAGAAGTTCCTAGACAGATACCAGGTACCAAAGTTGAATCAAGATCAGGTTAATGATCTAAACAGCCCTATATCCCCCAAAGAAATAGAAGCAGTCATTAATAGTCTCCCAACTAAAAAAAGCCCAGGACCAGATGGGTTTAGTGCAGAGTTCTATCAGACCTTCAAAGAAGATCTAATCCCAGTTCTTCACAAACTATTCCACAAAATAGAAACAGAAGGTACTCTACCCAACTCATTCTATGAAGCCACAATTACTCTGATACCTAAACCACAAAAAGACCCAACAAAGATAGAAAACTTCAGACCAATATCCCTTATGAATATTGATGCAAAAATCCTCAATAAAGTTCTTGCTAACCGAATCCAAGAACACATCAAAACAATCATCCATCCTGACCAAGTAGGTTTCATCCCAGGGATGCAGGGATGGTTCAATATACGGAAATCCATCAACGTAATCCAGTATATAAACAAACTCAAAGACAAAAACCACATGGTCATCTCCTTAGATGCGGAAAAAGCATTTGACAAGATCCAACACCCATTCATGATAAAAGTCTTGGAAAGATCAGGAATTCAAGGCCCATACCTAAACATGATAAAAGCAATCTACAGCAAACCAGTAGCCAACATCAAAGTAAATGGTGAGAAGCTTGAAGCAATCCCTCTAAAATCAGGGACTAGACAAGGCTGTCCACTTTCTCCATACCTATTCAACATTGTACTTGAAGTCCTAGCCAGAGCAATTCGACAACAAAAGGAGATCAAAGGGATACAAATTGGAAAAGATGAAGTCAAAATATCACTTTTTGCAGATGATATGATAGTATATATAAGTGACCCTAAAAATTCCACCAGAGAACTCCTAAGCCTGATAAACAGCTTCGGTGAAGTAGCTGGATATAAAATTAACTCAAACAAATCAATGGCCTTTCTCTACACAAAGAATAAACAGGCTGAGAAAGAAATTAGGGAAACAACACCCTTCTCAATAGTCACAAATAATATAAAATATCTTGGCGTGACTCTAACTAAGGAAGTGAAAGATCTGTATAATAAAAACTTCAAGTCTCTGAAGAAAGAAATTATAGAAGATCTCAGAAGATGGAAAGATCTCCCATGCTCATGGATTGGCAGGATCAACATTGTAAAAATGGCTATCTTGCCAAAAGCAATCTACAGATTCAATGCAATCCCCATCAAAATTCCAAATCAATTCTTAAACGAATTAGAAAGTGCAATCTGCAAATTCATCTGGAATAACAAAAAACCTAGGATAGCAAAAACTCTTCTCAAGGATAAAAGAACCTCTGGTGGAATCACCATGCCGGACCTAAAGCTCTACTACAGAGCAATTGTGATAAAAACTGCATGGTACTGGTATAGTGACAGACAAATAGACCAATGGAATAGAATTGAAGACCCAGAAATGAACCCACACACCTATGGTCACTTGATCCTCGACAAGGGAGCTAAAAACATCCAGTGGAAGAAAGACAGCATTTTCAACAAATGGTGCTGGCACAACTGGTTGTTAACATGTAGAAGAATGCGAATTGATCCATTCCTATCTCCTTGTACTAAGGTCAAGTCTAAGTGGATCAAGGAACTTCACATAAAACCAGAGACACTGAAACTTATAGAGGAGAAAGTGGGGAAAAGCCTTGAAGATATGGGCACAGGGGAAAAATTCCTGAATAGAATAGTAATGGCTTGTGCTGTAAGATCGAGAATTGACAAGTGGGACCTCATGAAACTACAAAGCTTCTGCAAGGCTAAAGACACCATCAATAAGACAAAAAAACCACCAACAGATTGGGAAAGGATCTTCACCTATCCTAAATCAGATAAGGGACTAATATCCAATATATATAAAGAACTCAAGAAGGTGGACTCCAGAAAGTCAAATAACCCCATTAAAAAATGGGGCTCAGAACTGAACAAAGAATTCTCACCTGAGGAATACTGAATGGCAGAGAAGCACCTGAAAAAATGTTCAACATCCTTAATCATCAGGGAAATGCAAATCAAAACAACCCTGAGATTCCACCTCACACCAGTCAGAATGGCTAAGATCAAAAATTCAGGTGACAGCAGATGCTGGCGAGGATGTGGAGAAAGAGGAACACTCCTCCATTGTTGGTGGGATTGCAAGCTTGTACAACCACTCTGGAAATCAGTCTGGCGGTTCCTCAGAAAATTGGACATAGTACTACCGGAGGATCCAGCAATACCTCTCCTGGGCATATATCCAGAAGATGTCCCAACCGGTAAAAAGGACACATGCTCCACTATGTTCATAGCAGCCCTATTTATAATAGCCAGAAGCTGGAAAGAACCCAGATGTCCCTCAACAGAGGAATGGATACAGAAATTATGGTACATTTACACAATGGAGTACTACTCAGCTATTAAAAAGAATGAATTTATGAAATTCCTAGCCAAATGGATGGACCTGGAGGGCATCATCTTGAGTGAAGTAACACAATCACAAAAGAACTCACACAATATGTATTCACTGATAAGTGGATATTAGCCCAAAACTTAGGATACCCAAGATATAAGATACAATTTGCTAAACGCATGAAACTCAAGAAGAATGAAGACCAAAGTGTGGACACTGTGCACCTTCTTAGAATTGGGAACAAAACACCCAGGGAAGGAGTTACAGAGACAAAGTTCGTAGCTGTGATGAAAGGATGGAGCATTTAGAGACTGCCGTATCCAGGGATCCATCCCATAATCAGCTTCTAAACGCTGACACCATTGCATACACTAGCAAGATTTTGCTGAAAGGACCCAAATATAGCTGTCTCTTGTGAGACGATGCCGGGGCCTAGCAAACACAGGAGTGGATGTTCACAGTCAGCTATTGGATGTATCACAGGGCTCCCAATGGAGAAGCTAGAGAAAGTACCCAAGGAGCTAAAGGGATCTGCAACCCTATTGTTGGAACAACATGATGTACTAACCAGAACCCCGGAGCTCTTGTCTCTAGCTGCATATGTATCGAAAGATGGCCTAGTCGGCCATCAATGGAAAGAGAGGCCCATTGGACTTGCAAACTTTATATGCCCCAATATAGGGGAATGCCAGGGCCAAAAGAATGGGAATGGGTGGGTAGGGAAGTGGGGGGCGCTATGGGGGACTTTTGGGATTGCATTGGAAATGTAATTGAGGAAAATATGTAATAAAAATATTAAAAATCAAAAAAAATGCATCAGAATTCTCTCCCAAGCCATTAAAAAGGTGTCAGATGCCTGTCGTAAGGGGCTCCAATAAACACACCCAGTAGCCCTGGTTACATCTCACTTATATCCCAGGAACTCCTAACAGGGACAAAACCCTGGGGGGAGAGTGACCCATCAGCCTAGAAACCCCTTACAGACACAGCCCGAGGTGTGTCTCCTTGGTGGTTTTAAAATCCATCTACTTTTATACTATTGGAGAAAAACAAAGAGGCCAAGTTGGTAAAGACAAAACATCCGAGGAGGGGAACAGATGAGCTAAGTAACACACGGTGGACTCTGCGGACTCTACTGTGAAAACTAGAAAAGTGATAGTTAACTCAAGTTAAGTTACAGGTCAGCGGGTTTCACTCTGACATTCATTCACACATATACACACATATACACACCACACACATGCACACACCACATTCACATATACACACATACACACATATATACACATCACACACACAAGCACACCACACACACACACACATATATACACACCACACACATACAAATACATACACATATATACATATATACAAATACATATATACACATATACACACATACACACATACACACATACACATATACACATATACACACATACACATATACACATATACATATATGGTGGTATCAAGCCTCCCCTTAACCTCTTGAATAGAGACTCAATATCCACAATATATAAAGAGCTTAACAATAGAACAAGTGGTCCAGTCAACAAATAGGTGACTAGAGGACACACAGTCAGTAAATGAGCAAAAGAACGCTCACCAGCAGGATCCACCAAGGAAAGTCAAACCAAATCAAGGGTGAGATCTTTGAAGTGCCATCTTACCACTGTCAGAATAGCTACGAACCAGATATCCAAACCCTGGCAATGCTGGTGAGGATGTAGAGTGACAGGAAGGCTCACACACGGTTGGTGAGATTGTAGATTTAGAGATGAGCACAGAGGGTTCTCCAACATGAAGTCCAGCTTTCTAAACTCTGAGCGCAAGGGATGGATGTCACTGAGGGTCTCGAGCAGGGGCATGTCACCTGATGGCCAAGAGTGTTAAGAAGTGACCGTATGGGGAAGCACAGGGTTAATGGGAATGAAAGCCCAGTGGGGAAGGCAGAGCGACCTGTAACACAGTAGAGGGACTAAGTTAACAAGAACACCCTCCTATCTCAAATCAGGACACAGAATGCTGCCAACACAAAGAAATGCCAGCATTAGAGGTTAGGGACTGCTAACTGCCATGGCTGCCTCATCACATGCTGTCCATACTCATGTCAAAGTGGCTCATCGCACCTTGGATGTGTGCAATAAATACATGTGACTTCAAAATTAAAAAGGAGCTGAAACCCCACTGTAAGGAGTAAGCAATCAACAGCATAGCAAGGGTGAGACAGGCGCCGGGGGAGCTGGGGTGCTAGGAAAAGAGTTTGCACGTTCACCTTCTCCCACAGGACACACTCAGCCACCCCCACAGGACACACTCACACTCACCTGTGCCCACAGGACACACTCACACTCACCTGCCCCCCACAGGGCATGTTCACACTCACTCGCCCCCACAGGGCACATCTCACACTCACCTATCCAGGATACAGAGAAGGCCACAGTGGGAAAGAATGCGGAAAGGCTGACAGCACTCTCTGTGCACAGCTGGGCAGGACATTAGCCCTGGGAGCAATGAGCTCTCTTCAAAGCTGAATCCTACGAGATTCTGGATCTATGGTCATGGGAATCTAACTTCTAGAAGACTAAGATTGCTCATCGCTGACACTAGGACCAATGATGCTGTGCTCGCCACTGGAGTGTTGTGAGGTTCAAAACGATAAAATGCGTAAGGCAGTACTTGGGCCACCTAATGAAGTCATGTGATCTAAGCCATCCTCACAGCAGTGCCAGGTTAGACAGGGATCTCAAAATCTAGACTTCTTACTGACTTCACTAGAACAGATCTCTCACGGCTCGGAAGCACACCCAGCTGAGCAATGGGGAGAAATCTCCAATCCAAACTGAGGAACCACACAGTTCTCTGGGCTCCACTCCCCCACCCTGGGTCACGGACCGGAGCTCAGTTTATCCGCACAAGATAATATTGAGCAGACATGGATGCCTCCGTGGGAGGAAGGTCTTTCCTATACATAGGAAAAGTGGAACTGGGGTAAAGCCACACCCTCATCTGGGAAGAGCGAGCTCATTTGTAAGTGGCTTGTTAAGGCACGCATCGCATCGTTTTTTTCCCCCCGATCGGCAGCATGGAGGCTGCAGCTTCAGGAACTAATGCGATCCATCATGTTATTATGTATTTAGAGGCTTTTGGAAAATGCTGTTATTCACTCAACCAACTGCATATATAGACTATTTAAAGCAGATTTTTGACCCAGTAGACTGTACCAGCTCCATCGATCCTCTCAATGGGTGTGCGGGGACTCTTAAATATGCAGATTATTGACACAATAGACTCTGAGCTCTGAAAAAAAAAACTGCTCTAGATATCGGAGTCACGGGGGGATGATACATCTCTCAAAAGCATTTCTGAAGCAGCCCCACAAATACAGCAAGCTCTGTGGCTCGTATACCTGTAGGGGGAGGGAGGAGGCTTTGGAACTCTAGAAGCGGGAGTTTCTTCTGAATGCTACCTGGTGCTTCTTGTTTGAGTCTGTGAATACAAAATATGTCAGTACTCTGCTGAGTGTTTCCAAATGCCACCAAGAGCTTCAGCTCGGTGTCCCCTCTTTTGAGACAGAGTCTTACTCAGCCCAGGTGCCTCAAACTCTATGTAGATGAAGGTAGTCTTGAACTCCTAACCCTGCCGCTTCTACCTCCCAAGTATTAGGACTCTGCAGGTTGGAAGGATTTTGTTTTATGCTACCAGGCTAAGAATTTCTTCAGGGGACTGGAGCTATGAGCTCACCCAGTCCTCCTTGGGTTTAGCATCCCCTGCCCACAGAGTGCCTCAGGAACTCTAGCTCTGATGCCCTCTTCTGCACTCCACGGGTACTAGGCACACATGTATGTCCATACATCATGCAGGTGAAGCATGTATGCATACAAAGTAAAATAAATAAATGTAAAAAGAATTTGGAAAATAATTGATTCGATTTGCATCCGTGCATGTTCAATTCTTTAACACGAGGTGAGGGCCACTCATCAGGCAGTACCTCTTTTGACAGCAAGAGCACATCATCTTTGGAGAACATGCTTGTCTTTGTGTGGCTTCCACAGAGTGCCTGACAAAGGCACTTTAAGGAAGGAAGGGTTTGCCTGGTCAGGCAGCATGAGGACACAATGTATCATGATGTCAGCAGCATGAGGCAGCCGGTGACATTGTATTCATTGTGTCCACAGTCAGGAAGCAAAAAGAGAGGGATGCTGTGTTCAGCTCACATCTCTCCTTTGTTCAGTCCAAGACCCCATCCATCCTAAGGACTGGCGCTAGCCAGCTTTGCACCTGGTTTTCCCACCTGCATTAACCTAATCTAGATAACCCCTTGCAGACACGCCCAGAGGTTTTTTTTTTTTTCCAATGGTGACTCAGAATCCCATTCAGCTGACAACCAAAAGTATGGGGTGGAACTTGGGAGGAATCTAGGTATTTGTTGGGAGGAGTGGCACACAAAAGGGGTGGGGACTGGAGGGAGACATGGTATAGAGAGTTACCTTCACAATGACTGTGTCAGGCAGATTGAGGTGAGATTGACAAGTGTCCGGTAGATCAACTGGGTCGCATGCTTATGCTTTAAAATCGTAAGAAAGGGGAAGGGGAAGAGAAATAAGGAAGTATTCATGTCCTGTTTCTTTTATCTTTTATCTTTATCTTTTTTTTTCAGTCTTAAATGATTCATCGAGCTAGGTATGGTAGTACCCGATTTTAATCTCAGCACCTGGCAGAAAGAGGCAGGCAGATCTCTTTGAGGTCAAGACTGGCCTGGTCTACATAATGAGTTTCAGGACAAACCACACCTTCCCAAAGAATAATAGTCAGATTTATTTTAAGAGTTTTGTTCAGAGACCATCCAATGTACTGTAGTCTCATTCCGTTAAATCCCCAGAGACCGGAATCTATATCCTGCTGCCTTTTTCCCTGTGTGCCTTCGTGAAAGTAGGTTTCCATTGGTAGACCTGGTGATATTGTTCAAGCTTCGACTGAAAGCCTTTGGGGAGTCTGAGCTAGGCACAGTCATCCTGACACTGCCTGACTCTAGCATTTAAATCTTGACGTCATAGAAACTGTAAGCATAATGGTGGTCACCAGGATCTGACCTGGGAAGAGGGTGAGGTGAGTGGAGGAAAAGAGAGGCTGGGCCAGCCCAGGTATCCATTCTGGTGCTCTGTTGTACAAGCAGAGGACCACAGTCAACAAAACCGTGATGAGCTGATATTCCAGAATACCTGAGACAGGCTCTTCAATGTGCTCTTCATCAGGAAATGAGAAATACTAAAAAGACTGCAGATATTAACTGCCCTGATTTGATTTCTATAAAACACATCTCTATATATGGAAATAGCCCATGTCTCTCCAGCAAGCTTCTATACATCCAGAAGTGAGGTAAGGTTACCCCATGCAGTGTCGGGGCTCGGCTGTGAGCCTATTTGTGAAGACACTGAAGGGGGCACCCAGGCTGAGGTTGTGCATGGGTCACAAGCTGTTATCTAGTTGCTTCCTTTGTGGCTGGGACAAAACAGATGACAGCAGCCTCTTAAGAAAGGAAAAGTTTACATCAGTCCATGGTGTGAGGAGATACTGCATCGCGGTGAGGAGGGCAAGGCAGGGCTCTGAGGGGACTGGTCGCTCTCCACCTGCAGTCAGGAAGCAGAGGCGTAAGTGTTGACACTCAGCTGGTAACTCTTTCTCTTATTTTTTTAAATTGTATGCCTGTGTGTGTATGTGTATCTGTATGCCTATGTGTGTGTATGTGCATGTGTTTATATGTGTGTATATGTGTGTTTCTGTATGTCTATGTGCATATGTGTGTGTGTGTGTCTGTCTGTCTGTCTGTCTGTCTGTCTGTGTGGAGTGTACATCTGTCTCCGTGAAAATATGGAGGTCAGAAGACAAGCTCAGGTGTCAGTCCTTAGCGCCATTTTTTTAAAAGCAGGGTCTCTCTTTGGTGTTTTCTACGTGCACCAGCTAGTCCACACGCTTCTTGGCATCCTCCTGTCTCTGGCGCCCATCTCACTGTGGGATTGCTGAGATTTTAGGCGCACACTGCTGTGTCCAGCTTTGCATGGATTCTAGAGATTCAAACCCACGTTCTCATGCTTGGGCCGCAAGCACTTCCCCCTAGTGAGCATCTCTCCAGCCCCTGGCGCCTCCTTTGCGCGCAGCTCATGGAATGGAGCTATCTGAATTCAGGGTCCACCTTCAGTGAAGCCTTCTGGAAATATTCCAGCTGCCTATGGGATGTATTTCCATGGTGATTCTAAATCTGATCAAATCGACAGTAAAGATTAACCAACATACAGGCCATGTGTCCTGTCCCCATTAAACCACCAGGCCCTGGTGTCCGCCCCAAATCCCTGACCTGGAGAAGAGTCACTGCCATAGCACAGAAGGGAATGGTAGCTCGCTGACCTATGACCCCTCTTGTCTGTGCCCTTTAGAAGTCAGGATGGGGAAGGGATGGTGAGCTTTGAAAGGAGCATGCTCAAAGTACCCAAGGGGGCAGAAGGGGCAGAAGCCCCTGCAAGACTTTCCATCAGACGATGCAGAGAACCACGGGCTGTCTGTCTCCTAGAATTTGGGAAAATTGGGCCATGCAGCTGCCCACTGTGGGTCTATCCCCAGGCCCAGCTGCCCAGGTTATGTAAGTTACCTCATTTGAAGCTAACCTAGTTAATTAAGGACTAAACTCCCTAGGGATTCATTTGGCAACATTACTAGGGTTGTTAAAAATTGCCAGTCTGTTCCATCAAAACTCTCTCTCTCTCTCTTTTTTTTCTTGTTTTATAAAAGAGTATTTAATCAGATAAGGGCATTTCAACAAATTCAGAAGAAATTGATTAAGAATAATGCCAGAAGATTAATTTTTTTCTGCCAAATTTGAGAGAATAAATACCTAAAACTGAGAAATGCAGCTTCGGACACCGCTCTTCCCAGCTGGGTTTCTGCTCGTGTAACAGTGACACCCAGGTAGGGTTTGCCCTGGCTGGGCTCCCTGGGCTCTTCCCAGCTCCTTCAGTTACTTGTCACGCAGTCCTCAAGGCAGGGACTGTGGCCATCTTCAGTCTCTAGAGGGTGGCACTGAGACCACACAGGTGTGCTTGTGGTGACGACAAACCGGAACAAGGCAGAGGGAGGGTCTGATGAAGGACAGACCAGTCCCTTTCCAACCCTTCTGCATCCACAAAGAGAGTGCCCACATGTTCCTCTCAGGCTTGTCTTGCACAACAGACAGAATTCTCTGCTCTGCCCCAAATCCCACGAGCAACTACAGGCACCAAGGAGAATTCCCTTCCTCTCCCTCAATCCAAGGCTTCAGATGGTCTTCATTGCCACAGTTCAAAACTATGGTTGTATGGGACTATGCTGCGCAGGAGGGGAAACAAGAAAGTCTTCAGACATTACCACATGGCCCCTGAGAGAAAGATGACTCCAGGCTAGGGGTGCTGAGAGTGTGTCGGGGACACACCTGGCCCCTGGAGCTACAGGTCATCTAGAGATAACAACTGCCAGAAAATAACTTCATAAAGATAGAGAGAAAAGACGATGACGCCTAACGTTGCCATTGCCCACCCGCCATAGGCACATACGCTTGTGCCTGCAACCTCACAGGTGCATATACAAACGATCTGGGGAGAAAACAGCCAGGAGGGATGGATTAGGTCCAGAGAGGGAGATACAGGAAGGACCCCAGTGTAGAACCTAGAATCCAACTGGTACAGACTCAATCTCCTGCCCAGCCTTGTAACCTAGAGGATGCTATTAACATCCCCTAGATTCTATTTCATCATCCATACTAAAAGGAAACTAAAAGGCAGATAGAGCTATTGTGAGGACCAAGTGTTGTGCCACACATTAAAGACTTTACACCAACGGTCTTATGTGTAGGTTGGTGCCCCACAGAACCTAAACATCAGGACCGTTTTAAGTCAGGAAACAAGCATCCGGGATGCTGAGTGCCCACACAGTGAAGATGCTCGAGTCTCTGCTGTCTTCTTGAGAATTGATATAAGAGGGAGAGCAGGTCCTGAGAGCCTGAAGCTGATGCTCTCCCCTTACAGTCAACCGTGCGCTCAACGATAGGCGTGTAGCTCGGTTTCCAAGCGGGTGCTGTGGGGAGGAATTCTGTGTTGGGCTGATCGCGGTGAAGACTGCATGCAACATAGAAAGGAAGGGGTGGAACGTCCCCTCTCAGCGTCAAGCATGGTGGCATGAAAGAATTCCCAGGACCAGCAGCGCACTCTTTCCTGTCTCCTGACTTGGCACTGCTCCACGGAACAACTTTCCACCTTGGACTTCTCCGACTCAAGAGACAGCAAATACTCCTCACCCAAAACACGAGAACCTGCCGGTTCCCTGACAACACCAATTTAGCTTCTGAGAGGTAACGGCGGACTTTCTTCTCTTTTTCTTTCTTTCCTTAATGGGAAGTGGTCACAGCCACGAACTTAGCAAAAGACGTGGGTTAAAGTTGGTCCGTTCTTGGCTAATGCAGTTAGACGTTTTCGAGAAAAGGCAACGAGAAGTGATCATTATCCATTATCTGCATGAAATATTTCAGAGAAAGAAGCGGCGTTTGCCAAGAAAAGAAGAGAAGAGCTGTTTGACTTCAAGCCAGGCAGGAGGGAAGAGGGTCACCCTCACTTTCTGCGGTGTGCTGGGCAAATGTTATTTCAAGTAAACTGGGAAAAGCCCGAAGAAGTACAGATGGTGCGCTCACTCCCACTCCTTCTGAAGGTCATTCAGGACAATGAGTCGGTGTTCCTTTCCTTGGCACAAAAGAGATAGACTCCTTCCCTTCTTGAAAAGCGGGATGGCTGTGTGTGCACGTATGTGCATTTATATAGCCGTGTGGGAGAGAACGCAGAGAAGATAAGCAATGCTATTTCCCTGCAAACAGTTGTTGGACTCCACTGTCAAAGCCTCTGCCTCTCCATTGAATGAGGAAGCATCAATCCTGCTGTGGCTGCTTCACCTCGGTTTTGTTTCTCATCTCTCCCCGCTCTCCCGGTCCCTGATTGATGGCCGTCTCTATGGTGAGGGTATTCTAAGCATAATGATTTCGAAACTGGAGTTACCAGAAAGCTTCCGAAGTAGCTTCCCTTCTCCGTGGATATTTTCTCACTCTGCTTTTTTTTAAAATTGTCACTAAGATACATACCATAATAACACACACTGGCCAGAAACCTGAGGTAGCGGAATATAAAGGTTTTTTGTTTTTTTTATTCCTCAGAAACCTCTTCCGCTTCAAGCGCTTGTCGCCTCTCCCGATGTGAAGCTTGAGGCTTCGAGCAGAGACCTTTTTCTTGTGGATAGTGGGCCGAGTTATTTCTTCTCAAGAGATGATGTAATATGCTGTTCTGTGCTAAAGTGTCCCTTCGACTACAGAGGCTCCCCGCACACATCCCTCCAGCGCCTAATACAAATGACTCCATGTTGAATACCAAGCCCCACCTTGGAGGGGGCTCTACCTTCTCATAGATACGTGATAACAAAGCTGTCTCGTAGCAAATGCAAAGACCACATGGGTTTTGCTGCTTGCGGAGAAGATTTCAAAATTACAGACAACGTAGGTGAAAACTGACTTTAGCTGCACCGTGTAGGTCACGTTGAAGCCTAAGACTCTTCCTGCTTGTGGTGTCTACTGTGGAGCTCAGAGGATGAAGGACTACTACAATCTGAGTGTTTTATGAAATTTCTGGGATCAGATACCCTGACCACCTTACAAACCAGATCTTATTATTGTTCCCCTGTTAGTGGTGAAGATCTTTGAAAATATCAGTACATTCCCCAGGATCACAGTAACAACATATGACAGATTGGACCCGACCCTAGGCTGATGCCTGGCCCAAGGCTGGTGCCTGGCCCTAGGCTGCTGGTACCTGGCCCAAGGCTGGTTGGTGCCTGGCCCTAGGCTGGTGCCTGGCCCAAGGCTGGTGCCTGACCCAAGGCTGGTGCCTGACCTTAGGCTGGTGCCTGGCCCAAGGCTGATGCCTGGCCCTAGGCTGATGCTTGACCCTGGGCTCCATCTCGCCTCTTCATGACTTGGTTAGTTCTTTACCGGCCTTTCCTGTTTCTGGAATAGATGCTAGAACTACTGATCTACATCCCAGTTTCCTTTTTACTCTTTATTAGGAGACAAGGGCTTACTAACTTTCCCAGGCTCTCCTTGAACTCACGTTGTAGCCCAGGCTCACCTGATCTTTCAAAAGATCTTTGCAAGATCTTTCTGCCTCAGCCTTCCACGTAGATGTGATTATGGGACTCAGCTTCATAGACCTTATAGAAAGGATTTACTTGTCTCGACATCTGACAGAGATTGTTTCAGTGTGACCCATTCAACCTCTCCCCAAAACTCACTCCTACACATCCTTAAAAACGCCAGTGTAGAGACCTGTATGGCTGGCCATCTCTTCCAGCTTAGTCATTTACATCATGGAGTCTTGATCATAGGAAATGCCCTGGAGATCGCCTAGAACCATCCTTATTCTCTCGGTTTAAGGACAAGCCTATCAGATTGCATTTCTAACACTATTCCTGCTTTGATGATGTGGGGACACACCCCGAACAGTGAGAGTCCCCAGGTCACTGCTGTTTCTTTTCCCTGAATAAAGAACCCAGAGGCAGGCAAACTTGGAGTAAAGCTGACAGGTGTGGATTCTTTGGTCGGAAAGTTGGGGTGACAGAACCCAGAGAAGCAGCCTAGGTCTTCTGCCTCAGAGTCTCCCCTGCTCTCCATCCCACACTGAGGGATGGGAATGAACGGACCGCACACACACCTGGTCTCCCCTCCATAGTGCTGACCAAAGCAAAATGCATGGGGAAGACAGCTCAGTTGGTAATGAGCTTGCCTTCCAAGCGCGAGGACCCGGCTTTGAGGCCCAGGTGCTGTGGTCCACACTTGTATCCTCGACATCAGAGAGGCCAAAACAGGCAGGTCCCTGGGGCTCCCTGGCTGGCCAGCCCTCAGAAGTCAGTTATCCAAGGGAATCAGTGATCTCTAAGCCATTGAGCCATGGCTTCTGAGCAATGACACTTGAGGTTGGTCACACTTCCTCGTTCATCCTTGACTCTGCTGTAGAGCCTGAGTAGGTTTCCCATCATGGCACCAACTATACTGCCACCCTACAACCCCTCCGCATCTCTAGGTCCAGAGGACTTCTGTTCCTATTTATCCTCCTATGTCAGGATTGTTACTTTTTCCACTTGATCTACTTCCATCGCTTCAGTCACCTGCATTCTTGCAAAGATGTGTGACCTTTCTGTGACCTCACTCTCCTCGTTCTAGTGCCCCGTTCCTGTCAGTAACTCATCTCTCTCCTCTCCTTGGCTTTGGGAGCATCTGCCAGGTCAGAAGTCCCTGTGAAACTCACCCAAAGCATCTTGCCTAAGGGAGCAGAGAGTTTATTATTATTATTATTATTATTTCAAATGATAAAATAGGAGAAGCACAATGCACTGGCTGAGGGCCCACCTCCTTGGGCTTAAACTAGCTTCATCCTTCTGGCGAGCGAGGAAGATGTGGAAAAAGTCGCAATGCACCAGGAAATCAGTCCTACAGTCTGAACGCTGGGGTGATGGGCCAGGCAGGCACTGGTAGTGAGAGTCTCCTTTCATAAATAGATCATTTTAATACACAGCACGTCTGACAGGTGTCCATCCTCAATATGAACTGCTCTACTTCACTGACCAGTTTGGGGGGGTGGTGGAGGGAGGTCGAGGGGGGGGGTCCTGCTCTCAAAAAGTTCCTCATTGGTTTTCACTGAGTTACTGTGGTCTCAGGATGAACCATGCTGGTATTGTGCCAACTCTAACTCTCTCTCTCTCTCTCTCTCTCTCATGTTTCCTTAAATAAAGAATTCTCCTTGTGTGGTTCTGAGGTTCAGATAAACGAGCTGGTTTCTATGTGCACATCATCTAAGGTGGCAGAGACTTGTACAGCCATCCAGACTCCCACTACACATACACACACATACACAACACACATACACACACACACACATACACACACAAACACACATACACACACATACACACACATAAACATACACACACAAACACACATGCACACACACACATACACACATACATACACACACATGCACACACATACACACACACAAACACACACACACACAGTCGGACTAGGGGGAGGATTGACCACCATCTAAAAGTCGTTCAGCTTCCTTACACACTACAGCCTCGAACTCTCCACTCAGCCTGCCGACAGGACTGGCAATAATTACGTGCTCTGTAACCGATATACAGACCACACTCAACAAGACGCCGAGGCTCACGAGAGGGGAGACCTTACCCTGGATCGTCACTTAGCATACGTACTGGGTACTCCGTGTGGAACTGTCCCCGTCCCTCATTTAGGTCTAACATGCGTACAAAGGACCCTTTGTATAACTTTAAGCTGTCAATCAATGGGACAGACAAGCAAAATGACCCTGTCATGGTCAAGTGCATTATTAAATGAGATCTTGGTCAATTTCTGGTTTGTTTTTGAAAACCTGCCTTCTTGAGTTTGAATTGTTTTTTCTCCAGTAAAAACGTTTGTTTCACCTCCTTTGCCATTTTAGAAATGGCCAGTGCTTTCATTCATATATATATATATATATATATATATATATATATATATATGCATATTTGTATGTTTGTGCACACGTGTGTGTGTGTGTGTGTGTGTGTGTGCATGTGCAAGGCAACCCCAGAAACGAGCAGCAGCAAAAAACCAGTGTCTAACATGAGACTACCTATTAGCTGTTCGTGCCCAGTTTTATTTAAACAATTTTTACTGAATGATTTTAGAACAGCCAAGGTAATCATTTTTAAAGTAATAGTTTCCTTTTGTTTTGCTTTTTTAAGCTTTTAACATAAGAGAAAACTCCTAAGAATGTAAGCGTTTCCCTCTGAATTTGCCCACATACTGTTACAGTACACAGAGCTCAGGACATGGTCTCCCCGATAGCTGTGGAACACATACTACTGAGCAGGAATGAAGCTTATTTCCCTAGGTTAGAGGCAAAATTAGCCCGTGGTGTCAGCCAGCCTGTGTGTGAGTCTGTGAAGCAGCTGCGCACCCTAAGAACCTAACTCCTCGTGTTCTGCAGTCATAATGTGCAGTCATAATGTCCATTCCTAATCTTTTTCTCCCATCCTTTTTTGTATTGGTTATTTTATCTATTTACATTTCAAATGTTATCCCCCTTCCCGGTTTCCTCTCCTCAACCCCTCATCCCATCCCCCCTCCCCCTGCTTCTATAAGGGTGCTCCTCCACCCACCCACCCACTCCCACCCTAGCATTCCCCTACACTGGAGCATTGGGCCTCCACAGAACCAAGGGTCTCCCCTCCCACTGATGCCCAACAAGGCCATCCTCTGCTACATATGCATCTGGAGCCATGGGTAACTCCATGTGTACTCTTTGGTTGTTGGTTTAGTCCCTGGGAGCTCTGGGATAGATATCTGGTTGGTTGATATTGTTGTTCTTCCTATGGGGTTGCAAACCCCTTCAGTTCCTTCAGTCCTTCCCTTGCTCCTCCATTGGGGACCTTGTGCTCAGTCTGATGGTTGGCTGTGTGTCTGCATCTGTATTGGTCAGGCTCTGGCAGAACCTCTCAGGGGACAGCTATACTAGGCTCCTGTCAGCAAGTGCTTCTTGACATCAGCAACAGTGTCTGGGTTTGGTGTCTGCAGATGGGGTGGATCTGTAGGTGGGGCAGTCTCTGGATGGCGTTTCCTTCAGTCTCTGCTCCAGTCTTTGTCCCTGCATTCCCTTGAGACAGGAGCAATTCTGGGTTAATATTTTTGAGGTGGGCTATTCCTAATCTTCATACTTAAGCACAAATCCACTCTGCAGAAAGCTGACCAACTAGAAAGCCAGTGACTCTGTTAGCCAGAAGCCATGGTTCCTGGTGTGCTCCTGTCCCCATGAGTGAGTGATCGATGCTCATCAGAGAGCCAGCCCTATTGCTGAGGAGGCATCATTCATTCATTCATTCATTCAAACACTGAGGACAAGGCATAGTCAAGCCTGCCAGGTGGAACTCGGGAAAAACAATGTTTGTGGGTCTGATTGTCGGGGCAGATATTGGTATTCCATGTTCTATGGGAGCCTCAAAAGATCAGAAAACTAGAGAGAGTGAGAAAAAAAGAACCGTTACTACAAAGCTGTGGGCTGGCTAAGAATGAACTCAGAGAAAGAAGGGAGACTGGAGAGGAAAAATACCTTTTTGAGAAAGAGTCTTGGCCAAGAGAGGAAGAGAATGAACCCCTGGGAGGTGAAATCTGCGATTGCAGAGACTCACAGTTGTGAGCTTCACTTTGCTTCTTAGACTTAAGGAGCAGGGAGAATCCCCCTGGCTCCTGTAGTCAGTGCATTTCACTGTAAGTGTGCCGGAAAGCCATTGCCAGCGTTAAAACAGAAACGTCCTGACCTGCCCCATTTTACATAGAATGCTCTGGCAACAGAGCCAGGCATGAGAGTGCACACCTGTCGTTCCAGCACTCCAGAGTCTAGGGCCAAAGAATCCTAAGTTCAAAGCCAGCCTGGGCTACATACAGTGAACCCATCTAAAACTAAAGTGTATTCTAAGAGGTTGGGGTAAAAAGAAGCGAGAGGGCCATTGGCCCGTTCTAGTGGACAATATGGCAGCTCTGTCTGGAAGAGAAAGGGTCTCACCAGCTCATCACTGAGACACTGAGTTGACAGGGGTTGTTCATTTATTTCCTGTCCTGGGAGTGGAGGATTTCTTTCGGCCAGATTCAAACAATGGTAAGGGGTGGGATTAAAAAATAAAGTGGCAAGCTAGATCTTCAAGCCAAAACTCAAAAAAAAAAAAAAGGGTTCTATGGCGCGCATAAAAAAAAAGGGTCCCTCCCTGCGCCTTGGCGTGATGGTGAGAACTCCCTTTGCTAAGCAAGTATTCATAAGAATGAGTTTG
This sequence comes from Mus caroli, assembly GCF_978045245.1. Lineage (NCBI taxonomy): Eukaryota > Metazoa > Chordata > Mammalia > Rodentia > Muridae > Mus > Mus caroli. Next base: position 9,629,981 of record NW_028227257.1, on the reverse strand, counting down.
CCACTCAGTCTGCTTTGCAGCCAGAGACGCACACACGTGATACCAACTCATTAAACAATTCATCGATGGCAGGAGAGACAGACCTTCATTATGCGGCCCGGTCACCCAGCTTCAGGCTGCCTCTGCTTGCTCACCTCCACTGCCAGTGGCAAACAGAATCACTCGGATCAAGTGAACAATTTTAAATGTTTAATATTAAAATGTGGTTTTGAGAAACTCCTCGGAACCCTAAGCCATTGTTAAGATACACTCCCTTTGACAGGTGTGCCGGCACTTTTTTTTTTTTTTTATGAGGCTTTTCAACGTGTTATTTTACCGGGTGCATGAGGTTTAGTCTATTCTGCGAAGGCAAACAGACAAAAAAGGGTCTCTCAGCACGACTTACTCTGCTGTAAAGGTTATAGTAAACATGCCAATGCCTAATTAAGCAGAAAATTTTATCTGTATTGTGGGGGAGGAGTGTGCTGTCTCCGACTTTTCTTCTGGGGAATCCATTTAGAAGGACAAAGTAGATTGTGAGGTTGAATGGGTCCAGGAGGCTCAGCATCCAAATGTCAGCAGAAACAGGGAAAAACGGGAAGAAGTAATACTTTTTATCCTTTGCTAGAAAATGACAGCACTGGTTGGCAGACTCTGTGTGTGTGTGTGTGTGTGTGTGTGTGTGTGTATACATATTTTCTCTCCGTGATCACACACTTACCCATAAGCATTGTAACAATACGTTATAGCCTAGAATAGTTATGGCTAGTGTTGTTGACGTGGTATTTGTCTCAGAGTCATAACAGCCATTTGCTTTTCAAAGGTGACTGTAGTTATTTTATAAAGTTTGCCTGATTTCACTGGCAAAAGTGATTTACTATTTCACCAGGGGTGGTGGCTCGCGCCTGTAATCCCAGCAATGAGAAAGGGGAATTGTGAGAATTCCAAGCCAGCCTGGGACTACACAGAGACACTCAAAAGAAACAACAACCGCAAATTGACCATATTTGATAGCTAAAATGTATCTGATTTTTCAAGTACCTTTTATATCTTAGGAAACTTTTCTTTCTTTATAATTAATAACTTTCTCCCTGAGTGTAGCGGTCTAACACCTCTTTAAAATACTAAATCTGTCCTGGGGGAAAGGGACGGGGCGATGAATGGCAGGGATGGCCTGATGCTGGCACTTGGTTGTTTCAAAATGCAGTTTTGTTGCGAGAAGTGGCCACTTATTAATGGTTGCTTGGCTAGATTGAGTAGTTTTCCTTTCTTCCAATCAATTCATGGCACTAGAGACCAGCAACACCAATTTAATGAAAAATCCGCTTGTCAGCTTGCTGGGGAAGCAAAAAACACCACACCAATAACAATAAAATAACGAACACAACCGTAAAACTTGTGGCCAGACTGAACTTTTACATTTTATCTTGTTTTATGGACTCCTGCCTCAAACTCCTGGGCTCTTGTCTTCCACATTCCCACAATCCTCTCTGAGGAGGTGGATATCTGCTTAGCAATCGACCAAATTTCACTGCCTCCCTGGGAAGGTTTTCTTATTCATTAGGTTGTCAGTAGAAAGGGGGAAGGGGGCTGTCCTGCTCAAGACAATGGATCCTTTAACAAACACAAGGGGGAGTGTTGTGTGTGTGTGTGGGGGGGGACCTTGCATGCTCTGCAGTTTTCTTCATTCTGAAGCCCCAGTTTCCTGTCCTATGGAAAAAAAATAAGCAACAGTGCTTGCTGTGTGTGGATAAATGTGCAAGACTGTGCTTGTGGACTGGAAGGATGGGTCAGTGGTCACCACATAAGCATGAGGATCAGAGTGTGGATAGCAAGCACCCACATACACGCCAGGTGCGCTCTCTCTCTCTCTCTCTCTCTCTCTCTCTCTCTCTCTCTCTCTCTCTCTCTCTCTCTCTCTCTCTCCCACATCTCCCCCTCTCTCTCGGCCTTGTGTGAAGAGATATCTCCATTCCAAATTTTAGGTTTGGTTATGGGAAGAACAGAACCTGTTCTCAAGTGTCTCTCTCCCCTTGCCATGGAGAGAGAGATAGATAGACAGACAGACAGACAGACAGACAGACAGAGAGTTTATGAGACAATGATGCATTAAGATTTGCTAGCCTTGCAGATCTGAAGCTGGGTCTCCTTTGCATGGGGACATCTTTGCTTATATCTTACCCATGTGACTCTAAAAGGCCAGGTGGAGAAAATGAACCCATGAGCATAAATAGCCACATATCCCGTCTGCGCCGATGGGGATTCACCCATTAATTCTCTTTTGCTCCGGCTCTCTCTCTCTCTCTCTCGTGCCTGCATTTTCCCTGTGCAATTACTGGCCCTCGGTCCTTTCAGAGAAGGGGAAGCATGTTTTCCCCAATAGCATTTTGCATCCACAAATCAACTCTATAATTGGCATCTCGTGACGGGTACCCACAAATCACGGGTGCATTTGAAATTACAGGAACAAGATCGAGAGAGTATTTTCAGCCGTGTCTGGAAAGGTCTTCATAAACCCGTGAGAGAATAATAGACTGGCCCCCAAATCTCCCATTCTAACACCACTCACCATTATTTTAAAATCATTGTATTTGCTGAGCTTACATAATTTTTCAGCCATTGGTCGGAGATACTATTTGCATACTCCATCCTCTCTCTCTCTCTCTCTCTCTCTCTTTCTCTCTCTCTCTCCTGGCAACTCTCTATAAATAAAAATGTTACAACAAAAAGACACAGGCTATCAAGGAGATAACGGCCATGTATCCAGGTTCATATTTAGATGAATTCAAGCCAATACTCTCAAGGGTCTTGGAGCAGTTTGCCATGGAGATGCTAAGGACCAAACCCTAACTTGCTTACATTAATAGGATTTGCATTTCAGTCTAGATTCCCAGAAAACCATACACTCGAATTTTGCCACTGCCCCATTACAGGAATATCAGAGTGATATTTGACCCTACAACCTGTGATCATAATCATTCATAGAGAACTATGACTTTGCCAAGATAAAAAGGGACAGGCAACAGATGGCACAGAGGACAACACTTGGGGTCTGGGATGTACACTCAGCATGCATGAAAGCTAGGTCTATCCCCAGTGTCACATAAACTAGACATGACGGTACATGCTTGTATGCTCGGCACTGAGAAGTAGAGGCAGGAGGATCAAAAGTTCATGTCAAATATAAGGGGGAGTGTGGGGGGGAACCTTGCATGCTCTGTAATTTTCTTCATTCTGAAGCCCCAGTTTCCTGTCCTATGAAAAAATTAAGCAACAGTGCTTGCTGTGTGTGGATAAATGTGCAAGACTGTGCTTGTGGAATGGAAGGATGGGTCAGTGGTCACCACATAAGCATGAGGATCAGAGTGTGGATAGCAAGCATCCACATATACGCCAGGTCCATAGCAAGTTTGAGGCCAGCCTGGGGGGCTACATGAGACCGTGTCCCAAAATAAGACTCCAGCACTTATCGTTTCCCCTGTTTCTGTTGAAGTTGGTAAAAGTATAGATTGCATTGCTATTCAGTTCAGGCTGGGTAAACAGGGCCGTGGAGATGGACTCTGTCCGCTGTTGCTACACCTAGTTCATCTCTCTCTGTCTCCTGCAGGGTATGCCCAGGAGGAAGTCCTGAAGGAAGAGGAGGAAATAAAGGAAGAGGAGGAGGAAGAAGAAGACAGTGGCTCCGTTGCTCAACACCAGAGCAGCAATGACACTGGGACAGATGAGGAACTAGAAACGGGCCCAGAGCAGAAAGGCTACTTCAGCTGCCAAAACTCACCAGGGAGCCACCTGTCCAATCAGGACGCAGAAAACGAGTCTCTCCTGAGCGATGCCAGCGACCCGGTGTCAGACGTCAAAAGTGTCTGTGGCCGAGATGTTTCGGACAAGAAAGCAAACACTCACCCCAAACTTCCAAGCGAACCTCATAACTGCATGGATAAAATGACAGCTGTCTATGCCAATATCCTGTCAGATTCCTACTGGTCGGGCCTGGGCCTCGGCTTCAAGTTATCCAACAGTGAGAGACGGAATTGCGACACCCGCAACAGCAGTGGCAAGAATGATTTTGATTGGCACCAGGATGCCCTGTCCAAAAGCCTGCAGCAGAACTTGCCTTCCCGGTCTGTCTCTAAGCCCAGCCTATTCAGCTCCGTGCAGCTGTACCGGCAGAGCAGTAAGATGTGTGGCTCGGTGTTCACCGGCGCCAGCAGGTTCCGCTGCAGGCAGTGCAGTGCGGCCTACGACACTCTCGTGGAGCTGACCGTGCACATGAATGAGACAGGCCACTATCAAGATGACAACCGCAAAAAAGATAAGCTCAGACCCACGAGCTACTCCAAGCCCCGGAAAAGGGCCTTCCAAGACATGGACAAAGAGGATGCCCAAAAGGTCCTGAAATGTATGTTTTGTGGTGACTCCTTCGATTCCCTGCAAGATTTGAGTGTCCACATGATAAAGACAAAACATTACCAAAAAGTGCCTTTGAAGGAGCCGGTACCAACCATTTCCTCCAAGATGGTCACACCAGCCAAGAAGCGTGTTTTCGATGTCAACAGGCCTTGCTCCCCCGACTCTACCACAGGGTCACTTGCAGATTCCTTTCCTTCCCAGAAGAGTGCTAACCTGCAGCTGCCCTCCAACAGCCGCTATGGCTACCAAAACGGCGCCAGCTACACCTGGCAGTTTGAGGCCTGCAAGTCCCAGATCTTAAAGTGTATGGAGTGTGGCAGTTCCCATGATACTTTGCAACAACTCACCACCCACATGATGGTCACAGGCCACTTTCTCAAAGTCACTAGCTCGGCCTCCAAGAAAGGAAAGCAACTTGTGTTGGACCCCCTGGCTGTGGAGAAAATGCAGTCACTGTCTGAGACCCCAAACAGTGAGTCTCTGGCCCCTAAGCCATCAAGTAACTCCGCCTCGGAGTGCACGGCCTCTACCACCGAGTTAAAGAAAGAAAGCAAGAAGGAGAAGGGAGAGGGCATCGAAGACGAACAAGGTGTGAAAAGCGAGGACTATGAAGACTCTCTACAGAAACCTCTCGACCCCACCATAAAATACCAGTACCTAAGAGAGGAGGACTTGGAAGACGGCTCGAAGGGTGGTGGGGACATTTTAAAGTCACTGGAAAATACCGTAACCACAGCCATCAACAAGGCCCAGAATGGTGCTCCCAGCTGGAGCGCATACCCAAGTATCCACGCAGCCTACCAGCTCTCAGAGGGCACCAAGCCACCTATGGCAATGGGCTCTCAGATACTGCAAATCCGACCCAACCTCGCCAACAAGCTGAGGCCCATTGCGCCCAAATGGAAAGGCATGCCACTCGGCCCCGTCCCCACAAGCCTGGCCCTGTACACTCAAGTCAAGAAGGAGACAGAAGACAAAGATGAAGTCGTGAAGCAGTGTGGGAAGGAAAGTCCCCACGAAGAGGCAACATCTTTCAGCCAGCCTGAGGGCGAGTCTTTCTCCAAAATTGAACCACCTTCAGAATCCAGAAAGGCTGAACCCTGTCCCTTGAAAGAGGAGGAGAAGCCGCAGAAAGAGAAACTGGAGCCCTTAGAACCAGTGTCTTCTCTGACCAATGGCTGTGCGCCGGCTAACCACACCCCGGCTCTGCCTTCCATCAACCCGCTCAGTGCCCTGCAGTCAGTCCTGAACAACCACCTGGGCAAAGCCACTGAGCCCTTGCGCTCCCCTTCCTGCTCCAGTCCCAACTCAAGCACAATCCCCACGTTCCATAAATCTAGCCTCCACGTGGTGGACAAGCCGGTCATAAGTCCCACCTCCACCCGGCCGGCGGCCAGCGTGGCCAGACACTACCTGTTTGAGAACACCGACCAGCCCATTGACTTGACCAAGTCCAAAAGCAAGAGAGCCGAGTCCTCGCAAGCACAATCCTGCACGTCCCCACCTCAGAAGCATGCTCTGTGTGACATTGCCGATATGGTCAAGGTCCTCCCCAAAGCCACCACCCCGAAGCCAGCCGCCTCCTCGAGGGTCCCTCCTATGAAGCTGGAAATCGACGTCAGACGCTTCGAGGATGTTTCGAGCGAAGTCTCCACTTTGCACAAAAGGAAAGGCCGGCAGTCCAACTGGAACCCTCAGCATCTTCTCATCCTGCAAGCTCAGTTTGCCTCGAGCCTCTTCCAGACCTCAGAGGGCAAATACCTGCTTTCTGACCTGGGCCCCCAAGAGCGGATGCAAATCTCCAAGTTCACGGGACTCTCCATGACCACAATCAGCCACTGGCTGGCTAACGTCAAATACCAGCTTAGGAAAACAGGTGGGACAAAGTTCCTGAAAAACATGGACAAAGGGCACCCCATCTTTTACTGCAGTGACTGTGCGTCCCAGTTCAGAACCCCCTCTACCTACATCAGCCACCTAGAGTCTCACCTGGGCTTCCAAATGAAGGACATGACCCGGATGGCGGCTGACCAGCAAAGCAAGGTGGAGCAGGAGATCTCCCGAGTGTCGTCGGCTCAGAGGTCTCCAGAAACAATAGTTGGCGAAGAGGACACAGACTCTAAATTCAAGTGTAAGTTATGCAGTCGGACATTTGTGAGCAAACACGCAGTAAAACTCCACCTAAGCAAAACGCACAGCAAGTCACCCGAGCACCATTCTCAGTTTGTAGCAGACGTGGATGAAGAATAGTTCTGCAGGTATGGGGTTTGCTCCCAGGTGACGGTCGGTGACCACGGCCTTGTGAGGAGCGTGTTAAAAAGAGATGGGTCTGCTTAGAAGCAGAGGCATCTCCCGAGGCCTGGCAGGACCGTAGTTTGCTGCCATAGACTTAACTTTTACAAAAGACAGGACGGGATGAGTGGGTCCTAGCCATTCCCCCAGCATCCTCTAGTTTAGAGGGGAAGCAGGATACAATGTATCTAAGAGAGATGAAGCTCGTGGTTGTTCTTAGAGCTCCAGGACACACGGTTCCTTTAGCAACCTAAGGCCCAACCTCCAAGGTCCAGCTTCCCCTCATTTTAATTAACAAGGACTAGATTCCATTTTGCCATCTACCTTCCCACAGCAATGCTTAATACTTACCGAGTGGGGAAAAGGTGGCACCGGAATGAAGACGGTGGGGGGAGGGGGACTTCCTAGGGACCGTTATATACAGAGATAGTTTAATCAGTTCACGAATGGCTTAATGATATCTTTACTATCAGCCCTGGCAATGAATCCTTTTGGTAGCTGACTTTTATCGACAGCTACCTCCGCGCTCCTTCCCTGTTTCCTTCCTACATTCATATCCCTATAGAAGAGCAGGGACCCTTAAGGGGGACTGTGGGGATGCACTCCTCTATGGAGCAGGGAGATAAAAATGCCTTTAGATTTTCTTTAGGATAAACTCGGGATCAGAGTCCACCTTTAACAGATGCAAAACATCCCTGTGAGTTAATTTCACATACAGAGATGGGTAGTCGAAGGCTGTCCACGGCCAAGTGAGTAGGGTCTGTCCAACAGCTTCAGGATATTATTTTTCAAATTGGGCTGGAGGTGCACTTTAGTAGAGTACTTGCCCAGCATACACAAGGTCTTGGGTTCAAGCCCCAGTACCAAAATGAGAAAGGAAAGGAATTTGTACTGTGTACCATAGAAGCCCGCGCCTTGCTTTGTTACCAATGCCCAAGTTATTTATGTCACCTCCAGGAGAAAGGACAGAGACGAGCAAAGGCAAATACTTTATAGCAAGTTAGTCACACGTAGGCTGCTTCCAAATCTTGAGCTTAAGCAAGGCTGGATGTCACCCAAGCTCCTTCATGGATTCCTCTGCTTCCTCTTCTCTCCCCTCCAGCATGGCACGCCCACGCGCTAGGGAGCCCAACACACATCCAGACTGAACTCAAGGGCCCAAACCCGAGCTAAGGGTTCTGTACTTTACAGTCCAGCACATGCCCCCACAGCGTTACGGAATTGCTCTTAGTTAATTCACGACAAGGTATGGAAAGCTTATCCTAGGAGCCCTCACCCACCCACCCCCTTTTCGCAAAGCTTTTACTTTTACACAGGAGACTTTCGGGTCAAGCTATACAGGCACAGGTGCTAGGGGAGTTCCCGATAAAGGTCCTGTGTGACCCGCTCCGAGCGCTCCTCACACAGCTAGAGAGCTTCCGAGTGGGAAGATGGGCAGAAAGAAAGGGAAATTTGTGCTTGACTCGAGACTCTTCCCTCCAGGTGGGAATCCATGCTTCTGATTTGGGTGGGGCCCCCCCAGAGGGCTACCCCTACTGTTTGCATGCCTTTATCATGATAATTAAATGTTCGGGGCAGATTCACCTCCGGGATTCCAAGCATGACTGTACATCTTACCTTATTGAATGGAAAGCTATTTTGCATCTGTTGAGCCCAATGTGAGCTCTGGGTTCTGCCACATGCTATTTATTTACCATATCACATTTTAAATTTTTATGTAATTAGCCATTATGCTCTTCTGGTCCTTAAAAAAAAAAAAAGGTGGACATACATAAAGAACCTAGAGACAAGAAGTATGTTTTAAATCTAATAATTGTGGGTCCAAACCCCGGCGAAGAGAACAAATAGGTAATGTTTATTTTGTGCTATAATAAAGACCAATTTTCCACCTGTTAGGTTTGTAATCATTTTTTAACTGCGATATGTAACTAGGGAGTAGGGAGCAGGGAGCAGAAGGAAGGTCGCATTCCGCGTCAGAATCTGCAGCACACACTGTCTGTTCTAGAGAAGCAAAAGTCGGGGCAATAACTTGGGGGATATACACAGAGGCTGCCTGTAAATCCGGGAGACACACGTGAAAGACTGCTGGTTTTGCACCTGTCCGCATTTGTACAGAATAAACACTTCCAATATATGACGGTGCTATCGTTATATCGACTATGAAAGCTCTGTCTGTCTTCGTGCAACCACAGCCATGCTGGGGTGTCTGACAGAGTTGCAGAAAAAAGTTTGAAGTCATTCCATCCGACGGGAGTGGGTCCTGTATGTAGGAGAGAGGCTGTGGGTGCCAGTTTGCTTGTATTTGGATGGAAACTATTCGGAGCCGCTTCTCTCACCCCCAGCCCCACCCCCGTGGGTGACATGGCGGTGTCTTGAAATTTGGCTCACCTAGGAAAGAGCATCTCCCCACCTGGAGTACTTGATTAGAGCCGTGTGTGTACACCCTGCCCCCCTGCCCACTCTTCACAGTTTATGCATAGGATAGCTTGGCTTCATTGGGATTTTTTCCTAAATTTTATAAACTTTAATATATATATATATATATATATATATATATATATATATATATATTTAAATGATGGTTTTAAATGGCTACGGGATTCTATCATCACCTGGAATTCTAATCTTAGCTGATATGGGGGAGGGTACAATGTTTGAAAAAAAATGACATGGTATTTTATAAAACATATCAAGATACAGTGGGATATTTAAGAGCCTACCATATCTACGCATTTCTAAATGGCACCAGTTCCAACCTGAATTTTCTTTCCTTCCCTGTGCCCACCTCTAATCCTGGGAACACCCTACCAGATAGCAAAGTCAAATTTTCATTTAAAATTCTTTGGAAAGTATTAAACGGGCAGCCCCTCTTTTAGGACATAAGTAAGCTAAAACAATTTCCCCCATGAATTCGTATATACCTTTAAAAGTCTCTTGCTCTTGACTGGAAATTAAACAGCGAGTAAATCATTGAGCCTCGAATGCATAAGGACTTCAAATTATAGTCATTACCACGTAATATAGTGTACGCGTTTAACGGCACACCTAACCTTGAGACTGCTGGCAGAAATGTATTCTAGTCCAACAAGCTGCCTGCCACTTCTGCTGTTATGGATGGCTTGATGAAAATGTATGTCAGGAGCGGGGGTGTGAAACGCACAGAAGGCTGCCAGATAAGATAAAGGATGGACATCTAATCCAGTTGGACTTGCCCTTCACCGAACCACTGAGTCTTTGCATAGCCATGTCCCAAATTTCATGATGTGGACCTTAGCTTTATTTAAAAAAAAAAAAAAATCCACTGTTCCCATGAAATTCTTTTCAACCTGGAAAGTTGTAATTCTATCGATATTAATCATGTAGATTCCATGTCAATCTAGGAGGCCCCGATCAGGCTGGAGTCGTGAAGACCTGTGAGGGGTGCCCACTGTTTTTCTGTCCATTAAAGAAATGCCCTTCTTTCTGTATCTCCTCCCCTCCCTCTGCCCCTTCCATCCTTTAGTGAATATTGGTTCTTTTACTATGCACCACACAGTTAGCAATGGCAGGGCATAGCAGGGAGCCAGCAGGAACTCCAATTGCAACAGCAAACTATGGAGATCTGTAGCAGTTGCTTCTTCCCAGACATCACGTCATGCTAGCCTCACAAACAGCCCAGTAAGTACGGGTGGATTCAAAGGAATGATGTCAGAGCCACAGTGCTGCACTTCCCAAGGTGCCACCATCTCTGACCTTCCATTAAACATTAGCTCACTTCTAGACCATGCTCCCATGGCAAACGTGGTGGTGGTGGTGACACCAGGAAATAAACTGAACTAGTGACCAGAACGAAAGTCGACCATGGAGGCCAGTGGCGGACACGCCACTCAGGGGTAATTTGCTGAATGGAATGCATAGCGGGACCCTTCCCTGTCTCGAGGAAACAAAGATGGCGGGCACTTGTTCTGAGGAGCATTTGGCTGCACAGGTCATCCTCCATGGCTTCCAACTTCACCCCATCCCACCATGCTGAACCCCACTTCCGTATTTGTAAAATGGGGACATCATAGCCTGCTCACAGGGAGGATTTGAGAATTACATAAATGCGTGTGAGTATTTTGCATAAAGCCTGGTGTACAGGAAGTCCAGGAGAGTAAGTCCCGGGGAGTCTCTCAGCCCTGCCTGTATCCTGAAGCTCAGAGAACCTTAGAATCTGCAGTCTTCCCAACTGACTAATTCATGTCCAGGTAGTCATAGCCCTTGCAAACCTTCCCCTTTGTGGCAGCTGTGGCGAAGCTATCACTGACTGGCTTCTTCCTATGAATCAGCGATGGCCACTCTTGGTATCCTCATTTTGAAGGAAGGTCAGTCAGAGTTAAAAGGGTCCCATTATCCTTCCATTAACATGAAGTCAGCAAGGTGGGAGTCCCAACCTTAAGTATCACGGCTCTATACCGTCCTTGTCCAATATCTTCTGCCCTTGGTATCCTCCTCCTTCTCACCTGAGAGTCCACTGTATGACCGACCATACAGAGAAAGGGCTGGAACATGTGGGTAAGAGGTGTTCCAAGAACAAGGGTTCCTCAGGGTCTTCTGGGAAACCCGCTGTAAACGAGTGACAATTCCACATGGCCTAGGGGCAGAAATGCTTTATGGGAAGTATGTCCTTGTGCAATTTGGATATTGCGTGGACATCAGAGTGAGCACAGACAGCCATGATGTCACACATGACGTCACTGAGTGCTGGATGTCAGAGAACTCGCAGAACACCTAGAGTAAGATGTTAACCAAAAGGTCATCACAGAGAGATGTAGAGACCTAGGAAGACCTGCAGGGTGAAGCCGCGCACCTCTGTTCCTGTCAGTTCCACGTTTAGTCACAGGACATGCATCTGTATTGAGTATCAAACCAAGACACTACCCAAAGCCACACGGACGTGGGTCTTCACCTCCTTGACTCTCAGGAATACATTTTGGGCAAACAAAATAAGATGAGATCATGTGTGTTCAGGGTGGTACGGCCAAAGGTGGAGACCACATGAGAAACAGGATCACGTAGGATGCTCTGGCCCTTCCCAAGGGACAAGAACCAAATGAGGAAATCTTTGTTAAATTTTTTTTTTCATTTCTTCGGAGTGATCTGCCTTACCTCGCCGTGCACGTCACCCCACCTCATTTTCCCCCTCATCTGGACTCCCGAATGCTCCGTCTTGACGTGTGTAATTCGCTGCTTTAATATAGATCAACATTGTTTTTAATTTACCCCAGTCAGCCATCACCGTCATCTTTTCATTTAAGCAGACGTGATTTTTGGTTTTTTTTTTTTTTTTCCTTTTGCTAAATTGAAACTCCATGAGCGACAGGGAGTGCAATGTTTTAATTAGCTCATATTTTTTATATGGATTTATGTCTTTAAAATACATTTGTGTAATTCTTCAGCTAAATTAAAAACGTCTTTCTGCAAAAGCAAGGAGGGGAAAATAAAGAGTAAATTGCGTCATTAGGTTACGAAGACTCTGGAAGAGGGGGAGAAGCCAGCTGAGGGACACAAGGTGCAGGTTTGCAGGGGCTGGCTCTCCAAGATCATTTTGAACTTGCCCTTTATTTAATGAAGTCTTTCTCTAAAAAAGCATTTAAGTTAAAAAAAAAAAAGGCTTGGGGAGGGAATTTTTTTTTCACGGTCCCTCATAAGTAAACAGGCAGTTAGCTACCTTGGATGAGCTCACTTGAAACCCAACCTGCCGCCAAACATAACGGAAAATACAAGTCGCAATGATAAACCGTTTTTCTCTGCAATTCTCTCTTTGTCTGTTTTTTTTTTAACTATCAAGTTTAAAGCTTTCCACGATGCTTTTTTTTTTCTACTTTATAGGAGACAAGTGACATTCCGTGGTAAATGCGAGAAAAAGCCATGCAGAACTGAGATCTCTCTAATGCATTGACACTAACTTGCCCTCTATTGTTGGAAATGAGCAGACGCCCATGATTGTTCATCAAACAGCTCCTAACGCTGTTAAGGCATTCAGCTATAATTTCTCCTTGCATTTATAATTACTGTCATAGACTGCACACCTCGGTGAGCAGATTAAAGCTATAAACTATTTAGCCGCGGCTCTCCGACGAGGGACTTGATTTGTCTGGCAGGAGGTATTTGTTAGGGAGCCTGACACTTCACATAAAAACGACTCCACTTGATGAAGAACAATGCAGTTTGAGCAATGCGGGGATTTTAAATCAGTGGGGATGCCACGCCCCGCAAGAATCACAGGGCAGTTTGTTAAATGATATGTAGGCCAGGGGGGTGTGGGATGTGCTTGGCTACCGAAAGAAGAGGATCCACTGCTCAGCTCTTCTCTGCTCTTCTAGAGATGGGGAGTTGGTGGGAAATCAATGTGTTTCATGTCTCCCAATGAACCCTTTGTAAATGTTATAGGAATCGCACCTTGCCTAGGAGAGGGATATCAATACCCCAAGAAACAGAAAACTCTATGGCTGAAGAGAGACTCCCAGCGTGTGTGGGAGATAGTGGGTGACCTTCCGTCCTTCCTAGAACAATGTGTGTGAGAGAGAGAGAAAAGAGAGAGAGAGAGACAGACAGACAGACAGAGACAGAGACAGAGACAGAGACCCTGTGCATACATGATATATTCAAGCGTGATGCATGCTTCCATCCAACTGATTTCTTGGCTTTCACCTGTAAAAGTAGCAAAGATATTTTCTAGTTTGGTTATCTTGTTAAGGCTGGTACTTCTTCACCAGGAACTTTTGGTTGTGTGAGACTTGTTTGTGTGCGTGTGTTAGCTTGCATGGCTGGGAATCGAACTCAGGGCCTTGAGCGCTCTAAATCAAAGCTAAAATACACTAACTCTAAGATATTTCTAAGATACATGTGTATGTGTGCTTGTGCTTGTGTGTGTACGATATCCATTATATGTAATGATTCATGTCACAAGAATATTTTATGTACATATATAATGTACTTGGAACATACCCACCCTCTCTCCCCACTGCCTGATATTTCCATTCATCTCCCCAGTTTTGTGTCTCTTGTGATAGGCTCTCACTGGGTACCCCAGGCTGGTCTTGAACTCACAGATACCCTACTTCTGCTTGCCTCTCTGTGCTTGGATTTCAGATCTGTTTGATGGAGTTTTTCATGAATTTTGATTTGCTGTGAAATCATCCCCCACCCACATCTCACAGCCATAAATAAAACACAAACTTATTTTGATAGTGTCATTCAGGATCAAGACCCACAGGGTACCTACAGCCAGCCAGAACTGAGTGCTTGTATTCAAATATCCAGGATCAACCAATGCAAGCGCCCAAGAACCAGGAGGTAGCACAGAGGATCCATCAGGCTGAGCACAACTGGGCAAATTAAAGCAAGAAGCGCCTGCATAGCTCTAACATGAGAGCTAAGAAATCCTTGTCTTTTCGGAAAGACAAATGTTTTCATTGGTGGACTTTATTGGTGAGTTCTGGGCTGGTATATTGTTTTGAACACTCTTCAGGCTAAACATATATAAGAAACCAGACCCGACTCCCAAGTTACCAGTTTGCAGCTTTCTAATCCAGTGACAAGCCAGATGGGGACAGAGATCCTGTTCCCTAGGTCCTTTGTCCCTTCAACTCCAAGGACCTCAGTTCTTACATCAACACACCTCTCCCAGCTGTGGAAGATCTGTGCGCTCATTCTGTTGCCCTTGTGTAGAACAGAAAAGCATTCTAAAATCTCCAAGGGAGCCAGCCATCCGGGTGTGCTAAGGACTTGTCAGGAGGAGTTCCTGGGGTTTGGAACAGTGACTAGAGGAATCCCTGACACACTGGGCTGAGGGGATCATCCAGTGTCCTTTGACGGTCTAGCTCTGTCTTACACACTTTACACCTTCCTGTTCTCCACGTGTCTCCCCAAAGGGCACTAGCTGCATTGTGGGTGCAGCTGATGAGAGGGTTCCTATGCTCTAATCCCAGTGATATTTAACCAACGCTGTTGTCCCTAACACATTTGGACCGGTGATATTTATTCAGTCCGCACAGCCGATCCATAAAGCAGGTACCATTTCCCTTTTACAGATAGGAAACCCCAGGCTCAGAGAAGGGGTTTCAGGAACCCGAGACCTACATGCTGCAGATGGCAGAGCTGTAACACCAAGCCAGTCCCCAGAGAGGCTATGCTCAGGGCTGTTCACACAGCACCAGCCTCTCCTGAATTCATCCTGAGTTCAGCGTACACAGAACAGTGTTTCTCAGCACAGTGCCTTTAAAGTGTGTCGGATATTCACAGGACAATGTGTCAGCGATGGATGGCTATGGGCTGGAGAAATGGCTCAGTGAGTAAAGCACATGCCTAGTTAGTCAGAAGGCCTGAATGTGTTGTTGTTGGTTTTTACTTCGTTAATTTAGTTATTTATTCGCTTTACATCCCGATCACAGCCCCTCCCTCATCTCTCAGTTCCACCCCTACAAGTTCCCACCCCTACTGTCCGCTCCCCTTGGGTGCCACTCTACCCTGGGACATCCAGAAATAGCAGGACCATGCATATCCTTTCCCACTGAGGCCCAACCAGGCAGTCCAGCTAGGGCAAGGGTGTCCAATGGCAGGCAACAGAGTCAGAGACAGTCCCTGCTCCAATTCACATGTAGATCAAGTTGCACATCTGCTACAGATGTGCAGGGGGCCTCACTCCAGCCCCCACATGCTCTTTAGCTGGTGCTTCAGACTCTGTGGAGCCTCATGGGCTGGGGTTAGTTGACTCCATAAGTTTTCTTAGGGTGTCCTTGACCCCTCCGGCTTGCTCTATTCTGTCCTCCACCCTTACACGGGACTCTGAACTCCGCCTGATGTTTGGCTGTGGATCTCTGCATTTGTTTTCATCCACAGCCAGATGAAGCCTCTTAGGAGACAGTTATGACTCGGTGGGAAAGGGTGAGGAGGGGAATGGGGAAGGTGATCAGGTGTGAGAGAGGAAAGGAGGGAGAGGGCTGGGCGTAAGAATGGAAATCCATGGAGAACATCTCTGGATCTATGGGACCATAGCTGAGATTCCTACCAGTTGGGGATATGGAGACTGAAGCAACTACCTCCTGTAACCAGGTGGGACTTCCAGTGGGAAGTCAACTCACAACCAAAAATTTGTCCTGCCAACAAGATTCGAGGTGATACAGATGGAGCAGAGACTGAGAGAACAGCCAACCAATGACTGCCCCAACCTGAGACTTTATCCCACGTGGGAAAGCCAAGCCCTGACACTGTTAAAGATACTCTGTGTCTTTAATGCCTGTGTTCCGGTGAGGGGAGGACGGGCAGGGACAGGAGAAAGTCTGGAGCCTAAGGGCAGCGGAACAGTGTACGGTTTACATATCAAAAGACCAAACAGTAAAGGAATTCCACCTTAGGCAGACAAGGGAGATTTTCATACAGCCTTCAAGACATGTGCACACAGCACACCTGTATTTGCTTACACAAACATGTGCACACTCACACACACACACACACACACACACACCACAAAAATAAACTGAGTGCACTTCAATACTGATGTCAACATTATCACAACATACAACTTGTTAAAAATAAAATAAGTACATAAAATACCAGTGGCTACACCTCAGTTGTGCTTATTACAAATAATCAAGTGTTCTTCCACACCCAAACGCTAGCTAGAAAGCTGGGAGACCGGAAATACTCAGACCCCCTGCCATCTGTAACATTGAACCAACGTTAGCTCTTGTAAGCTACCCAAAATCCTTACTAACATACAAAGGTCCATGGCTCAGCCTCACCCCTGGGTGGTGACATTGGCCCTCAGTGGTTGCTTCACGGCACATCCAGACAGCTGTGAGGAGCTCCTCCCACTCAGGCACTGTAGTCAGGCACTGCTTGTGGGTCCTGTGCCTTTTAAAAGCCAAGGATGACACCCAGGCGGTGGTGGCACACACCTTTAATCCCAGCACTCGAGAAGCAGAGGCAGGTCTCTAAGTTCAAGGCCAGCCTTGGTCTACAGTGTGAGTTCCAGGACAGCCAAAACTATGCAGAGAAACCCTGTCTTGAAAACTAAAAAACAAAACCAAGGATTACCAAAACAGGACGGGCAAGTTCCAGGCGCTGGTGCTTGCCAGACGGACTTAAATGTCACAATGCAGGCTCACCAGAGGCTTCACAGGACCTCATGACCTCTCAAGTGCCACTCCCAAAACCTCTGTGACATTTACTTGCCACTGAGCAGTATCAGGAGGCAGAACTCTGAAGACAGGATTAAGACATGATTCAAGGCAATGTCGCAGGAGTGAATGAGTTACTTCGGGGAGTGAGCCTGCTATGACAGGTGTGGGCTCTTGACAAGAAAAGTGAGTGGAGCAAGGAGGGACTGAGGAGAGAACGCGATGGGTAGAGTGCTCACTGAGCATGCTCAGATCCCCGGGTTCCATCCCCAGCACCACGTAAGCCAGCTGTAGTGATGCTCGCCTGTAATATCAGCAGGGGAGAAAGGGGGCAGGAGGCTAAGAAACTCAAAGTCATCACTGCCTACAGAGTGAGTTCAGGATCAGCCTGGGCTACTTGCGATCTTGCCTTGAGATGAGAAAGGGAAGGAGGTATCTGATTTCCCCTCTCTTCCAGCATGTGACGCCTCCAGTGGAGCCCACATTAGACAGGCTTATACCAGATGCAGCCTCTCCATCTTGGATCCCCCCATGTCCACAGCCACAGCCAAATTGACATAATTTATTTATACACTAAGAGGGTCCCTCTGGGATGAGACCAGCTAAGCAGGCCCAGGACAGACACCGAGAGCCACAAGAAGCCGAACACTGAAGGCAATAGCCAGCCTGGTTTATCCATGGTTTATCCATGAGAGCTGGGGGCCAAGCTCAGGCCTTCACGTTTGCATGGCAAGTATGTAACCAACTTGATCCCTTCTCGTTTTACCAATTAGACTACCAAATAACTTAGGCTTTGGTTTCAGGACCCACACACTTCTATATAATACTAATCTGGTAGGCCAGATTGGTAACACGGGGAACCTCTTCCCAAATTAAGGACGTTTCTGTGGGCTTTCCCACATAGAGGCCATTTCATTCTCCATCATGGCCTATATGAAGAAGCACTTCTATACTAATAACGGGTTATAATGTTAATCTATTTTGTTTTATTTTTCAAATATCTGTTCAGCACCTGCTTTGTTACAATCTCTAAGCAGGATGCTGGGGACACGGGCCAGTCATGGTGACACTGTCACCTCACAGTGCTCCAGTCAAGCAGGCAATTGACAGCCACACAATCACAAGTGAGCAAAACGTGCTGGCGAGAAATGCCGCCAAGGAGAGATACATGTGTCTCTAAGGGTCTCTAGAAAGGACTTTGACCTAGGAGTGGAGGCTGTGGAGACTGTCGGGGGCGGGTGTGAAAGACAGCTGGCTGTTAATTCCTGGAACGAACGGAAGTGTGATCCAGACCAAGGGGGATTCACATGCTGAGTGGGATTCATGATGAGTGGAATGGAGGAAAATAGAAGTCTGAGAGAAGGCTGGCGATCAGGAGGGGAGAGACAAAACATCAGCCTCTGTCTGCTCCTCATCAGCACAGTTCACTCATTTCAACAGTCATCCAGGTGTGGGAATGAATGCATACTGCATAAAATGACACTGAGGCTCAGAGACACTGAAGTCCCCAGGGTCACACTCAGGGGTAAGGGAGGATGGAGAACCAAATTCCACCAATAGGGAGGATGGAGAACCAAATTCCACCAACTCTAAACACACATTGCTCCTACCGCATGAACCTTGTCACTTGTGCCTTCTCCACTTGATCCAATAACTCACTTCTTAAAACTGCCAAGGGGACATTACATGCCTCCTAGAGCCAAAGTCAGATGCTCACAAACTCCTAGTAAATTAGAGACGGCCCCCGTTGGTTGCTGTTTGAGCACGGAAACCTGGATCTTCTGCACCCACTGAAAGAGCCAAGTATGGCAGCACGCATCTGTAATCTCAGCACAGGAGAGGCAGAGACAAGTGCTCACTGCCCAGAAAGACAGGCTAAATGGGCAAGCTCAGGGCTCACCAAAAGGACTGTCTGTAAAATCAAGGTGAAGAGTGATGGAGGAAATGCCCAATATCAAAGTCTGGTCTCTACATGTGCACACACACATGCTTCCCACATACATTGTTTACAAACATACATAGGTACATACACACATGAATGAGTAGATAGATAGATAGATAGATAGACAGACAGACAGACAGACAGATAGATAGATAGATAGATAGATAGATAGATAGATAGATAGATAGATAGACAGATAGATAGATCGGTAGATAGATAGATAGATAGATAGATAGATAGATAGATAGATAGATAGATAGATAGATAGATAGATAGATAGACAGTTAGATAAACAAACCAAGCAAGGAATAAACAAATCCCAAGGCATTAACCAACCCTGTTGTCTATTGAACATTTCGTGTGCGCTAAGCCCAGACTAAGCCATTCCCAGCGTTGCTTTTGAATCCATCCTGCAGGTTCTGGCAATGGTGGTTTGTTTGGATGATCTTATCTTTGCTTTTATTCAGTTAAGGAAAATGGAGTTGGAAGCGTTCAGGGGCCCCTCCTGAGGCCGACCTTCTCGTAAACCTGGGAGAACTGGGCTTGCAGGCCTCCATCGGTGCTTGTCTCTCCAGCTTCCCAAGGACTGACCACTGCTGCGCAGGGAGGCAGCAGGGATGGCTTCATCCCCGAGGGCTGGGATCTTTGGATCTTTGGGGAAGGATATGAAGAATTTGAGCTGGGGAAATACCTCAAGCATGAGACATATATCTGGGTGCCTACTAGCCCCGAAATATCTTTCTGCTCTAATCTTCGATCTTCCCCCAAATCTACGTTCTATGCAGAGTGCGAATTGAGTTTGTACAACCCAGAACCTGAATTACTTACATTCATTTTGGCATGTGGAGCCAGGAAGACTGGAACCTAGGAACCAGAAGTGGCTCTTAATTTCTTTCTTTTTTTTTTTTTTTTTTTTTTTTTTGGTTTTTCGAGACAGGGTTTCTCTGTGTAGCCCTGGCTGTCCACTCTGTAGACCAGACTGGCCTCGAACTCAGAAATCTGCCTGCCTCTGCCTCCCGAGTGCTGGAATTAAAGGCATGCGCCACCACGCCCAGCAAAGTGGCTCTTTCTAAACAGGAAATGTTGTTGTTGTACTTGTGGGGTACTGGCACGTATCTGGGTGTGGTCAGATGAGGCAGAGATCAAGAATGAGTAGGGAAGGTGTCAAACCAGGATTCCTGCCCCATTGTATGGGAAGCATGTGGAGTCTAAAGCTTAGCTTCTCCAGGTCAAGCTGTGCTGGGTCTCCTCACCCAGGGATGAGTGCTGAGCTCTGGGCCTCCTCACCCAGGGATGAGTGCTGAGCTCTGGGCCTCCTCACCCAGCGATGAGTGCTGAGCTGGGCTTCAAAGGCTGTCTACAGAATTCATACAATTAATGAAAAATGGGCGGTAATTGCTCTCAAATATCTATCTCAGTTGGCTACTGTCCACGTTACACTCTGCTCCTGCAATGTAATATTAAAACACTGTGACCAAAAAACGGTAAGGAAGAAAAGGGATTATGTTGGCTTACGCTTCCAGGTCTCGATCCATTACTGAAAGAAGTCAGAGCAGGAACCCAAGGCCTGCAGACAGAAGCACTGCTTTCTAGCTCACTCTCTGGTTCACTTCCTGGGTCGTTTTTAGCTAGGTTGTTTTTAGGGTTTTGTTTTGTTTTGTTTTTTTAATGTGTGTGGGTATTTTGCCGGCATGTGCGTCCATGAGGCATGTGCATGCAGTGCCCACTGGGGCCAGAAGGGGGCATCAGCGACCCTGGAACAGGAGTTACAAATGGTTGTGACTCACCATGTGGGTGCTAGGAATCAAATCTGAGTTCTCTGGGAAAACAGGCAGTGCTCCTAACTGCTGGGCCGTGTTCCAGCCCTGTCTCATTTTTTCGTTTTTTTTATTTGTTTGTTTTGTTCTGTTCTGTTCTGTTTTGTTTTATACAGCCAAGAACCACTTGCCCAAAGAATGGTGCCTTTGGGTTTCCATTGCTGAAGAGACGCCATGACCATGGCAACTCTTAGAAAAAAATACTTAATTGGGGCTGGCTTACAGTTCAGAGGTTCAGTCTGTTATGATCATGGCGGGAAGCATGGTGGCCTGCAGGCAGACAGTCCTACATCCAGACAGACAGGTGGCAGGAACAAAAAGTAACCATGAGCCTGGCTTGAGCTTTTGAACCCCAAAGACCACCCCCAGCCCCCAACCCCTCCACTCCCATGATACATTTCCACCAACAAGGCCACCCCTCCGATAATACCACTCCCTCTGAGTCTGCGGAGGCCATTTCCGTTCAAAGCACCACAAATGGAATAGCCCAGAGTGGCAGGACCCTCCTCTCAGTTCATAATCAAGACAACCACAGACACGCCCACCAGCCAGCCAGACCTAGGTCATTCCTCTACAAAGCTTCTCCTCTCAGATGACTCCCGGTGACATTTGAAGCCCAGAAGGACAGATATTTAATTTAATCACTGTTCACGTAGAACCACCCAGTCTCTTTGTCACGGGGCTGTGGTGAGCACTAAAGAGATTATTGGTCTACCCCCAGAATTGTAGTGGGTACCCAGATATTCTGAAGCATTCTCGCCCTGAGTCTCAGAGGCCAGAAGAGACTTCAGATTCATCATACCTGACCCCAAGTCCCAGCAGCACCGCCCCTCTTGGAGTGTCAGACTCTTCATCCCTGATGAACTTTCAATACCAGCCTTCCAGCGAGGGTGCAAACCCCCAGAAAACTCAAAACGTCCAGACTGCTGAAAGACCCCAGAGTAGATCGTGGGAGCATAAGTGACCTCACGGTCTCCTTTCTCGCTCCTAAATTTATACTCCAGATTAAATGAGATGGTCCGGGGGTGTCCTTGGCACTGGACAAGCAAACACCAGAGAAACTTGATGATCATGATGATCGTGGTGGTAATATCAGAATGATGATGGTGGTGGTGATGGTGATGGAGATGGTGGTGATGAGCTGATAGTGACGGGGATTACAATTGTACTGACATCGACACACTTGTGGTGATGATGGTGATGTTGGTATTGATGTGATACTAATAACGTTGATGTGATATTAGTCATGATGGTGTTGGCGAGATCACGATGGTGATGATTAGAGTGACATTGTGTAGGATGAGATGTTGCTGATGGTGGCAGTGGTGATGATGATGCTATTGTTAGAATGAGATGGTAAAGACCACACTGGTGATGCCAGCCGGCATGGGATGATCACTAATCATGGTGGTGAGAAAGAGGACATTGAGGAGGTGATGGTTCTGGGGCTGGTGCTGTGATGCTCAGGTGATACTGATTAAGCATGGCGACACTCACAGAGAGAGCTACGCCTGCTACGGTATCCACTGTCATAGTTGTTTCCACCAACACTGAAACAGAAGGCTCATGCTTACTGAGCCTTGCTTTGGGTTGACTGCTCTGTCAGTCACGGTGGGTACAATCGCCTCTTCTTTTCGTGCTTTCTTTAGCATAAAGAATTGACATGCTTTTAAATGGTCTTGGAACAGACAAAGGGACACTACTGTTAGTCACAAATTTAACTTTGAAGAAATAAAAACCATGGGAATAAGACACTGGGCACAGAGAAATCTACCCATAAAGGGCTCTGTGGAGATGCCATGGATTCCTGATAGTGTGTGTGGTGTGTTTTTGTGTATTCTGTGTGTGTATATATGCTGTGTATGGTGTGTGTGTGTGTGTGTGTGTGTGTGTGTGTGTGCGTGTGTGTGTGTGTGCCTGTGTGTGTGGTATGTGTGTTGTGTGTGTTTATTTGTATATGGTGTTTTGTGTGTCTGTTTGTGTGTGTAGGATATGTGTGTATGTACATGTATGTGTATGGTGTGTGTGTGTGTGTGTGTGTATGGGGTGTGTGTGGTGTGTGTTTGTGTATTCTCTGTGTGTGTGTGTGTGTGTGTGTGTGTGGTGGAACACAAGAAAGGCACCTGAGTTTCCTTTTCATGGACATGCCCTCACCATAACTGAGAATGCTGTCCTCAGTACCTGCACACTAACCTCGCAGGATAGCCTTCACTAACACCAGTTATTTGCTGTGAACTACAGAGCTGAGCCCTTGCTTCGAAAAGGCCAAATGACCACCATGGTGAGATCGGGCCCTTGCGTGTGCAGCCTCAGTTTCTCCCTTTAATTCTGTAAGGACAACAACATTGTATAGCAACAATGACACCCCAGGGACCAAAGAGGTAGGACATAGAGGGGATAGAGTCAAGTATGGACCAGAATTGCAAGCATTCTCTGAGCATCCTTCTGGTGAACCTCAGTCAAATTCCATCAAGTGTTTACTACACGAAAGTGTGAGGTGTGGACAGAGCTGTTTCTCTCAGAGCAGAGGTAAACAGGATAGGAGTCATCCCTCCAGAGCCCAGATCTCCAGCCCTGTTTTATGTGATAATTTTTTTACGATATATATATATATATTTCCAGTTATGTTATTTTCAATGCTATGTTGCTCGACTTCACAGTCAGATAATTCTGTTTTGGCTCTCCAGAGGATTGTGTCCTGTCCAATTGTCTGCCGATGCTTCTTTTCCACGCATTTGCTGGGGCCTTCACTTTATCCCATGGCTGCCTTCCTCTGGATTCTCTTGGATTCTGTAACCATGGTGATGGGCCCCTATTTGATCATCTTTGCTCTGCCTTAGAAGCTAAAGAACCAATCAGTATCACTCCATCCCTGGATCATAAGAGGATGGAAAACGGGAGTGGAGGGGAGGCCCATCAGCTGTCTCTGGAGGTGGGATTCTTGCCCCCCAGAATCCTGAGAAAGAACTGTAGACCAGCTAAGTGGCCTACTTGGTGAAAGTGGGAAACTCTGTCTTAAAAAATAAGATAGGCAATGCCTGAGGATCCTCACCAGGGGTTCCATGCACATGCACTACTGAGTGCACACCCCATACACATGCAAATGCATACACATGCACACAAGCACACATCTGCACATGCATGCACGCACACGCACACACACACACACACAAACACACACACACCACATCCTCATAGCTGTTAACATTGACCTTCAGCCCTATATGTATGTAGGTAGAACTGTCTAACTATTTTGACCACAGGAAGAACAAAAGCCATCGTGACATGATAAGCCAAGTTCCACCTTCTGCCTCTATAATCCCCATTAAATAAAGACAAGCAAACACTCTCAAGGGAACAGGCACCCGGTGCCTGCTGGGAATTTGGCTGGAAATGCGACCTCAGAGACTGGTCGCACCTACCAGAAGGCCTCAGTCCACACAGAGGATAGACCACCTAGAGCTAACCTGTGCTCTGCGCTATCACAGAGCAGTAACTAAGCCCGAGGGAGAAGGGGAGCAAGGCTGGATCTGGAGGGATGACACAGGCAGACCATGGCTCCTGGGTGCTGTGTGGCTTTTCTCAGCCCTGTGGGGACAGATGCTCAGCAGGATTTTACTTCATTCAAACAGTAGAACATGGTTTCTGTGAGGCTGACTGAAGGACTGGGGCTGAGCAGTGTAGTAGATATTTACCTGAACCTCAGCCTAACTCTCAAGGCACCTCTAAACCTGCACTGAAGCTCAGGGCAGGGCATATGCCAGGTTGGCACAGCTTGGTATTTGTTAGAATCCAGATGATCCTACAAAAATTAGAAGGGACAGAGAAAAGGGGGAGAAGGAAGAGGAGGAGGAAGAGGAGGAGGAAGAGGAGGAGGAAGAGGAGGAGGAGGAAGAGGAGGCTCCCTAGGAATCGAGCATAATTTCCTTTTGACACCAGCCATGCATAAAATGAATAATACTTGCTGTCAGTCTTTTACAGGCAGATCAATAGACAATAGTGTAAGACATTTAGAGCAGTGCCCAGCACATGACAGCTGTCCAGCGAAGGTGTCCTCGGGCTTTGCGGAGTCCAGGAAAGCATGAGGAAGTGAGAAACATTTCCAGAGCACCTTGTACATTATTTGTCGTGGAGACTGATGCTCTGCCACAAGGTCTGCACATCTGGCTTAAGAAATGCCTTTCTGGGTCGGACTTGGAAGGAAGGGAAAAAGGAAGGGAGGGAAAGATGGGAGATGGAGGGAGGGAGAAGGGAGGGAAAGGGAAGAAAGAAAGAGAGGAAGGGGAGGTAAAAAGGAAAGGGGGAAGAAAGGGAGAGAGGAAGGGACAAGAAGAGGGAAGAAAAGAGGAAGAGAGAGAAGGAGGGAAGGAAGAGGGAGGGGGAGAAAGGAGGAAGAGAAGGAGAAAAGGAGAGAGAAAGTGGAGGAAGGCAGGAAGGAAGGCTTGCATCTGAATCAGAGGAGCATTGGATGGTAATGACACTAATCACTAACACTTACTGAGCACATAGATGCAAGCGACCACTTCTGGGGTGCCCAGGGGCCATGGAGAAAGAGAAGCTCACTGTGAGGGATCTTATGGTGGCCACATGCTTCAAACACCGGCCAAGGGAACAAGGAGAGGAGGTTGAGCAGGAATCAGGCACATGGCGGGTGGGGTAGAGCTTTCTGGAGGGGAGGTAAGAACAGAGTAGGTACAGTCATTGTCACAAGCTGCAGGTGGGCATGGCACATGTCAAGGCTGTGTGAAGAATTGGATCCCCCACCCAATGACCCCTGAGCCCACTGACAACCACTGGTGGTGTTTAAACAAAGGCCCAATTTTCTCCTTTTTTTTTCTTTAATGATTACCGTGAATAATGCGTGGGGTGGGTGAGAGGGATTAAAACAGACACTAGACACCAGTGAGGGATGATGGGAGCTGGCAAAGAAACTTCAGAGGGTTGGGCTGTATGGACTCTATGGGCCATGACTGTGGGAAGCAGAAGAGCGAGCAAGGAATTGTGGGCCATGCAGAAGACACACCGGAGTCTAGAAACAGTAGGGAAGGAACAGCAACTCAAGGAAACGAGGCTGAGGGGATAAACCCTGTAGGCTTCCTCATTTAAGACCTGAGGGGCTTCAGAGGATCAGAATACAAAGGCTCTCTCTCCATCTGCATGGACCAGTCCAGCTCACACTCACGCCTTCCCAGGCTCTGTCCCACAAAAAGCGCAAGGTGATCCAAGGAACACACTCCCTTTACACATCCTAAGATCGAAGTAGGAGTGAGAGGTCCCCGTGTGTATGCCTCCTCCCTGGTTTTCCTCCTAACTCAATTCTTTCTCCCGTCTGCCTTCCTCCTTTGAACATCACTACTAAATAGTCCCAATTGGGGGGTAGCGGGGGAGATTTACTCCCGAGATGAACTGGAGAGTCACATGCTGGGTTTTTTTTTTTGCAGAATGATTTAATGTCCTCTTGAGCATGCCCATGACAGCTGAAATATCCCCTAATGACTCAGTTTGGCGGCAGAGTTCTGTGGATCCGGGGAAGGCTGAGGAGGATGTCAAATGTCAATAAATGAGCGATCCGTAATTGTAGCAGTTTGACGCCGAGGCAAGCCAGGGAACGGTGGCTAGGTCACAAGGTCACAGAGGGTTGACAAAATGCAAGCACCCGAGAGTTCCCAGAGTCAACCAGACAAAAACACGTCCCATCTTCTCCTCCCTGCAGGCTGGATTTCTCTGTCCTGACCCCTTCTTCACCACACCTGTTCCCTAGATGCCAGAGCAGTACAAAGTCCCCTTGTTCCTTTTCTACATAGAGTCGACATGGCCTTGGGTCTCAAGGTGTCCCCACGATCTCTTCTTGGTCTTGTTCACTCAAGTTTTCATGGCCTCGGCCAGAAATTACAATTCTTTTCTGTCCTGCTTGCTTTCTGACAGCATGATTTAAATGGGAAAGGTCTATGTCAAGGAACCAAGGGTGTCCCTAACAATAGAGGAAAAGACCCTCCTGTAAATACGCCATTTGTGGTCTTGCCCTTGGACACGTGTGAGTGACCTGGAAGAGGCCAGGAATGCTGGAAAGTCAGAGACACTGAGAGATGCATTTGCTTAAGCACTCGGTGCCTTGCTCACCTTATCAAGCTGCGACCTCAGAGACACCGGGTTGCCCCATCAAAAACACACATCCCCTCTGTCCTCCAGCTAATTTTCAAATTATATATATCATGGTAAAGAAGCCCTCGTGGTGAGCCTTACAGGCTATTTTCAAGATCTTAAATAGGAAATTATAACTGAACACCAGCCCTTGCCTATAAATCTCAGCAAGCGCCATGGTGTCTGGGGCGACAGGACCTTCACTGGGAAGAACTGCCAGATTAGAAAGGAGGGGTAATTTTTAATGGAAGAGCTTGTAAGCCCAGCACCATGACTTGCCTGGCTTGAGAGTCAAGGTTGTCATGAAGCGAGGGGTTTACCGCCTCTGCAGCTGTCTTGTCTGTGTCTCTTGCAACTGTTTGTTTCATCTGTGTCTGTGTGTGTGTGTGTGTGTGTGAGAGAGAGAGAGAGAGAGAGAGAGAGAGAGAGAGAGAGAGAGAGAGAGAGAGAGAGAGGGAGAGACAGAGACAGAGACAGAGACAGAGAGAGAGAGAGAGAGAGAGAGAGAGAGAGAGAGAGAGAGAGAGAGAGATGGTGTGTACACATGCATGCAGAAGCCCAAGGACAAAAGGAGAAGGCACCAGATCCCCTGGAGCAAGTTGTGAGCTGCCAGCCCATGCTGAGCACTGAACTCAGGTCTTCTGAGAGAGCAATTGTGATGGTTTGTATATCCTTGGACCAGGGAGTAGCACCGTCTGAAGGTGTGGCCTTGTTGGAATAGGTGTGACCTGGTTGGAATGGGTGTGTCACTGTGGGTGTGGGTATAAGATCCTCACCCTAGTTGCCTGGAAGTCAGTC
Organism: Mus caroli; assembly: GCF_978045245.1. NCBI lineage: Eukaryota > Metazoa > Chordata > Mammalia > Rodentia > Muridae > Mus > Mus caroli. The sequence goes on along the minus strand of NW_028227257.1, from coordinate 9,602,460 downwards.
TTCCACTAGCAGCCTTTGGATGAAGACATAGAACTCTCAGCTCCTGCTGTGCCATGCCTGCCTGGATATTGCCATGCTCCCACTTTGATGATAATGGACTGAACCTCTGAACCTGTAAGCCAGCCCCAATTAAATGTTGTTTTTTATAAGACTTGCCTTGGTCATGGTGTCTGTTCACAGCAGTAAAACCCTAACTAAGACAGAAGTTGGTACCAGGAGTGGGGTATTGCTGTGATAGGCCTGACCATGCTTTTATTTGAAAGAATGTGGATTTTGGGATTTTGGATTTGGAAAGCAGTGGAATGCTTTAAATGGGGCTTAATGGGTCATCCTAGTAGGAATATGGAAGATTTTGTTGCTGGGAGTAATTTGAACTGTGTTGACCTGGCCCAAGAGATTTCAAAGGAGAAGAATTTCAGAATGTGGCATAAAGACTGGTTTTGTGGTATTTTGGTGAAGAATGTGGCTACTTTTTGCCCTTGTCTGAAAAGTTTGCCTGAGGCTAAGGTGAAGAGACTTGGATTAATTGCATTGACAAAAGAAGTTTCAAAAAAGCCTAGCAGAGACTTTGTTCTCTGGTTAAGTCTTATGAAGAGAAGTTTGAACAAGCATAGCAAGCTTAGAAAGGGAAAATATAAAATATATGGTTTGAGTATTAAAGGAGTACCAGGAAGCGAAATGGAGCAAAATCTTGTGTTCTAGGAGATAAAGATTAAGGGAGAGGGACCTTGGGGCAAGATCCTACCCAGCTAAATTAGATCCAGGCATGGTGGTACACACCTTTAATCCCATGAGACAAGCATGCTGATCTCTACATTCAGGGTCAATCTACAGAGCAAGAACCAGGATAGCCAAGCTTAGGCAATGAAGGATTTAGAAAACATAAAGCTAGTGATAATGTAATAATACAAGGGGATCGTTCTAATTCCTGTAAGCAGCAGAACTTGGCAGCTTCCGCCATTGTGCCTCTGGCTCTAGAGTTAAGAATGGAAGGAACTACTGGGAAAATTGATGCTGGTTAGCTGGAGCTAAGGAATTAGCGGTGATTAAGAAGAGACCAGCACCGTTGAGGTGAAATCTTCTGGAAATTGTTTTCTGGGAGCACAAAGAAGCTGTGTTCCAGAGATAGATAAGGTTGTAGCTCATGCTGCGGCTGGACTTGGTAATGTGTAAGAGTCACTCAGGTGGTACTGCTTGTGAAGGAATGAAGGGATCATGGAGAGAAGCTGAGGCTTAGCACTGTGAGAGGCCAGGGAAGCCCATTGGAGAAGGTGAAGCCTCAGCTGTAGTTGATGGCCCAGGATTGAAGGGGTCATGCAAAGGATTTGAGGCTTGGCACCCTGAAGAGAGCCTATGAGAGGCTATTGGTGAAGCCTAGTTGGAGTGGAACACCCCAGTGTATTGGAGATGTCAGTACCATGGGATGATCACCAAGAACAGCAGCCGTAATGGAGTGGATCAACCTGAGCATAGAGTGCTACAGAGGACAGAGATGGAGAAGTGATGCCAGCCCTTAGGAGGAGTCCAAAAGATCAAGTGGAATCCCAGACACTGAAAGAAGAAGCTGTAACATTGAACTTGCCTTGGAGACTCAAAGATGTTAAAGATGCCAGAGCCATGGGACACATGCTGAGGAAAGCTGCTAACAGGGAGTGGAACCAGCCCAGGAGGAAGCAGTTTGTTGCAGTCAAAAAAGATGAAAAAGGAGTGGAGATCTGAAGACCACTTTGACATCAGCCATGGAGATGCAGAGTTTGGAGTTTGCCCAGCTAGTTTGCGGCCTTGCTTTGGGGATTACAGTTAATTAAGTTGAATGAATCTCAGAAGAGACCTTGAACTTTGGACTTTTAACATTGTTGCAACTGCTATAGACTATGAGGACTTTGAAAGTTGCACTAAATGCATTTTGCATTATGCTATGTTTAAGTATGGTCCCCATAGACTCATGTTTTTGAACAAGTCTATGGGGACCAGGGAGTGGAATGTGATGGTTTGTATATCCTTGGACCAGGGAGTAGCACCGTCTGAAGGTGTGGCCTTGTTGGAATAGGTGTGACCTGGTTGGAATGGGTGTGTCACTGTGGGTGTGGGTATAAGATCCTCACCCTAGTTGCCTGGAAGTCAGTCTTCCACTAGCAGCCTTTGGATGAAGACATAGAACTCTCAGCTCCTGCTGTGCCATGCCTGCCTGGATATTGCCATGCTCCCACTTTGATGATAATGGACTGAACCTCTGAACCTGTAAGCCAGCCCCAATTAAATGTTGTTTTTTATAAGACTTGCCTTGGTCATGGTGTCTGTTCACAGCAGTAAAACCCTAACTAAGACAGCAATATTTGCCTTTTGCCACTGAGTCTTCTCCCCAGTCCCGGGAAGGTTTTTTGTTTTGAAAGGGAAAGTTTGTCACAGGCTGAGAGATCTGTCCTGAAGCTCAGCAGAGACAGCAGAGAGTCCCTGGGCCAAGTCATTCCTGACAGCGTGACAGTTCGCTAGTGGGCAGGGAGGCAGGCTGGGTAAGCTGAGGTTATGGGGAATGTGGGTCAGGCCGTCTCAGTCTCAGCCCAGGATCTATGCTTCAGTAGCGGTAAGAGCAAAATGTCTTGACCCAGCGAGACTGGCCTTGAACTCAGCATGTAGACCAGCTTGGCCTTGACCTTAAGGAGAGCTTTGTGTGGTTGCCTGGGATGACAGAGTGTGCCCTCATGTCCCCCTGTATGCACTGCTCTAGGGCCTGTGCCTGGCCCTTGAAAGCAGGCAGAACAGTTTGTTCTTAAAGCAAAGACCTTCAAAGTCTTTGGATTTGCTGGTTTCTCAGTCCCTTGCAGACCATCCACATCTGCTTGTATGATACAGTGGCAAGTTGGATAATTCTGAGGAGACTGTGGTTCGCTGCCACAAAGAGTTTTGCTTCCTGGTCTTCTATAGGAAGTTTAATGACTCCAGATGCAAGCAGGTTTTTTTTTTTTTTTTTTTTTTTTTTTTTTTTTTTGGAATGTCATGCTATGGAAGACAAGATTAACATGATGAGAAGGAAAACAGAAGGATTATTCCTGGAACTTCTAGGACAGAGCAAACACTCGTGATACAGCAGTTCTTCTCATTATGGTGTGAGCTTGGAGTTGTGGCTTTTAATCTGCCGGTTGTACTGGCCAGGTGAACCAGAGGAGGGGAAGAGATAGGAAACCCTAAATGTGGCCCTTGAATCTATCCCAGCACCAGGGTGTGTTCAAACAGCATGAAAAAGCATTTAGCAAGTAGCATCAAGAAAAACGAATACAGCAATGGAGAGAGATAAGAGAGGAGAAGGAAGGGAGCCCGCAGGCTCTAGGCTGGGGTCACTAACAGCTGGTCACTTCAGAATCGGAACAATAAGCATATGTCGGGAGAATAACAAGATGGCCCTGGTCAAGCTCCACGAGATGAGCTGGATTCACGATCATTTCTCTCCTCATGACCCTGGCATCACTGTCTCACTCTGGGGTCGACAGGACTGACACTGTGCCATGCTTCCTCAGGGGGTGAAGAGATTTTCCTGGTCTCCCAGTCCTTCCTGGAAGCCCTCTGATTGGTCCATCAAGCACTGGGTCCATTTTTGATTGGCATCATTCTTTCCATGAGACTTGTAGATGGGCAGGGCACGTGCCCAGTGTGGGGCCAGGCAGTCATAGCATTTGATCGAGAGTGAAAGCTAACCAAAGGAAGTCCCTTGTTTTGCCTGGTGAAGCTGGGCATAGTCCTACGACACTTGAACACAAGAGATTTTGATAGGCTGACATGAACATAGAGTGTGCACACAAAGCTTTGTAAAGTGTGTGTTGCTTTCCGGGGAACTTGATAGGTGTGAAGTCTCATCAAAGGAAAGATATCAGTCATGGATAGGGCTCCCTTGGATTCAGAGAAAACCATAGACTCGACGGGATGCACCCCACCCCACCCCCGTGACTCAGCACACACACAAACACCTTCTGCTTTCCCAGATATGGGACCTTGTATTTGCCTCCTTTCATGGTGGCTCCAGATGAAGCCCCTGTCTTGGTTCAACCAGAACTTGAAGAGTACTCTCTGACAGCCCATGTATCTTTGCAAAGGACAGAGCGACAGAAAGGTTCAGAGACAGGATTAAAAAAAAAACAAGCCAACAGAAGCAACTAGTTGGAGCAATTCAGCATGCACAGTACGGATCTTAAAGCAGGGTTGCGAACTAAGCTAGGCATGGTGGCACCTGCCACCATGCCTGTGGCGTGACCTCCCTTCCTTTCCTGCCTTACCAGGAAGATCCTTGGAGACCTCATGCACAGGACACAGAGCCTGTCACACTTGCCACCAAAAACAGGTGACAGGACTTCATTGACACTGTGAGCACAGTCACACTCCTTCGGCACCCCCCCCCCCCCCAGTCACAAGGTATTTTATTGCCTGTTCTCAAAGCTGGCCACTTTGCATCAGAAATTATAGCGGATAGCCACGAGTGACTTTCCATGATAGCACGTGGCAGAGCAAGCACATTAACACCAGAGGCAATAAAGGCTTGAGCATGAAATACATCCCCCATCACCCTGGGATTAGGAATTTTAAAATAAGGCTCAAGTCACCCAGCATCACACAAACAGGGTTCGCCGTGCTCTGCCCTGGGCTGTGGAAAGACCCTGATGAATGTGTGTGCACATCTATGTAACTTGTCCTTCTCCCTTTTCCTGCATGGAAATTGAACTTGAACCTAGAACCTTCTGTGTGCTCGGCCCCTGAGCTAGATATCTCCAGCCCTATCTTCTCTTCTTCCTCATTGCCCAGGCAGCAGACACGAATGGGTCTGCGTCAGTGCAGTCTCTCTTTAAGGGCAGGAGAGAAAGCCAGTGGCTCAATGGAGCTGTCGGGCTGTTTGGATTAAACACAATACTGTCAATGCTGAGAGTACATGGCAGTGGGACCAGACCTTAGATGGGTAGGTAACCTTAGAGGAGTGGCACAGGGGCACTTTCTGAATCCTGAATAATGGAAACTTGACCATGGAGTTAGGGAACCAGAGCTCTGGGTAGAAGTCACAGTGCATGCAAAGGTCCCCAGCAGGAGGGAGTCTAACAAGTCTGAAGCATGTTCAGGAGTGACAAACTGTCCTCAGAAGACCTGATAGTAAATGAGTGAGGCTTTGCAGGCAACACTGTGACGCCTAAAACCTCGCACTATGCTATGCCTAAGTAGCCACTGGTGCTATGTAAATTATATGTAAATGAGTGGGTGTGGTCCAGTCCCAGGAAAACTTTAATTCACAAAAGCAGGTGTAGGATTGGATGGGCTGACTGATATGTTGCAGTGTGGCAATCTGGGGTGTAGAAGGGTGACACCTGAGGGGATCTCAGAAACAGACTCCATCTCAGCAAATCAAAACACAGCAAAATAAAAGCTGCCTAAGACTTACTGAAGACCGACCGTGTCCCAGGCACATTTTAAAGATCTTTACACATGTGTCCTTTACCTTTCCTGACATCACACCACATCCGTGTCATCAGCATACCTGATGACCATTGTCCCTAAAGTCGATGGAAGCCCTGTGATTTGTCACCCCACCCAATCTATAGCTAATGATGCTGGAATTTTTTTAAATTGAAATATCATTTCAGAAATTGTTCTGAGAGGCCTTCATAGGGTGGGTTATGGTCATTTAAGATGTAGATATGATGTCTAAAACTCACATGGGATGTCAGCAACTTCATCTTTTCAGAAGCTTGGATTTAAATACGATCTGCCAGATCCTGGGACCCAGGAAACAGACAGTTTTAAAATATCAAAAAGGGGAGGAGAAATGAAATAAGAAGCATTAAGAGATGCTGAGAGGCAGGTATGGTGGTGGTCACCTTTAATTCTAGCATTCAGGAGGCAGGGGCAGGGGCAGGGCACAGGCAGTCAGATCTCTGTGAGTTGAAGGACAACCTGGTATACATAGGGAGTTCCAGGCTATCGACTAGGGTTACCTAGTGAGAAGAGAAAGACAGAGAAAGGAAAGAAAGGAGGGATACATACATACACATTGACAGAGAGAGAGAGAGAGAGAGAGAGAGACAGAGAGACAGAGAGACAGAGAGACAGAGAGACAGAGAGAGACAGAGAGACAGAGAGACAGAGACAGAGACAGAGACAGAGACAGAGAGAACCAAAGGTAAATGAGAGGTCTCACATCTTGCGAACAGCAGGACTCAGGCCATCCCTTTTATAATTTCTTGGAGCTGCAGCATGGTCTGGTGTGAGGGAGGTTCTTTATTCTATTAATTTACTTATTCCTTTTACATCCAGATCACTGCCCCCTCCTCCTAGTCCCCCTTCACATTGCCCCTGTCTCCACCTCCCCTCCTCTTCTCCTCTGAGTACCAACCCACCCTGGCCCATCAAGTCACTGCAGGGCCTCTCCCACTGAGGCCAGCCAGACAAGGCAGCCCAGTTAGGCAAACAGGATCCACAGGCAGGCAACAGAGTCAGACAGCCCTTGCTCCCGTTGTTGGGGGACCTGCATGAAGACCAAGCTGCACTTCCACTACGTATGGTGGGGGCCTGGGTCCAGTCCATGTATGCTCTTTGGTTAGTGGCTCAGTCTCTGGGAGCCCCCAAGGGTTCAGGTTAGTTAACTTTGTTGATCTTCTTGTGGGGTCCCTATCGTGGGGGAGACTCTTAAGCCGGTTTTACAGATGGGGAAGCCGCCATGGACTGAGATAAAATGTTCATCTAGGTCACACAAACACTCACTGACCAGCCTAATTCGGTCACACCAGTGAGCCTCAGCTCCGTGGAGGGAAAATAAAGGTCAGCTTGGGCAGTTGAGCATGACCGGAGGTCACGAGGAACGAACAGGTATGGCTCCTGTCCACTCCCCTGCAAGAATCCCTAGTGAGCCAAGGTGATTCCAATCAAGTGTTGAGGGGTTTGGGCAAAAGAGGTGGCCTTTCAGAAAGCAACAGAGCCTGCCGTTCCTCCGTGCTCCATGTAAAGTTTCTGACCAGAGTGCAGGGCAAGGAATTCCTCCGTCTTCTACCTTTTGCTTCCGTCCTCAGAGCTCTACAGCCTCCAACACAAGACTGAAAACTCAGGCTGCGGTGGATGGACCAGGCTGCTGTGGTGGATGGACCAGGCTGCTGCGGGTGCACCAGGCTGCTGCGGATGGACCAGGCTGCTGCGGGTGGACCAGGCTGCTGCGGGTGGACCAGGCTGCTGCGGGTGGACCAGGCTGCTGCGGGTGGACCAGGCTGCTGCGGGTGGACCAGGCTGCTGCGGGTGGACCAGGCTGCTGCGGGTGGACCAGGCTGCTGCGGGTGGACCAGGCTGCTGCGGGTGGACCAGGCTGCTGCGGGTGGACCAGGCTGCTGCGGGTGGACCAGGCTGCTGTGGGTGGACCAGGCTGCTGCGGGTGGGCCACGCTGCAGCTGCTGCGGATGGATCTGATGCCTGTTAAGCATCACTTCTCCAGTGTGAGCCCGCCACCTCCATTTCCGTCACGTGTGCCCATCTTTTTCAGTCTAATGAACTCCAACCATCAGCGCAACTTAAGTTCGGCTGTCTGTTCGTGCATGCTTAATATTAAAAATGTACTAACAGTGTGGCTGAGAAATCAAATTATGCACATAAATATGCTGGCATAGCAGAGGCGGCGGCAGAAGCTGAACTTAGCAGAGCTGACGCCAGTTCACATTTGCAAATCGCCCGTCAATCTGTCATTAAACATGTTATCAAATGATGATAAGTGTATGCTTCTTGCTTGCATTGGTGAGCCGACTCCTCTTGTTGATGCACCGTAATGGGATAATACGTATTAACAGAGCCGTGCTTGGATGAACACAAAACGTCTCTTATCTGTCTCGGTTTGTTTCCCCTTGTGGCCCCCAAGTAAATGTTTTGTGTTATCAAATTGCCTATAAGGGGGTGGGGGACATATTACTTTTAATTAGCAAAGCTTGGTGGTGGGGGGACTTTTTCTTACCACCTCCCCACCCCCATCCCTGTAATTCCTATATGTTGGCCATGAGAGAGAGAGAGAGAGAGAGAGAGAGAGAGAGAGAGAGAGAGAGAGAGACTCTATTGTCTTCTTTTGGTAAAACGATTCATGTCAGCCACTCAGAACCCGGCAATTATTCTGCGTCTTAATGCACTGGCCTCGCATCCAGGGCCTTTGCTCTTGACGGGCCTGATCGTTTCAGTTCAGTGATATGAAAGGCAGCAAAGGAAATGAGCAGAGACATCCCAGGTCTGTCACAAGGCCTGGCACTGCCATTCAGTCCCAGGGTTTGCATCCTGATGCTACTCAGAGTAGGCAGAGGTAAGAGAGATCATTAGGGGCCCCAGATGTTCCCCGGATTTTAGGGTGTCCCTGTGCTGAGTGAAAATGGGTTGCCCCGTCCACTGTTTCCCAAAATTGTCAGCTGGGTAATTACGAGAGCCCCCATAAAACAAGAAAAACCTTTAAAAGCCAGGTGAGGTACCCTGGACACAGGACACCCATGCATTCACAAGCCTAAATGCAGATGGTAGACATTGGTCTTGAGAAGTCTTGTCAGTCAGCCCATTTTTCTGAAGACTTGGGATACCAGTGGATTAAATTTTGGAGTTATTTGTTTTCGTGTTATGCATATGACTGTTTGCCTACATGTATGTATATGTGCTGTGTGGTACCTTTGGAAGCCAGAAGATGTCAGTGAATCTCCTGGAGCTAGAATTATAGATGGTTGGGAGGTACTCTAGAGGTACCTGCAAAAGCAACAAGTACTTTTAACTGCTGAGCCAGGCTACAGTGCCTAATCTTTCAACAAAATGTAAACAATCCTGAGATACTCTTTCGATTTGCCTGTTTGAAACAGTGTCTCACTTTGTAGCCCAGGCTGGACTGGAACTCCAGATTAGCCCTGGATCCACGGAAAACCTGCCTCCCTCTCCCAAGTGCTGGGATCGTAGGGTTGTAGGTGTGAGATGCCAGACCTGATTCAAAATTTAGAAGGTTTTTTTTTTTCAGTTCTTTTGGATATTTTTGACAAACAATGGTTCTCTGTCCACTTTACTTAGTGTCTTATTCTCTGAAGCAGCAGAATTCCATTTCTTCACCAGCAATCTACCACAGCATCTCTGGAATTTGGTTATTCATTCACTCAACAGAAATTATACTAGGTCTGGTGGCATAGACCTATCATCTCAGCCAATCAGGACGCCGAGACAGGAAAATGATAGATTAAAGGGTAGCTTGGGCTACTTGGGAAGACCCTGCTTCAAAAAAACAAACAAAAAAAAATCTGTCAAAAGGGTTGGGGTGTAGCTTCATTTTAAGAGCAGGTTTAAACCAGGGTTCAAGCATAAGTATTGGGGGAGGGGGGTGCAGGAATGCCTGCTGCACTTCAGTGGCATTGTAGACTCAGATAGACAGATGGACAGAACTCCTGTCCTGTTGAAGCAGCTGGTGTTTGGGGAAAGACAGAATTTGTTTCCGTTTGAAAGCGTTTGAACTTGGTCCCCAGCTGGTGGTGCTGTGTGGGAAGGCTGAGCAGCCTTCAAGAGATAGTGATGAGGGAAGTACATCACTGGAGATTTATAGCCTGGCCCTACTTCCCAGTCTCTCTCTATCTGAGTTGCTAGCTGTGGTGCCTGGGAAGGCATGGGGGGGGGGGGGGCGCTATTAGAAGGTGTGGCCCTGTTAGAGGAAGTGCGTCACTGTGGGGGGCGGGCTTTCAGAGAGTTTCCTCCTAGCTACCTGAGAATGCTAGTCGCTAGTCGGTTTGCCTTCTGATGGAGAAGTAGAACCCTCTGCTCCTCCTGCCAAACGCTCCTACCATGGTGATAAGGGACTGAACCTCTGAACCTGTAAACCATCTCCAATTAAATGTTATCCTTATAAGAGTTGCCTTGGTCATGGTGTCTGTTCACAGCAGTGAAACCCTAACTTAAGACACCGGTGGAATGTTACAGGTCTCCATAGCACTCTGGCTATTGTGCCTTCCCTTGGTCTCTCTGAGCCTGTGAGCCAAAATACACCCCTCATCTCTTCCGTTGCTTTTGTTGGGGGTGTTTTATCACAGCGCCAGTAAAGTCAAAGCATCCTTTTTAAATTACTGCCTAACAGTTTGTTGCCGTGATGTAAAACGTAAGCGGAGGTGTACAGGGGTGAGATCCTGTGGCATCCTCGCATGGCAGGAAGCAGCGGTCTTTGCCATTAATCATGACAAAAGGTTATTGTGCTCAGGTTTCCTGGCTCCTTGTTTACACGTGTTTTGAAATTAACATCGACTTCTTGCCATTTGTGTGTGTTCCTAAGTGAGGCGAGCCGCAGGCTAATGATTAGAATTATTGTTACGAAGGCACTAATTAAAAGAATATTCTGTCGCAGGGCTTCGTGGGAAGAGCACTTCATCACGGCCGACATCCATCGGGGCTGAGGTGTGGAGAGGGATCGGTGAGACAGGACAAGTCACGGAGGCCAAGATTGAGAATGGGTCTCCAAGGTGCCCCCACCTTGCAGAGCATTCCTCCCGCCCCCACCCACCCCGACCTGCGCCCAAATAAGAACTGCAGAGGGTCTACTCTGTTTCCGTCAGTGGAGTCTGTTCTGTTTTGTTGGCTTTCTATTACTTTGTTTTATTGTATTTTCTTTTTTAAGATTTGGGGTGGGGTCTGGCAATACGGCTTGAAGGTTAGGCACTTGGTGCACTTCCAGAGGACCTGGGTTCAATTCCCAGCAACCACATTAAATTCAAAACTGCCAGTAAATCCAGTTACAGGGTGTAGCCGTGAATTGTTAATCCTCACTGAGCTCTTGGTGGGTTTGAGCTTTTAGCCACCCGCCAGAGCACTCCGGATTTTTGAATGAAAGGCACACACACACATATCAAACTTAATTTTTGATATGCCTTATTCGCGCAATGGCTGGGCACTTCCTGTACCTAGCACACACTCCCTTCCTGTAATCCTTAGTTAACACCTTTTAAATCTATATCTTATCTTTGTCACTCCAGACCCAGAGGACCAGCCCCTGTGGCCACTTACCCTGATGCTTACATGGCAGCGGGACCTTAAGTCTGATCTCTCTGCTCCTGTCACGGCCATTCTGTCTGCTCTTTTTTCCCCCTCAGTCCCTTGTCCTCAAAATCTAAAAGTCCTGTCTCCGTCTGAGTTTCCCCAGAAGAGAAAATCGTGCTTGGTGTCTGAAAGGTTGGGAAACTGGCAGGGAAAGATGCCTAGGATGCACTGAAGAGCCGCTGTGTTTGGGATGCCAGCATTGTGGATTTCTTTTGCTTCTGAAGGGATTTCTACATTCCTGTATTGGCCCTGGGATCAAGCTCCACACCCGTTGACTCCATGATCCTTGTGGTCTGTGTGGCAAGAATTCAAGGGCAGGTACACAGAGGAGTGCAGGGGACAGGAAGGGTTTTATTGCAGAGTAAAATGGAGCACTCTGGAGGAGTGAGAGGGACCACCGTGCCAGTCTGCATCTTTCGGCGGGCTTTATACTGTCTCTGACGTGTTTAGAAGAGACAGCTCTCCCTAGGGATGTTTTCCAGCCTGGGTAATTGACAGGCCGACTGGATGGACTTTTAAGGGGAGGGGATGGTGATATGTGTGTCCAGCTTGATAATGATCGTGTGGCCTTCCAGGCAGCTCAGAACATCCTGTGTCCACCCAGGGCCACAGATACACTCTGAACTCACTCTTTTGGCCATGGTTAACATCCTATGGTTTTAGTTTCCATTTTTACACAGTATTGATGATGGGGGCTGGGGGGCTACTCTTAAGGATCTTCAAGCTAATATCTCACTAGCGACCTAACAGTGTGACTGGAGTAAAGTTCATGACAGGTGAGAATAACGAGTCCTTCTGCAGACATCAGTGTTTTCCTGCTTAAGCTGAGTGGCTCGTGCTGAACCTTTAACGTTTTTAATGGCTCCTTTTTTTTTCACCCCCTCTAAGAATGTCTCAAAATAGGAAAGCTTTCTGTTCTATGAAAATATGTCAGACCTCTTCCCATCATCTGTCAGAGCAGTTTACACTCGTCAGTGTCCCCACTAATTTGTGGGCGTCATAAAAAAAGAAATCTACACAGCCATTGCTAGGAGGCTGATCTTAGCAAGCGCTGAGTCGCAGACATCGTGTAAAAGCCAGGATGTAGACAGATTTCTGGATGTTCCCCAGGGTCGGAAGTCAGTCGTTGGTCAGTAAGGCTGAGGTGGGTATTGATGGTCAGGTTCTTGTTCCCATCTGTGTTCTGGTTGCAGGGTAAGGTGAATGAGTTGTCTTGGTATCTTCTGCATGCTCCTGTGTGTGCATGCGTGTGCGTGTCTATATGTATGTGGTGCTTGTAGTGTCGGTATATATGTGGTGCTTGTATATGGGTCCAAGCTTTTTACATGTGTGTGTATGTATTCAGGCTTGTGTGTAGCCCTTTGAAAGACAAGATCCCCTACAGCACATGGGACACTCCTTGATTTAGCTTGGCTGGCTGGCCATGAAGCTCCAAGACTCTTCCTGTATCCGCCTCCCTCGTGTTGAGATTGCAGTAACTCTGCAGACAGTTTTTATGTGGGAGCTGGCCGGGGGGTGGGGGGTGGTCCTCACGCTCGGACAGCAAACAGCCCACTATCTCCCAGCACCTAGTCTAATGCAGTAGATCCACACAGTGACTCATTCAACATGTGGGTTCAACGGCTACGACGGCCAGAACTTGAGATAGTTCAAGTCTTCCAGAAATCGCAGTAGGGCTGCTTCGAGAAAGGGATGGTTACGCCCAGTCCAAAAGAAGCAGCTTGGAGAAGAACAGGGAGAAATGCTGTGCTGGCCCAGGTCAGCTTCTGCGCTCAGGGTATCCAGGCACCCATCGTTACACAGTGGGCGAGACTGGAAGGAACGAAGCTTAGCTGAGTGGGTGGGTTAGTGGGACTCAGATGGTGTGAGTGGGGGAGAAATAGCCTTCTCTGGAGATGGTTTTCATCGAGACAGCTCTCTTTATCTGAGGGTCAACAGGGGCTATATAAAGCTTAGGGAGTGGGTAGGGGTTTTACAGTGAATAAGCATCAGTGCCTGAGGCTGAGGTCCCAGAATGCTTCATTTACATGTGCTTGCTGGGCACATCCTAATAGGGAGAGAGGAAGTTTAACCTATACTTTGCCCACCAGGCTACAGGACTACCTCAAGGGTGGTGGAGGTGAAGGTCATAAGGCTTCCATGTAGTGGACATACAGGCCCAACGCAAGGAGAAGACAGCACTGCGCCTGCAGGGCTCGGGACAAGATTTTCAGGGTTTGGAAACGTTGGCCTCATTCTTGCTCCAGACTGGTTTCCCAGTCGCATGGCTTTCCAGCCCCACAGTGCTGCTTCAGGCAGGTTTAGGGAAGGCTTGCCCAAAGAGAAAGATCTGAACTAAAAACAGAAAGAACAAAAGAGAAAAAACAGGTTTACTAGAAGAGAATAGTGATGTCAGGGCATGCTCTAGGGCCTTGATTTTGAAATGATCTTACAGCAACATGAGAGGCCGTTCATTCAGGCTGGGGTGTACCACAGTGAAACCTAAGGATTTTCTAATTATTTTTAATTATGACTTCCATTTGTATCTTCTAGAAATTACAAAAGAGTTCCAATTGGTCTGACGACAAGGGTTATCGATTTTTTAGATTTGAGAATTAGCTACCAATATTTAAAAACCCAAGAAATGGAGTTAAATACACAGATTTCCAACTTCTCAAAGTCTTGGGGAAGGCCCACCTTGCCACACAGACTCCCTGGAGCTAAGGACCATGGTCCCTTTGCATAGGGTACACTTTCTCCAGTTTACTGCCATCCCTACCTCTCCCTGCTTCATATAACCTACTATTTACATATTCAAATCTCTCTGCATCATGAGTCTAAATTAGTGAGTACAATAGCACAGATAAAGGCTGAAGGGACTCTGGCCAGCTGGAGCAACTTGCCTCTGGCAGTCCTTGCCCTTCTCCCCCATTCCCTCTGCCTTGCTAAAAACCTTTAGATTGCATTCCTAAAGCAAGCCACCAAGGTCTATTCTCTTATTTGGCCACTTCCTCCTCCTGAGGCTGACTATCAAGGTCCAGCAATCAAAGTATTGAAGTCCAGCAATGAAAAAGCCCCTTTTGACTCACCTAATTAAAATGCCAAATCAAAACCTAGTACAGCCTCCTAGGCCATTCTAACAGCCCTTCCCCTTTTCTCTTCTTAGATGTTACACCTGCAAGGTCATTTGGCCGCTTTACCTTTTCTTCCACCCTTGATAAAGAACCTCTCTATGAAAACAAGTGTTTGGGTGTGGCCTGTGCCTAATCCAGGTGTAAAAGGAAGCCCCCCTCCCACCCCTGAGACACACACACACACCCCAAACCACTAGGCTGGGATCTCCTTCAAAGGCTATTGCCCTTTGACTATCTCTTGGGATGAGTTCATAGCCCATTAAAACATCTTATTACCAAAATTCAACGGCAGAGCATTTGCCTCACACATAAAGCCCTGGGTTCAATTCCCAACACTACAGAGTCTTGTATAGTCCGTGATGACTCTGACTCCTGATTCTCCTCCTTCCATCCCCCGAGTTGTTCTAGGCCTGGACCACCACACCCAGTTCATGTGGTCAGGAGGTCAGCCCGGGATTTTATGCACACTAGGCATGCACGCCACCAACGGAGCTACAGCCCCGTTCTTCAGCTTTCTTTTTATTTAACAAACAGTCATAGTGTGTCTGGTATATAAAAGTGAATGTGCTAAGAAAAAAAAAAACAGAAATTCAGAGTTAAAAGATACAAGCTTGTCTCTAGAAGCTCACAGACTTCTGGGAAGAAAAACTATAATTATAACAGTACCCTTTAAACACATATTCTATGTAGTCAAAACACCCTGAGATCTGTTGCCTCATCTGGTCCCTCCGGAAACGTAAGTATATTGGCTAGTTTTATGTCAACTTGACCCAAGCTAGGGTCATCTGGGAAGAGGCTGTCTTAACTGAGAAAATGCTTCATAGAATTGGCCAATAGGAAGTCTATAGGTCATTTTCTTGATTGATGATGGATGTTGGAGATCCAAGCTCACGTGATTAGTACCACCCCTGGACAGGCGGCCCTGGGTACTGTAAGAAAGCAGGGAGAGAAATTCACGGAAAGCCAGTCTCCTCCAGGGCCTCAGTTTCAGTTCCTGATGCCAGGGTCCTGCCTTGAGCTCCTGCCCTGACTCCCTGGGATTCGGGACTTGGAGCTGTAAGCTGAGATAAGTTGCTTTGTATCATGGTGTTTTAGCTCAGCGATAGAAACCCCAACAGAGACACTCTGGGAAAGCAAACGAGAGTACTGCTGGTGTCAGGCTGGGTGTTTGTAGAAAAATGGACCTGGGTAAGTGAATGTGTTTGCTTAGATGACAAAGCAGCTGGGCCAAAGGAGAGATAGTCAAACCGCGGGTACTCAGTTCCTCCAGGTTCTCTGCCTGACTCACCTAACATAGTGCTATCCATAGTCAGCAGACCTGGCTGTCTGCCTGTTTTATAAATAAAGTTTTATTGGGACTCAGCCGTACCACTTGCTTTCATATGTCATGGTTGTCTTTACGCTTGAATGTTAAGACTCTCGGGATTGCAGTGGGGGCTACATACACCCAGAAAAACTCAAATGCCTTTTATTTATCTCTTATGCGAACTTTTACCAACCTTTGGCCTACATGGTAGATGCTTATTTAGGGTGAGCTTGAGGGATGAAGCAAAGCCACGTGGCTGCTCCCCCTTGAGGAAGTAAAGGAAAGGTCACAGTCCTCCCAGCAGCCCGTGGAACACCCGTCAAAAATACTCAGAGCAAAATCAGATCTTCAGTTAAGGCTTTGACGTTCCATGTCACAGAATCTCTATCACGCAACAAGAAAAAAAAAAGTATTATATTGTGGATGTAAATATCACTCATATGTACTGAGAATTGCGTAGGGAATGTGGGAATCCAGGATTAGTACCCAGATTCAAGCCAGGACTGAGAGAGTAGAGTTCTCTGCCCTGCCTTGCCTGAGTTCCTTCTGAAACCCAGGAGAGGGTTAATGGCTTTCACCCCTGCTTGCTTATAACATCACCTGCTGAATGGAGGTTTCCGTCTGTCCATCTGATGGACAGACTGCCACTTCTAGCTTAAGGAATCCCCTTCTTTCCAATCACGCCCTTGAGATGGGACACTGGCATATCCTGTTTTTAATTCCCAAAAAGAACGACAAAGGGTCAAGAAAAAAAAATAGGTTGGTATTATTAAGTGAGAACAAGAGGAGGAGGAGGAAGAGAGATTTGGAATTTTGTCTGAGTGACTCCTTAGATTTCTTTTGGCCACCGACATTGAGGGTCTTGCCTCCTCCCATGCAATGACTTTGTAGCAGTGACTAACTATTGAGACTGTGGGGTGCTGGTCTATGAGGAAAGCATAAATAGCACCCATGTGACACCAGTGACCAAAATAAAGGACAGTGGGATAAGAAGCCTGAGGACCCCTAACATTGGAGGCTACAAATGTGAATGATCTATGTCTTCAGTTCTACCCTAGAGGACAGGGATCCGGGCCAGTGGTCAGGCTCAGACCCAAACCCTGCAGCCAAGCAACTGCTCTACCTCACAGCTGTTCCTGGAGTCCATCTGCCTTCCCCCTGGACCAAGAAGCTTGCAGAAGCCACCTTGGGCTGCCACCCACTTTTCCACGCTTCATGTGTATCAACAGTGACCACTTTCTGTAGAACAAGCATCCTTTGCCCACCAATGCCCTCAAAAGCCCCATTCCCATGGGAGTCAGGCTGCTTCTTAGAGAGTTGGCATAACTTGGCCGAGGTCTCGGCACCAGTAAGAACTGGGGGGATACCATCTTCATTTCATACATGGTTTTCAACCATGGGTGTGATTTTTTTTCGGGTACCATGCACGCAGTTTTAGTCAGGAGCTCTCACTGGCTAGGCACTTGCTAAGCAGGCTATGCTGGCCAGCCATTGAGCCCCAGGCCTGCCCTTCACTCCCCAGAGCGTGATTATAAGCATACACCACCCTCACTGTTTTCGCCTGCATTCTAGGCTTGGAACTCAGGTCCTCATGCTTGCATGACTCTCTGCTCAGCTCCATAGGCGCTCATCCACACCAGGTGGAATCCCACTCCATAGACTCCCAATGTTTTATGCTCCATTCTCCCCATCTCCCCCTGCCTTGCTCCTATCAGTTAGGATGACCAAGAAAGACTGTCTACATCAACTGCTTTGGCAAGTTACAAGCTTATAAAATAAACGCATATTTTATTAGAGTCAAGTCAAAACTCAGAGCGTATTTTTGCTGGGCACCAATTATACATCTGAGGCCTAATTCTTGTTCCCGTCATCTCTTCTTTCTTCCGAGCTTCTGGACTCTCCTGACTCCTAATGCTAATTCCCATTTAAAAGCCATTTAATTGAGAGAAGTCCAAAAAAACCTCAGCAGTTCAATAAAAATTTCAGTCCATCAATAGGTTCCGAGCGTCTTTCTGGTTTTAATCATTTTGATCTTCTCCTCTTCCATCCTTTAAGCCTCTTTGTGAGAACTCCCCAGTAATCCCCCACCTTGATTCTCATTTCTCAACTTTTCCCTTTGAAAAGCAAGATCTCTACCCCATTGCAAAGGTGAAGATAGTGCAGACCTCTGGCACCAGTACTCCGGCAGCTGCAGAAGGACCCTGGGCACCTGCCATGCCCGAGGCACACATGGGGCCTTCTGTTGGATCCGTTCACATCCCCCTCCTATCTCGGAGGACGTGGCTTTTACGAACACTGCCACTGGTGCATTCCACACAGGAGATGCCTGCTTAGTCACTGAGGTCTGGTTTTGTCCTCTTCTCCATTTACAAATACAGTGCTTGAGAAGGGACTGGGAGGGTCTGAGGGCAACGCACTTGCTACGTGAAGACATGCATTCAAGTCCCCAGAAACCATGTAGCATCTAGACCCAATAGCATGAGTCTGTAATCTTTATGGAGAACTCACAGACCAGATAACCCTGCAGATTCGCCAACAAACAGCATTTGATACCATGTGCTTCTAATCATAGCACTCAGCAGGTGGACACCAGAGGACCCACAGCTTTGGAGTGCAATTCAATGAGGCCATTCTGGGATGCTGGAGACCCTGTTGCAAACCACACCCCCTCCCCTTAAAATAGAAGGTAGTAAAACTTTAAGAGGAAGATAAGAAAGTTGAATGAGGAGAGAGATGAGTGAGGTAAATCTGAGAGAATTTAAGGGGTAAAATAGGGGAATGTGATCAAAATCATATGAAATTCTTAAACTATTAACTGAAATATATTTTTTAAAAGTTAAATGAATTTATCTCTGTGGTAAGAATATATAGATGTGCATATATGTAAATGCACATATGCAGGAAGCTATTTATTTTAAATCATGGTTAAAAGGGGGGGACTGAAAAGTAGGAGCCTAACTCCTTTCAGGTGAAATCCCTAACTTTTCCCCTTTAAGCAGAGTTCTTACAGGAAACTTCAGGAGGACTGGAGAGCTGGCTCCTCTCTCAAGAGTGTTTGTACAGAACGAAGTTCAGATCCTAGCACCTTCGCTCACAATCACCTTACCCCTAACTACAGCTCCCGGGGATCCACACATCTTCTGGCCTCTGAGGGCACAGCCCCAATGTGCACATACATACATGGGTACACAAGCAGATAGGCAGATAGATAGATAGATAGATAGATAGATAGATAGATAGATAGATAGATAGATAGATAGATAGACAGATAGATGATTAATAGATAGATGGACAGATAATTTAATTAGTAATCATGGCAAAAATGCAAAAGGCTATAAAACCAGTATTCTTCTGTGTGGCCAGATCCTAGCACTGCCCACATCTCAAACTCTCTTTTCTTGAATATAAAACAAGTGTTCACATGGTATGTGTCTTAGTCAGGGTTTCTATTCCTGCACAAACATCATGTCCAAGAAGCAAGTTGGGGAGGAAAGGGTTTATTTGGCTTACACTTCCATACTGCTGTTCATCACCAAGGAAGTCAGGACTGGAACTCAAGCAGGTCAGAAAGCAGGAGCTGATGCAGAGGCCATGGAGGGATGTTTCTGACTGGCTTGCCTCCCCTGGCTTGCTCAGCCTGCTCTCTTATAGAACCAAGACTACCAGCCCAGAGATGGCACCACCCACAAGGGGCCTTTCCCCCTTGATCACTAATTGAGAAAATGCCTTACAGTTGGATCTCATGGAGGCATTTCCTCAACTGAAGCTCCTTTCTCTGTGATAACTCCAGCCTGTGTCAAGTTGACACAAAACTAACCAGTACAGTGTGTAAGCCTTGCAGTGGACTTGAGAGCTAAACTCAGACTTTCTTTTGAGAGGCAGAGCAGCCTCTGGCCTTGTAACCCAACCCTGCTGCTGAGTCTCTCTGTGTCTCTGGAAAAGTCTTAGTGTCTGCAGAAGGGACTGAAGGACTCATTACCATGGAGGTCCGTGGGTTGCGAAATCCCCACATTGTGAAGAGTATTACTCGAGGCTCTGCTTCTCCTCTCAGCCTTAGCGCCCCTTATCTAGCTGTTCCATCTCCAATTTAAA
Source organism: Mus caroli (assembly GCF_978045245.1). Lineage (NCBI taxonomy): Eukaryota > Metazoa > Chordata > Mammalia > Rodentia > Muridae > Mus > Mus caroli. The sequence continues at coordinate 9,582,909 of NW_028227257.1, read as the reverse complement.
ACAAAAAAGAAACAAAAAAAAAAAAAACAATGGTATGCTTTCTTCATAAATATTTCAGACTGAGCACTCGGTGTTTGGTCTCCTCTGAAGTCCAGAAATTGATGTCTCTTTGAGGAATTTGCAACTTGAGCCAGGCCTCCCGGCGCTGAGCTGGCCACCTCCTAACTTGAGGCAGATGGCCAGTCTGTCAGCAGCACACAGTGTGGTTGCACAGCTCAGGGCTGTGACTCTTTGCTAGCAAGATATAGATGATAGATACATACATACATATATACATATATAGATGATAGATTATACATACATGCATACATACGTACATACATAGATGGAGATAGATAGCCCTTTCTCTTACTCTCTCTCTGTCTCTGTCTCTCTCCCTCCCTCCCTCCCTTCCTCCCTGTCTTAGTCAGGGTTACTATTGTTGTGATGAAACACCATGACAAAAAGTTTACACTGACATATCACTGTTCATCATTAAAGAAGTCAAGAGAGGAACTCAAGCAAAGCAGGAACCTGGAGGCAGGAGCTGGTGTAGAGGCCATAGAGGGGTGCTGCTGACAGGCTTGCTCCTCATGGTTTGCTCAGACTACTTTCTTAACCCAGGACCACCAGCCCAAGTATAGCATCAGCCATAGGCTGGGCCCTCCCCCATCAATCACTAATGAAGAAAATATCTTAGAGCTGGATTTATGGAGGCATTTTCTCAACTGAGATTACAGCCTTTGGATAACTAGTTTGTGTCAAATTGACATAAAACTATACTGCACATACCCCTTCTTTTCTTCTTCTTCTTCCTCCTCCTCTTCATCCCACTCCTAACCTCAAAGTACATTGTAGTCTTTACAAAGTATTCAGCCAAATATCTAAGTCTTCTTTTTGTCTCAATTCTGAGAACTTCCCTCATGAAGCAGAAATTGCCCATGTTGAGGCACAAGCCTGTCCAACCCATAAGGTTTGTGGTAATCATGTATTGCCCTGTAGATTAGACTCTGTGTCCAACACTTGTAAACTGTATGCATGCACTTCTCAATGGGGGCAGTCTCCCAGGCAGGAGGGAGCAATGGGAGCCTGAAAATCATCTTGTTCCTGGGCAAAGCCCCAGCTCAAGAGATGATAGATAGACCCAGAATTCCATCTCGCCCATAGAAAAGAGAGGCCACACCCAGTTTGTGAGAGAGCCAGCTTGTTTGGACAAACCAGTCATACTAAGGAGGTCCAGTAAGAACTCAAGCAGCTAATTGGAAAATTAATCAGATCACTGGTGTCCCTTGCCCCAAAGATTTATGTAGAATAATGTGAACTTGCCATCTCCCCTTAAGTTATAATGTCACATTGGCTTACCACTTCATTAGAGTGAGCTTGTTTTCCTTTAAAAGGAAAAAAAAAACACATATTTTATTCTAAAATAGGTTAATGGGTGTCTGCTTTATGTCTCTCATTTTTAAATGTTTGCCATTGTTTTTATTTTTTTCCGGCCCAAATGTAATAACTGTTCTTTCAGTTTATTTAGCCATGCTGTTGTTCTCAGCCTTGGGGGCGGCGGTGGGGTTGTGGGTATTCTTGATCTAACCAATTCTTCTCCACCTCATCCCAACCCAATGTTGCTTTCTTAACTCTCCCAGTTGCTAGATAATGAGTCAATATGGGCTCACCATATGATGTGCAGAGGCCACCTGAAAAGCAGCCAAGGATCCTTTGCCCTAGCTCAGCAAGCCAGCACACAGTACTACACTCTGCATTTTGGCCACGTGTCCCCACTTGCTGGTAATCGTGTAAGCCTGTGATGAGGTGACTACAATTTGAAGTTTTTATTTGACCCCTTCATCTGGATACCAGCATCACTCCCAGATTCCAGAGGACACTCTTTTCTAAAGATGACATAGGGCCTGTCACGGGACGGTGTGGTCCCCAACATGATTGTGTAGTTCTACTCTTTAAAACTGTATCTTAAAAGTAAACTAAAGAAGGAAAAGAAAACAGAAACCCAGGCGTGGTTTCCTCTCCCAGGGTGGATGCCTCTGCTACTCTCGGGCTGTTCATCCTTCCCTGCCAGCATGGGACAGCTGTAAAGGAGCCATTGTGCAAAGCCATGCCAAAGACCCTCTGAAAATGTGTTTATAGCTCTCTTACTACAGCCAGCAATTGCAGATTTTCTCAAGAGCAGTCCCCATGAACCCTCAGTACCTGTTTTCGTAACTTCCCACAAGGCATGTACACTTCCGCAGGCTTGGTGACATAGGCAGTGTGTGTGTGTGTACACATGTGTATGTATGCGCAAGTGTGTGTATGCAATATATACGTGTATGCATGCACAAGTGTGTGTGTGTGTGTGTGTGGGTGTGGGTGGGTGTGTATAGGGAGGGTGCTCAAGTGTTGACTCCCAGGAAACATTCCGGAGGGCCTCCTGCCAGGGCCACCTCAGATCTGTAGCTTGGCTAAAGCACTTCCAACTCAGCATGCCTCTTAAGGTTACAAGAATCATAAAATCGTTCAGGACATCTTGTTCCCTGAGTGCCTTCCCCTTCCCACCCTGATGGCAGCTCTTCAGACCCCTTGGAGGAGGTAGCTTGTGATGCTGATGTGACTGAGACTGAGTGATTGTCTGCTCATTGTCTTCACCATTTTCATTCCAGTGGGAGAGTGCACACGTGTGCACAAGTGTGCGTGGAGGCCAGAGGTCAGTATTGGATGTCTTCCTCACTCATCCTCTGCGTGTCTGTGTCTGTGTGCGTGTGCACACACGCGTGTGTGCGTGCACATATGCATATGCATACATGTGTGTATGCATGTGTGTGCTCATATGCATGTATGTATGTATGTGCATGTGTATATGTATATGCATGTGTGTGTGCGCATATGTGTATGTGTGCTCATGTGTATGTGTGTATATAGATATCTGTGTGTGTGAGAGAGAGAGAGAGAGAGAGAAAGAGAGAGAGAGAGAGAGAGACTCTCAATGAACCTGGTGCTTGTCAGTAATTCGCTAGACTGGCTTGCCAGCAAGCCCTGGGAATCATCTTGGCTTCACCTCCCTAAAACTGGTATTCCAGGCCTTGGCCACCCAACCCAGTTTTCCCTGCCAGTTCATAAGAACACGGTCCTTCAAGCTTCTATGGCGAGTACGTTGCTGACTGTCATCTTCCCCAGCCCCCTCTCCTCATTCTTCAACTAGAACTTAAGATTAACAAACTCACACACATAGATCCTGGGAGAGAAAGATGAATTACCACCGTGTATGATTTGTACTGTGAGGCCCATTTCCATCAAAATGAGATCCATTCCTTTTGAGTGCTAGCTTCTGAAACTTACTAAAATAATAAAATAAAGCCACTATTTGCCCCAAAACTTACATAGATGAAAGATTATTCTCCTTAGGTGAATAACAGCCGCAGAAGTCGATACACTTTTGATGAAACCATGAACTTGATTTGCCTCAGATAAGCTTTGTGAATCAGTCCATGTCCTAAACAGTCATCAAGCGTGTGTTTGAGATGAACACCATGGGGGACATCTTCTCGGGACTACATAGAGGAAAGGGGAAAGGAAGGAGAGAGATTGTTGGCTTCCTTCCACTGTTTTGGAAGAAGGTGTGCTGTATGCTGTGTTTAGTCCTGGGCTAGGAGGAACTGCACAGAGGGTGACTCTAAGGTCAAATAGAAAGAAAACCACTTGGAACTCAATCGGGTCAAAGTTAGCCATCCTAAACGGCAGTGTGACCCTGGGTAGGCCACTGTCCTTCTTTGAGTACTGTATACATGTATGTGGGAAGATCTTGAGTCAGAGCTCAGCCTGGGCTACATAGTGAGACCATGTCTCCTGCTAATGACACCTCTCAGATTGTATATTCTCAATACCTGATCCTCCCTGCATATCCCTCAGGGCCAAACCTCCCATATTTTCACAGAGCATGCTTCAGTCCAGAGCTGCAGCTGTAAAGTGGCAACAGGGAAAACTCTGCTGCCTACAGACGACAGGCAAGTCTTGTCTTTGCACAAGAGCGACGTTTCCTTTCAATGGGTACCTGCTTCTCCTTTTATGGTTACTTAGTTGCTTAGCAACATTAACCTTGCTAAAAGCACAGAGCCATCCTGCAACCTCAACTTTCATGGAGTGTGTGTGTGTGTGTGTGTGTGTGTGTGTGTGTGTGTTAAAGGAACCGTCTATTAGGAGAACATTCACCTTTGTGGCAGCGCCATTTGAGGGAAGGAAAGTCTATATTTTAAAAGGTTTCCCAGCCAACGTGAATACGTCTCCCACTTAGCACTCAGAGATGAGCGTATCATAATATTTAAATCAGTTTTGAGAACTCTCTTGGAAAAGGAAAAGGGGGAAATCCCCTGGTGGAATAAATACCCAGGGAGGCCACGGGAGTTCATTACCATAGCGACTGAGCTGGCAGGCTGCCCTGGGGAACCCACAGGTGCTAGCTTCCACCTTCCTTGTGTAGATCATGGAAATCCTGACCGGATACCGCTTGGCCTCATATGAAGGGGGAGTGACAATGCCAGGGTCCACACACTTCAACTTTGGACATGGCCAAAGGTTTAAAGATCAGCACTGGGGCAGAACTCACCGAATCTGTGTTTCCTCAATGATTGTAAAGGGTTGAGGGCAAATAACAAAACTATGTGAGGATTGCTGGGCTGAGGGAAACCCTGGCAGCCTAGGGATTGGCTCAGTTGGTAGAAAGCTTACTGAGCATACCCAGGGTCCTGACTGGATCTCCATCGTGCATTAACCAGGTGAGGTAGTGCACAATTGTAATCTGAGCACACCGGTTGTGGAGATTGAAAGATCACAAGCGTCGTTCTTGGAAGTGTAAAGAGTTTGAGGCCAGACTGGGATAAGAGAAACACACTGGGGAGGGGGTCTGGGCAAAGTCTCCATAGAAATGGTTTTGAGCTTTCTTTTGCCTTTATTAATCTAGTTTCAGACAAGCATGGTAATGATCAAATTTTATTCTCTGGTGAACTCAAAAGCATGAGATGGAAGCTTTCTGTCTTAGCAAACACCGCGACACTGGTAATACATTTTCCGCAGCCTCGACAACTACTGTCTCCACAGCGTGGGCGTGTTGGTGGGGCAGTGGATGTTAACAGTATTTCTGGAACTTTCTTCATGTCGCCCTGGGATGATGCCTCAGGACAGTGTCGGTTCTGCTGACAGCAGGAAGGTCAAGCCCCTCCTGAAATGCAGGGAAACCTAACAGAACCCCTTCATCAGTCCTGCTGATCCTTGCAGTAAGAACCGCAAGCCTTTGGGGTGGGTTTCCGTGATGCCGACTAATAAATGCTCATTTCCATAAAATTTACATGAACAGAGGAAAATCTACCTCTTGCTGTGCAGGAGCTCCATCTCATTACTCAAAATAGCTGCAGAGTAATCAATGGAGCCACGCCCCCTCCTAGAGACGGGCTGTGAGGTCAGAGATAATTTCCCTGGGCTCTTCAAAGTAAGTAGCCCGGCCTCTGCAGCTCTTTCCAGGTCTTGTCCCCTCCCAACCACAGGTACCTTATGAAACAATAGTCTTCAGATTCCTGGCTGCAGTTTCGCCATTTAAGACAATAGACTTCAGATTGGCAGCTGCAGATTCACCATTTAAGACAATAGACTTCAGATTCGCAGCGGCAGTTTCATTACAATAAAGGCACACAGCACAGGCTACAGGGCAAGTAATTGATAAAACTTTTAAAATACGTGCACAGGGGCCAAAGGGACGGCTCCACAGTTAAGAGTGCTTGCTGCTCTTGCAGACGACCTGAGTTTAGTTCCCAGCACCTGTGTTGGGTGGCCTGTAACTCCTGCTTCATGGAATACAACACCGTGTTTTGGCCTTGAGAGAGGGGCACCAGCACACACGTGGCAGATAAACGCATACACATAAATAGAATTTAATTTTTTAAAGCACACAGAGAGAGAACTGGGTGTGCTGGTAGACACTTTTAATCTATATACTTGGGAGCTAGAGGAAAGAGGACAAGGATATCCAGGTCGGCCTGGGCTACTTGAGACTTAAATAATGAATGAAAATGAAATATAGACAGAGAGGGCTGGAGAGATGGCTCGGCACTTAGAGCACTGACTGCTCTTCAGAGGACCTGAGTTTGATCCCCAGCACCCACATGGTGGCTCACAGCCATCTGTGACTCCAGTTCCGGGAGATCTCACACTCTCCTCTGCATCTCTAGGCAGCAGACATGCATGTTGTATAGGAAGAAAGGTTGTTTTTTTTTTTTTTAATGTTCTCAGACAATATATCTGATCGTGTTTCTCCTCTGCCAACTCCTCCCAGATCCTCCCTACTTCCCTACCTACCCAAATTTGTTTTTCCTCTATCAAAAATAAATAAATAAATAACCAAAACAATGAAACAAACAAAACCCAGTAAGACAAAAATGCCGGAAGAAAGCAAACAAACAAAACATTAGAGACTATTTGCTGCCTAACTGCCCTGGGGTGTGCTTAATGTGGCTCTCCGTTGTGAGAGACTGATTTCGCCTTTGTCAGAGGGTTTCATGTTGCTTCTTAGTTAGGGCTGGGACCCACTCCTGTCTACATTTCCCCGTTTCAGAAACACGTAGAAATGGAAACAGTTTCAAAACTGAACATACCCCAGAGAGAAGCAGCAGCTACAGTTCCAATAAGCTCTGCATCCACTTGGCATTTTACATTACTTTTAGGCAATGGGTGTGGTCTGCTTTCTGGAAACTTAATTGTTTGATCCAAGAAGGTGTTTTTCAGCCCAGAAAATATTGCTTCATATCCCATCTTTAAAAAAAAAAAATAAGGCACTTAACACATATGTGTGTGCCTACTCATCTGTGGGTACACCGTGTACACAACGGCGCCTGCAAATGTCAAAGCGGGGCATTGCAACAGGTGGCCGTGAGTCACCTGATGTGGGTGCTGGAAACCCAGCTTGCAAGAGCAGCAAGCCCGCCCTCCCCTCGAGTCCTGTAACCCCTCTTCCCAGTCTGAAAAGACTCATTTCCTCTGAACAATACTGGATATGTCTTGTAGTTTAACCTTAAAAGCAAAACATGAAGTGACCTTAACAAAACCTGAGCAAGCTGGAATTTTTGTGAAGAGCTCTTGTATTTCAGCCTGTGGTCACTTGAGGTTTTTAAGTGTTTGAAATGTTGGGGGCTAGGAGACTCCGTGGATAAGTGCTTGCTGAGTAGGTGTGCCTCCTGGAGGAGGGATCCCAGCATCTTCATTTCTGCAAAGGTGGGACAGCCCTGAGCAAACTAGCTATCTACAATAGCCAAAGCTGCAAATCCCCACATCCAGCAGAAACTCTGCCTCGGTAAATAATTGGAAAGCAATCAAAGAAGGCACCAATGACAACCCCTACTCCTCAGTACATGCACACTCACTAACATACCACACACGCACACTGTGCACACTGTGCACACATACACGAAAAGAAGGAAGAGATGTTTTCAGGCACTATCCATTATCCACCTCTCCACCTGGTGCCCTCCTGAAATGTCTGCAAGTTTTGCAAACACTTAGTTCTTCTTAGTGACTTTGCCTAGGTGACAGAAACCTTTTAGTATTATGGGTGAGAACCGAGAGCTATGATCAGCTGCTTGGAATTCGCTGCTGTGAGGTCTTGAGTAAAATAAGAAATCTCTGTGGTGTTCTGTTGCCTCCATCTGTGGAAGGAGGAGGAGGAGGAGGAGGACGAGGAGGACGAGGAGGACGAGGAGGAGGAGGAGGAGGAGGCTACTCTGCAGGACTATTGGAGGAGTTACATAAACTGAACGTATTGGAAGACTTTGGGCAGGATTTGCCTTGAAGTGTGTACTTCATGCACATGGACTGCCAGTTCTGTCTCTGCAGAACATTCCTCTCTCACTTCTACCTCTTAGCAGCATTGAGCGCCTCCCTGAGACAACCCGAGGTAAACATGGCCCTTTTCCCTCTGAGTTAATCCTTACATGCTGCCCCTCAGCTGAGATCCACACTGAGCAGTTAGACCTCATGACTCAGTTTCAGGGTCTTCTGTGCTTACTGCACTGTGATATTGAGCATCTTTATGGTGTGATAGAACTGGACACCCTCAGCTCCCTGTGCCCTTCTGTGTCACCTGTTGTCCTTTCCTTTGGCAAGACAAGACAAGATGGGAATGAAAATGTTCTCTCTGTCTTAACTCGATGAGCTATCGAGTTCCTTGTCCCAAACCACACAGCACAGATCTGGGAATAAACTTTCCAGGATGCCCTCTAGGGGCTGGAGAGAGGCCTCAGTGGTTAAGAATATCGGCTGCTCTTGCCAAGGACCCAGGCTTTATTCCCAGCACACACATGGTGGCTCACAACCATCTGTAACTCCAGTCTCCAGGGATTTGAAACCCTCTTCTGGTCTCCATGGGTAGGGCACACATAGGGTACACAGATATACATTTAGGAATGTGTGTGTGTGTATGTGTGTGTATCATACATCATATATGATATGTTCCTTCTATCATATATATATATGCTATAGATGACATATATTATGTATGTGTGTATATATGAACATATATATATATATTACATGTGTGCATACATACATGTATATATGCATATACACATACAGGCATATATACATGTATGTATATGTTATATATGTATGTGTTTATATGTGCACATATATGTATATGTGTACCTATATGTGTATGTACATATCTGTATGATATATATGTATATATAAGTGTCATATATACATACATCATATGTGTGTATATCATATGTGTGTATATATGCACATATATGTGCATGTGTATATACATATGTGTATACATCTATGTGTATATATAATATATACATGTATATTGTATATACATATACACACATATATTATACTCCCTGAAACTCACTTTTATTTGTCCCCAGCACCTGAGTGAGAAAAAGGATGGAACTCTGGGAATTATGCAATGTGGACCCACAGGGCTCCAGGGTTAGCCAGCCATGCTCTTTCTTTTCTTTTCCCTGGTATCATGAGTCCCTAGATCATGGCACCCCATCGTGCCTACACTGGGGAATTCTGCACAAGCTCTTCCAGAGAGAAGAGACTGGCCCAGCACACGGGACATGCCCCTTTCCCAATCAGGCAACCTTACGTTCTCACTCACCGATTTCCTAATCCTGGGCCTGCATTGCATGATGGTCTCCTCTTGAAGGGGGCTCATTCTCAAGCCCCGGGTCCTCACTGAGCACCACAGACATTCAATATAAAATGTATTGGGTTGCAAATAACAGACTCCATGAGGCTGAAGTAGAAGGAACTAAATGTTTCACTTACAAGAAGCTCAGACACTCAGCCATTTGAGGGTCCTTCTGTGTCTCTAGGGCATTTCCCTCCACAGTCGTAGCTAGGACCCTTCTCTGTGACCTTCAGAGACACGGAGAAGGCAAGCATAGAAAAAAAATCAGCCACACTCAGCTGGCCATGGTGCCATGAGAGCAAACAGGTCCTCAGACCACCACTCCCCTCTAGACAGAATCCTATAAGCATCCTGTCTGCCAAAGCTCTGCCCTGGACCATGTCTGAAAGAATAGAAAATGAGTGTTCTGTTTTTCTTTCAGCTCCTTTGGTGGACAGAGCAGGTACACCAGGGATGGGAGAGAGAGGCAACCCCAGCTCCAAAATCATCAGCCACACTAGAGAAAGAAGGGAGTGAGGTTTCTAGGTTAGAGGAGCTGGGTTTGCGACTAAAACTCTGCCCTCAACACAAAGCCACGGAACTTTGGGAAGGGGGAAACGCAACTACCACATATTTAGATGATTTTCTGACCTTAAAGAACCTACCATTGGCAGCAAAGATTTACAAAGCAGGCAGTGAATGAAGGTATCATTAAGCGGTTGGAAAATGTGTCCTCATAATTAACAGAGGAGACGCTTCCTAACTTAGGTAATGAAATCAAAGGCTCAGAGGAGCACAGATTTTATCCATATTATTGGGTGCCTCACCCTGTGGAAAGAAGATGGGTCGCAATAGCTGTCATTCCTCAGACACAGGCCCAATCCCAAGCACTGAGCCAGGCATTGCACATAAAGACAGTCACCCTTACTACCAAGTCTGCAAAGCAGGTGTGCTCACAACCATGGTGTGCTACAAACAACCATCTTGCTTTATCTGAGCTGTTTCCCAGGACACAGGACTTTGAGGCTAAGGAGAAAAGCAGTGAATTTCCAGAAACAGACTGACCCAAAATGAGGAAATGGAGACCTGGTGATGTCCAATGACTTGCCTAAGATGGCCCAATGACTTGCATAAGATAACCCAGTCCATGATGTCCAATGACTTCTCTGAGATAACCCAATCCATGATGTCCAATGACTTGCCTAAGATAACCCAGTTAGGTGCCACGTAGTACTGAGTGTTGATGGCTCCTGCCTGCCCTGGCTGTGTCCTGACTCCTCAACTTCCCCTTGGCAGGAGAATTCTCACTCCTTCCCTTCCCTTTTCTTCTACCCACACACAAAAGGCCTAGCAAGCCCACAGTAGAGGAACAGGCAACTAAACCAAGCCCAGCTCCCAGTGGCTGACTTGCATAGGTTTAAGGGGGTTGTGCTCGTAAGTACTAGTGGCTGTTTTGTTTTGACCCTTCGCAAAAGGCTGCCTCTTCCCTGGCCCCATCTCCAGGCCATTGATGTTGAGTACCCACAGAAGGTTGCTCAGCCTCAGCTGGGTATTACCTTAGAACACTCTGAAGCTACGCCCAATTACAGCAGAATTTCTAGGAGTGGCCTGGATGGAGAGGGTTGGGGGCTATTTTGTTTTGTGGTCTTAGCTTTTCTTATCTGCAATAGATTGCTTAAACATTGCATATAAAGACCAATGGCTTTACATCTGTACCCACTCCTACCCCAGATCAAGCTAGAGACCTTGTTGTTCCTCAGCACACTTGATTCTGGGCCTGGGAGAATTTTAAATCCCCATAATCTAGCATACAATCAGGTTTGAACTGAACTGCCTTAAGGTTCATACCCCTTGTGGCCCTTAAAAAGGTCTGACAAGTCTTTGGAAATGGCTGAAGGTGCCTCTGGACAAAGATAAGGAATAAAGTCAAGCATAGGAAGTAATTCAGGAGGCTGAGGCTAGACCACAGGCACAGGGGAGAGAGGTGGGGGAGCCTGCAGTGTTCATGCCAAACACATCACACACACACACACACAGAGAGAGAGACACACACAGACACAGACAAACACACACATACACACACAGACACACACACACAGACACAGACACACAGACACAGACACACAGACACACACACACACACACACACACACACACACTGTAGGGGTCTTGAAGGCAGAGGCAGCATATTTCCAGGAACCAAGGAAAGCGTCTAACACAGGGAAAATAGTAAGTGGGGAAAAGACTAAAGGAGCCTGTAAGCAGGGAGTGAATGCCACACCACCCCACCCCCACCCCCCGAAGATTACACAGCTCCCTGGGAAGACTCCCATAGGCAACTTTCAGCCCTCTATGTACTTCCTGTCCCTTTTCTTTGACCTAAGAAGGATGCGTTCAGGAAATTGTGGATTCTGGGTCTTGTTCACTAGCAGAGTTCAAACCTGGAGGTGCAGAAGTGGCAGCCATGACTGGTGGCATAATCTGGTGTGTTGAAAGCTAATGTCAACTGCTAAATGAAATGAGCAGAGCCAGGCATCTCAATGTTAGTATGCTTGCTTGTGTGTGTGTGTGTGTCTGTGTATCTGTGTGTGTGTGTCTGTGTCTGTGTGTGTGTGTGTCTGTGTGTGTGTGTCTGTGTGTCTGTGTATCTGTGTGTCTGTATGTGTGTGTTGGGCTGTGGGGGGCAAAAACCAGCTGAGGACTTGGAGAAATTTATGTCGTAACTAGCAAAAGGCCAGAGACATTTGGAAATGATCCATGTTACCAGAACATTGAGCTGCCCTGGGTCACCAGGGGAGGCTTTAAAAAAAAAAGTATATATATATATATATATACATATATATATATATATATATGTATATATATATATATATATATATCTTGGGAGTTTGAAAAATATGTGTTTTGCCTGGAAGGCAGTTAAAAGGGCTTTTCTGTGTCAGCAGGCTCCAATCATTTATACATTTTTTCCTGCCCACATATTTTATTCATAATGACTATTTTATTCTACTTTATTATGTCGAGTTGGTGTTGGACATTTCTTTGTTTCTCTTAGAAAACAACCCATTATCTGGATGAGTCACGTGACTCCAGTTAAACTCTAGCACATTGGGGGGCATAAGGTTAAAACTGACTCTCCCCTCTGAGCTGCTGGGAAGGCTTTGGAGTTTGGGGTTAATATTTATTCTTGTATTTTCCCAAGTGGGAGGTGGGGAAGGGGTGTGGTTTGAACAACGGCAGACAATCAGGGGCACAAGGCTGACACCATTCAGGCTCTTTGTAGGAATGGAGAGCTATAGTTGTTCACCAGCAGGCCTAGCTAAGCTGTGAGCCCGTATTGTCTCTTCCTCTCTTGCGTCAAGAATAGCCATTGTGCCTGTGTGAGTCTGAGCTGCTCTGACTCTCAAAGCTGTTAGAGGATCGGGGACATGTGGACCCTCCTGACCTGGATTCTTTTCACCTGAGAACAGTTTGCTCGTTATTATGGAGTGTGTAGTCCTACCTATTATCCTCTGTGAGATACTAAAACCTTAAACCCAGGGGACAAAAGTGGGGAAAAGCTCAGAGGTACCCAGAAAATATAAATGCTAGCAGCTCCTTCCTATGGTTGGCCATGTTCTGTGGGTGTTAGCTAATGACAGGCACTGGGAGATCCTGAGGTCTACTGCCCTTCACCGCAACACCTCCCAAATGTGACTTAAAATAAAATGTCCCCATGCCTTTCCACACCTGGTTTCAGCAGTGGAAGCTGTTGGGGGATCTTGTGAAACTTTCAGGAGGTAGAACTTCTGGAGGAAGCTCTTGCTGAGGGAGAGATCTGAGTGTTTACAGCCTGCCCTGTTTCCTGTCTTCTTCACTGCTGGCTCTCCAGTCCCTCTCCACCACGATGGACTGGGTCCACTGAGACTGTGAGCCAGAGTCAATCCTTCCTCCCTTAAGTTACTTCTTGTTGGGTATTGGGTCACAGCAATAAGAGAAATGATTTTACGCACCACGGGGTTTTATTTTTTTCCTCCACCCTGAATGCTTTAAAAACACAAGTACCTAAAGAACAGAGAATGCAGCCAGGGTGGGTTCGGGAGACAAGAGACCTGACCAATAGGTCATATAGGCCACGTTTTCACTTTATTGATAGGGGAAGGGAGAGAGGTGCTGTGGTCTCGGGGGACCTTGGAGAACCAGATTGGAACCCAAAGACCCAGGACAAATACATTCTCTGCTTAGAACTCAGTTCCCCTGTGGGAAATTTGACCAGATGAGAGAGTCATGGTCAATGTTAGACCTTGAAGTGCTCCTAGATTTATCGTCCAGTTCTGCTGACTGTTTATCTGTTACAGGGCAGTGAATTTCCCTATACTTAGGGTTCACTTTGAACGCCATGTATCTCACATGTGTTCCATCATCTGAGACAGCTCTTCTAGCTCAGGGATTGGAAATGTTGCAGTCTAGGTGTCAGCCAGGGCTTTAGATGACTCCCTGATGCTCTGAGACTCAGGCTCTGGCTTCTTTCTGGCCACTCACAGGTGGCTGGTCTCAGCTCCCAGAGAGGACCCAGGACCACATCTCCAACATGCAATGTCTCAAACCCAACTATTCACTTCCAAGAGCAGCAAGAGAAAGTCTCCTAAAAGATGGAGATAGAATCGCTGTGTCTATCATGGTCACTGAAGTGAGTCACAAGCCAGGCAAGATGGTGCACACCGGTAATACCGGCACTCTGGGGGCTCAGGAGGGATAGCCATCTGCTTGAGGCCAGCCTGGGCTACATGACAAGAACCTGTCTAAAGAAATAAGGTCAAGTTCCAGGTCCCATTTGTGACTGTACAAGGACACAAAGCCTGGGGAAAGAATACAGTCCTCTAAGAGTCTGGATACTGCAATATGCATGTTTTGATTTTGCTGGAATGATTTTTGAAGCAACATTCATGTTGTGATAAGCTAGAACCAGAGCTCATAACACAGAACAAAACTGCATGTCATAAGTACAAGCCTCTGAGCAGAAGAGAATTGCCCAGAGTCAGAATTACCATTAAAAATCCCCTAAGCCATCCATAAAATACACTGTGTGTTATTGTGTCATGTACCACCTTGAGTTGTAATTCATACAAATATTGATGTATTAAAAACCTTTCAGCCAGATTTGGGGAACAGCTATACTCAAAATCTGAGTATTTTACCCATTCCTTCTTAATATTATCTGTATGATAAATGAATGTAGATTGTTAAAAATGTTAAAAACATCCTTCAGGCCTTGAGACAGAGTTCCCTTCTGGTTTTGAAAAGTATGCATCCAGGGATGGAGAAATAGTTCAGCAGTTAAAAGGGCTTGCTGCTGCTCTTCCAGAGGACAGAGTTCCAGTCCCAGCACCTACGTCAGATGGCTCACAAACACCTGGAATTCCAACTTGGGGTTGTGGGGGATGGCGGGCATTGCCCTATTCTGGCCTATGGGTACTGCACATACATTGTATACAGACAGACAGTGGTATATACACATAAATGAAAAATAAAACAGAGTATGCATCAAGAATCCTTATGAGGTGTTAATGAGCTTATACTGTTATAAGGGTTGAGAGAGGCAATGCCCATGAGACACATTGGCCTTCAGCCTGGTACAGAGGAAGGGGCACAATAAACGTTTGCATAAGTTGTTGAGAAGAGTCTCATGTGAGCCAGGCTGGCCTTGAACTCCCTTTGTGGAGGACAGTGACCTTGAACTTCTGATCCTCTTACCTCTGCCTCCTAGTGCTGTGATTACAGACATCCACTCCATGCCTGTTTTATGAACCATGAAGCTCAAACTCAGAGCTCTGTGGATACTAGGCAAAGCCCTCTCCTGACTGAGCTCCAGCCCCAGCTGCTGTACTGCAGATGTGGAATGAGCTCCTTGGTTAGATCCCCAGATACAAGCCCAGTGTCTTTCACAGAGCTGGGCCGTGTGAGTTCTGCTTGGCTGTGTCGGCCTTGCCTCTTACAAGCTGTCTATCTCTACACTGTAGGTGCAACTCCACTGGAATGCCAAGCCCAGCGCCTAGCCTGGGAATAAGTAAGCTGTGGGGACAGCAATAGCATATCCCCCACCTATAAGAAGAGTGTGGTGAAACACCCTGCACACTCCCAGGTTCTGGGACACTTGAACACTGTCGCACTGGCTGTCTCACATGCATGCTAACATGCTCCTTTTAGGTCATATGGGCCACCAGAATGTCCGCCCTTTAAAAATAGGCACTTAAAACCTAAAGGTGCAAAATGCACTGTCTGTCCTCTACAGAGATTAGAAGCCTAGGCTGTGGAGGTGGCTCAGTTGATGAAGGGAGGGCTTGCCTCAAAAGCACAGGGAGCCAAGTTTACTCTCCAGAATCCAAGAGAGAGAGAGAGAGAGAGAGAGAGAGAGAATGGAAGTGCACACTTGTAATCCAGCACCAGAGAGGCAGAAACAGAATTCCTGAGGCTCACTGGTCAGACAGTCTGCAAATCTGTGAGACCCAGGATAAATGAGAGAGACCATGCCTCAAGAAACAAGGTAGCCGGTACCTTTAGAATGACTTCTAAAGTAGGCCTCTGCTCTCTCTCTCTCTCTCTCTCTCTCTCACACACACACACACACTCATACACACACACTCACACACACACACTTATATACACATAGGTGTACACACACACATGAAAGAACTAAGAGTCTAAGTCTAGTGTCAAATATTCAGAAACTGGAGCAGCAAAGGAAGGCAAGTCACGATGAGACAAGCCAACAGAAGACACCAGAGAATGTTCTGGAAGAGGGAGCCATAATGAACTGTCATTGTCTCCCTCTAGAAGAATTCAAATCTGGATACCTCTCAAAACACCATGTAGATGAAGTGTAACCGCCTGGCAGCTGGATTCTGCCAACACTCACATCTTTCCAAGTTCTTAAGGGCCTGCAGGTGGCAAAGTCAGTTTCTATTGTCTCCAAAATCCTTTTGAAAAAAAAAAAAAGGAAAATACTGTTAGCGTGTATGGAAACAAGACAGCAGATGTTGGCCCATGCATATTAAATCATTAAAGATTTGAGATAATAAAGCACTCCTTCTGGAGCTTATAACCACAAAGCTCTGTTCAGGGTTACCAGGAGGTGAGGTTTTTATCTCTGTGTACCATCCGTGGGGGGTTCTTTCTCTGCAGCTCTCACTACTGTTATCCCATCTGCTTAGACGAGAAATACAAATGTGGAATATCATTTCATCTGCACACATTCAAAATGCAATGTCCAAATATTATGCTGTTGGAAAAGAGACACCTGTCCAAAAAACTTCCCAGGGAGGTTTTGGAGAGCGCACTTAAGCTCAGAGCTGCGCACAAGTGAGGCTCGTTTTTCATCTGGTGGAAGGCTTCATGCTAGCCAGGACTTGGAACACAAGCGGGTCATCCTGGGGATAGAGCGATGGCTCACTTATCTGACGCCAACTGCTCCACGCTGGTGCGTCTCCACGTCACTGAAGCTGAGCCCTTGAGCATCATATGTATTTCGTTTAGCCATTTGGCACAGCGATGTTTCTGTGTGTTCTTTACGCAGGCCTTGCCTTTTAAAACAGAGATTGAGAAACATTTAATCTCTGCTTTCCGCTCGGGGGTCATCATCACGAGCATCAAACATTGGGTTGTTCTGTCCTGCCAAGCAGTGCTTGCCTTGTGGTCCCCACAGTGTGAACAGGGCTGGCTGACTTCATCTGACAGGAGCTGTGGGCCCACGTGCTTTTAAAGTTGTGGGTGCCGGTTTTTCATGTCATCCTTTAGAGTTCTCGTTGTAGCTGATCCTCCTTTGGCTCCCTGCCTCCTTTATCTCTGTGTGTGTGTGTGTGTGTGTGTGTGTGAGTGTACTTGTGCACGTGGAGAACACAACTCGACACTGAGTGTCTTCCTCAGTCACTCACTACCATTTTTTAGACTGAGACACTTGATCAACCTAGAACTCACCAATCCATCTAGCCAGGCTGGCCAGAGAGTCTGTCCCTGCCCTCCAAGTTCTGGCTGCCCAAATCTAGCTTTTTTAGGTAGATGCTGAGATCTGAACCCAGATTCTTATATGCTGTAGCAAATACTTTGTCTGCAGAGCCATCTTTCTATCATCTTGTTGTTGTTGTTGTTGTTGTTGAATGTTACAGGACATTCAGCACATCATACCTTTTATAAGCACATAACTTTTACCTCCAAAGTTGTTATTCTATTTTTCAACATATTTATTATTATTATTATTATTAGTGTGTGTGTTTGAGGTGCCATGGGAGTTAGAAGAATCAGATCCCTTACAGAGATGGATTTGCAGGCAGTTGTGCTGGGAACTGAAAACTCAGGTCCTCTATAAGGATGTAGTCCTAACCACTGAGCTGTCCCTCCAGTTTCTGTGTAATCTTTCTTTGTCAAGATAAATGGGCTGTGTCCTGTTCTCTGTCCCCATCTAAGGAGGGAAGCAAAGATGGCATTGTCTAAGACCCACTAAGGATATTCCAGCCCATAGGGTGCTATCCATTTTTGAGCTATGAGACATACCAGTTAAGACTGCAGACACACGCAGGCAGGCTTTGGTCCTGAGTGAGTGCCCTCTGCCCTCTCTCACGGGAGCAGAGTGATGGGCTGGGTGTTATCCCATCTGTTCGTCCGTTTCCAACTTTAGTCTACATAGTGAAGCTGCCACACAAGTGACCGTTGTGTAACTCAAACACCACTTCCTCTCAGTAAACCATGGCTGAACAACAACTCAGCTGAAAACTTGGCAGTTTAGACAACGATCAATCGTTGGATCTGCAGGCCGGGAATTCCAGGTTCTAAGCAGTTCTGTTTGACGCAGCACAGCCGGAAGATGTTCCCTTGGCTGCACTTAGCTGCAGATGGACTGAGAGGTTGAGGAAGATGCTGTCTTGTATATCAGATAGCTTGATGCTTCTCCACTAATTCCTCTTCTTCCACTTGGACTCAGTGCATAAGGAGCTCATCTCCCCTTTGGTACAGTGCGATGGCCGTTTCCTTACAGAAAAGTCTGCGTGTGCGGATTTCTGAGTTCGAGGCCAGCCTGGTCTACAAGGTGAGTTCTAGGACAGCCAGGGCTATATAGAGAAACCCTGTCTCGAAAAACAAACAAACAAACAAACAAAAACCAACAAACAACAACAACAAAACAAAACAAAAAAAGAAAAGTCTGTGTGTCAGAATTGGCACCATTATCACTTCTGCCAGTTTGTATGGTGTGCATGTGTGCATGTATGTGTGTGGTATGGTGTCTGTGTATGTGTGTATAAAAGGTGGGTGTGTGTCCATGTGTGATCTGCTCTGTGTGTGTGTGTGTGTGTGTGTGTGTGTGTGTGTGTGTGTGTGTGCATGTGTGTAAGGGATGGGTGTGGATGTAGGTGTATGCATATTC
Source organism: Mus caroli (assembly GCF_978045245.1). Classification (NCBI taxonomy): domain Eukaryota; kingdom Metazoa; phylum Chordata; class Mammalia; order Rodentia; family Muridae; genus Mus; species Mus caroli. The sequence goes on along the minus strand of NW_028227257.1, from coordinate 9,564,385 downwards.
ATGCAGATAAGTACATTTGTACATGTGGAGGCCACACATTGGTGTCAGGCGTCTTCCTCAATTGCTCTTTACCACATTTTTATGAGACAGGGTCTCTCACTCAGCCTGGTAGTAGCTGGTCAGTGAGATCCAGGCATTTTCTTGTCTCCACCTCCTCTGCAGCACTTGGGTTGCAGGAGCACGCTGCCACACCTAGCTTTTACATGTGTGCTGGGGGTTTAAACTCGGGGCCACCTCCCCAGGCCCATTGCTGAGGCATTGCACTGATGAGGTCTCAACTCCGATTCTCGAGAGAAGGAGAAGCAGACTGCACTTGCTAGTGGAGCTTTCACACACAGGAGAGGACATAGGTTAGGCCACTACAACCCTCACTCCATCTTCAAGCTGTACTTGAAGAACCAGTGGTTTTCCGTTTTATATGAAAGTGTCAATTAGTTGGGCTAGCAAGATGGCTCAGTGGTTAAGAGCACCAACTGTTCTTATGAAGGTCCTGAGTTCAAATCCCAGCAACCACATGGTGGCTCACAGCCATCTGTAATGACATCTGACGCCCTCTACTGGTGTGTCTGAAGACAGATACAGTGTAGTTACATATAAATAATAAATAAATTTTAAAAAAAAGAAAGTGTCAATTAGATATGCTCTGTCTAACTGTCCTCCTGAGAGGAATGGTGAGAGGAAGGCTGGAGAGGTGGCTCAGAGGTTGAGAGCACTGGCTGCTCTTGCTGAGGACCCAGCTTCAGTTCCCAGCACCCACAAGGCAGCTCACAATTGTCTATAACTCAGATCTGATGCCCTCTTCTGGCCTCTTTGAGCACCAAACAGTTGGTATGCACACATTCACACAGAAAAAAAAAAAAATCCGAGGGCACATAAGATGAATAAATCTACTAGAAAAAATTTAAAGCAGCACAGATTAGGTAATTAGCACAATTATTCTAGAAAAGAATGAAATATAAATCTACACTTTTAATTAGATCTTTCCTTTGGAACAGATCCAAATCTGTATTTTTCTCTTGTGGACACAGAGCTGAGAGCCCAGGTCGCTTCAGTACTTGATGCGCCAGACTCGGAGCCTCTGGAAGGAGCATTGCCCCCCCTCCCCCTCAAACTTGCCTCTGCTTGTTGTTCTAACACCATGCAAGCCTGCCCAGCCAAGTTAAACAACCAGATTCTTGTTGTTGTTGTTGTTGTCTACCACATAGTGATAGTGCGACTTTCCTTTTTAAAAACATTTTTATTCATTCTTTAAGAATTTCATACAATGTACTTTGATTATATTCATTCCCAACTTCTCCCCCACAATCCGTTCCCTCCTCCCTACCTCCCAACCTGGGTCCTCTTTGTTTCTTTTTTTTTTTTAAATAACTATTGACTCCATTCTGTGCCCCATATACTCCTGGATATGGTCATCCAGTGAAGGGGCTCATATGCCAGGGACCCCCCAGCCCTCATAGTTTGGAGGGTCAAAGTATCTGTGAACTAGAAATGTGCAAGCAATGACTTGTGGGTAACTTGGCAGCAACTTCAGTGTAGCATTCCATGGAGAAGCAGGCTCATTCTGTTAGGGTATGGGGTGAAAGGACAGAAAACTGTCCTAGAGGGGATTTATTTAACTTTGTTTTTAGAGGTGATAGATTTGTGGGCCAGAAAGATGGTTTAACAGGTAAAGGCACTGTTGGCCTAGACTGATGGCTTAAGTTCAGTCCTTAAGACCCACATGGTAAAGGAGAGAACACAAGCTGTCCTCTGACCTTCACATATGTGCTGTGATCACACCACACACACACACACACACACACCTACAGTGATAACACAATGCACTGTCTAATGACTCATAATGTTCCCTTTTCTTTTATAACCCCCAAGCAGTGTGGGTAATAAGAGTAGCTACATGTCTTATCAGCTTCATTGGGTTTTAAGCTTTGCTAGGCAGGAATCATGAGACACCTGAGTATATCACATACCCCGAGACTGCTCCATAAATGTTTGTCAAAAACAATAATAGGTTGAGTTCTTGCCACGCGGTAGGCATTTCTCTGTAGTGTTAAGGCCAGTCTCTCCATCGTCCTCGGTAAGCATGATAAAGGCACTGTGTTGATCCTGCTTCACACATGGAGACACAGAAAGTTGCCCATCTTGACAAGAGCCATGCACTAACAAGTGTCTTTGGTCCCAAAGCCAGCTCTAATCTTGTCTCTGTTGCAGGAGTGAACAGAACATAGATGATAGCCTATGTATATAGTGCTCGTTGCATAAAGGTATCCTCATATCCAAAGGCGCTCTTTTAAAAGCCCAAATTAAATATTCCACAAGATAAGAAAACTAAACTCCACCTCGAATGTTCCTCCACGACTCTGTGTCAACACAAAGCCATGCCTGCTAACTCTCGGATGCTGACATTCTAGTTGTTAACACCAGGCTAACGAGCCATTTGGTCCCCACAGGGGGAAAAAAAAACAAAACAGTTTTCTGTCTAAGTCTCAACAGAAAAAGTTTGCTGATCTGGATTCTATTCTTTATCTTCTTAATGTGAACATGTGTGTGCACCTGCACATATGTGTTTGTAAAGACTGGACAGCAGCCTTTGGTGTCATCCTCAGAGACAACATCCATCTACTTTCCTTGAGAAGAGGCCTCTCATTGGCAGGAAGCTCATCAGTTAGACTAGACTTGCTGACTAGAGAGGCTCCACTGATCCTGCGTTCTCCATCCCTCAGGGCCAGGATCACAAGCAAACCACCACACTTGCCATTCTCAGATGGGCTCTGGGAATCCAATGGACGTCCCTGTGCTAGCGTGGCAACTGCTTTGCCAACTGAGCCACCTTCCCGGCCCTGGGTTGTCTTTTTCATGATGCGAGATTCGAGGAAAACTGGCTCCGGGTGCAAGCATCGCAACTAAATTGTTCTTTTTTTTTTTTTGTTTTCCAAATAACACCTCATTTCAATAAGCTGTCTCCAGTACTCCCCATTAAAACCTCAGTGTACAGGCTCAGTGTCGGCTTCAAGGCTTCAAGTTGGTGCCTCTCAGGAAGCAAATACCCCTGAGAACAGAGGCTCGTTATTTGGTTAATAACAGTGGCAGAAAGCAGCGCGCTGTTTAGCGGAAAGCAATGGTCCAAGAAAAGGCCACTGATATTCCCAAATGCAGTGATGTCTCATTTTCCAGGCTAATTTCCCAGCATGAAAGATCCTAAGCACCAGGGCTGAAAAGGTTTCAGCCACACTGAATTCCCTGGTTTGGGACAAAAGATGTTGGGGTGGGGTGGGGGTGAAGGAAGGAATCCTACTCATCTTATTCCCTGGTCCCCAAAGAATCGAAAATAAGGATTAAAATGGTCACCTTCACCTGGAAAAGTGGGGGGTGACAGTGTTGAGTCCTTTTAAATATGTGTGAACCATAGAGAGCTCACAGACAAAGGTACGGACCTCTCTGGACTCTGATGACCACAGATAGCAGCCTGTCTGTGCCCAAGGCTGTGGTAGAAGGGTCATGACACACTCTAAATGAAGGTGTTGGTGGTTCAGGAAGAAGCAGCAAGCCTGTCTCCCCTTTCCCAGCCCAGAAGCATTTCACATTAAAGACGTTTGAGTCAGTCAGACTTCTGAAGAGCCGCTTTGACGTCAGAACGCCAGCGTTGAGTCTAGCAGCCATGTGCTCAGAAGTGAGATTACAAATCCTCACAACATGTGTGGGTTTTCCCTACGGAGGATGTTGGAGTAACTCCTACCCAAGGCCTGTTTCCCAAGGCAATGTAGATTTTCTTACACACGCGCTCTTCACTGAGCAAGGGGGAAGCATCGATCACAAACACTGAAGCAAAGTGTGTATGCATTCAGTTGACCGGACTTCTGTTCTGCCAAGTGGAGAGCTTGTTTTTGGGGTGGGGTTTGGGGAACCCCTCTGAAGCATGGTGGGGACAATGTCTCCAGCTGTGAGAGGTCTGCCAGGAGTGAAGGATGCCTGGTGACAGGGACTCTCACCTTGTGTCTTTGGTCTTGTTTTTTTAAAGAGCACAGGACTTGAGAAGTCAAGCCCAGCCAGTGCTTGTAAACCAATGGCCAAATGACTAAGCCAACCAGAAGACAGGAAGAGGCTAACCAGGGTTCAGAGAAGAGTAAACAGTTAACCCAGGCAGAGAGGTTGGGTACCAACAAGAGAGGGGCTGGGATGTAATCAAGGCCTTGAAGGATGTGTAAAGTTCAGAGGGTGGAGAAAGACAAGCCTGTCTCAGAACCATCCCCTTGGGAGCTGGGAGATGACGCAGTGAGGAAAGAGTTTGCCATGCAAGTGTGAGAACCTGAACAGAGCCCAAACACCCACATTTAAAGCTATAAAAAAAATCATTAAAAGGGAAAAAAGCCAGGCCTGGAAGTGTGGGTCCACAGCCCTAGCACTGAAGAAGTGAAGCCTGGAGGATCCCGGGGCTTGCAGGCCAGCTGAACTAGTGAGCTTCCAGTTCAGTGAGATACCCTGTTTCAAAAACTAAAACAGAACAGCTGAGAGAGACACCCTCTGCCACACATGCATATGTACACACAGGCACACTCACATACACACTCACTTCTGGGGTATAGAGCCTTATGATTCAGCCCCCCAAGGCTTTCCACAAATCTCCGGTTTTTCTGGAACTCACAGAGCAGACACCACCCAGAATTTCCCAAAGCGTCCCTCAGTAGCATTGCTGTTGCTGCTCAGGGCTTCCAGTCATGGTAGGGTCTACAGGGGTCCAATGGGTGGCAGCAGATGAATCCCGAACCTCCTTGGGACACCACAGTTGGCAGCCTAGACAAGAACAGTCACAGTTCTCCTGAGAACAGAAAGGAAGAGCTGCAGGGTGCAGGCTGCAAGGGCTGAGGTCTGACCAGTCACAGGGGTCAGAAGGCTTCAGCTCTGGACAATCACCCATTCATTTATGTACCTGACATTTCCCGAACATTTTTTACATTCTACGCATTACAGGATGGCCAAATAAAAAAGTTCCCTTGTACAATTTATAGCACAAAGATTGAGAATCGATAGCTTTGTTTATTTGGTGCTTACTACGGGCCAGGGATGTCCAGTACTTTGCATTGATTACAACACTTAAGTAATATGAGGCCAAACCCAGCTTTTCAGCATTGCTGGCCTGTGTTGTCATCTACAAGTTCAGCCTCACCAACTGCAAATTATACAACAAAAACCTCCCAAAATCGGGCTGGTGAGATGGCTCAGCGGGTAAGAGCACTGACTGCTCTTTCAAAGGTCCTGAGTTCAAATCCCAGCAACCACATAGTGGCTCACAACCACCCGTAATGAGATCTGACGCCCTCTTCTGGTGTGTCTGAAGACAGCTACAGTGTACTTACATATAATAATAAATAAATCTTTGAAAAAAAAAAAAACCTCCCAAAACCTCCATAAGTTTTAAACAACTTTACAATATTGTACTGGGCACATCTGTAGTCTTCCTCGGGCACATGTAGCCCATAAGCTGTACCAAAAAATAATCTCTAAGCTACAACTGCACTCCCCAGGAAACAGGCCCAGAGACTTGAGGCAAGAGTTCCAACTGGGATAGAGAGCCCTAGCATTTGGCCTCAGCGATAAGATTGTCTCCCAGAGCTTAGGAAAGGGTCATCATCCATGAAGTTCACTCTGAAAGGGGACATCTGAGTAGCACATAGATGACGAGGACCTAGCCATGGCAGGATCTGAGAGAGGCACTCTGAGGAGATTGCAAAGCTGAGGCTCTGTGGAGGGCTCCGAAGTTTACAAGAGTAAGCTGGGGTTGACAGTCCTGACAATCAGGGACAACCATAGACTGTGTGACAGAAGTAAATAGGTCTACAATGATGGGGTTTTTCTAAGATGAACATTTGAATTCTTGGGACTGATAAGTGGGTTTGGGTGTCCTTGGAAGAATCAGAGGACATGTGGAGTGCAGTGTGTCATGGGGAATATTTGAAATTGAGGAAGTCATGGATGGAAACCCAGAACTGGGATAATGTCCACGCAGTGGTTAGGGCTAAAATGGAGGATACACTTGAGCCGTGTTCTCCCACACAGGATCTATGCCACCATAGACTCCACTAGTCCTGCTCACACACTGAGTTTCCCTCTGTTGTGTAGAACCCATGAGTCACCAATCAATCTCTCCTTCCAAGAAAGCATCCCAGCACACATTCTGAGATGTCGAGGGACTCTTGGGTCCCAGGGTGGCTGCTATACTAGAAAATACCAAATTCATGGTCCAGAACTTACCAAGAAAACCTGCCAAGAATGGTCAAGGGCTGTCTCCTAGAGACATACTTCTAGCCCTGTGATTGGCTGTTTTTTCCATCATTCATTGTATGGTAATGACTGACCTGGGGCTCGGGGAGGTATAGGGAGATAGATCAGAAGGAAAGCATTCCTCACACAAGCCTGGGGACCAGGATTCAGATCTCCAGGACTCACAGGACACAGCAGCTCACACCTCTGATCCCAGCATTCCTATGAGGAGATGGGAGGTACAGAGAGGAGAATCTCCAGCTGCTCAAACATCATCAAACCCAGTGAGCACGAAGCAGACAGTGGGGAAACCCTGTCTCAGACAATGTGGAAGGCCACCACTAACACCCAGTGTCATTCTCCACGGCAGATAGATAAGCACCCTACACACACACATGTACATATGTGCATTTATACACACACACTCATACCACACACACACACACACCACACACTCATACACATACATGCACACACATACACACACCACACACACCACATACACACACACACACTCACACACACACCACACACAAACACACATACTCACACACATACATACACATTCACATACTAACACCACACACATACTCACACTCAAACCACACAAACACTCACACACATACACACACACACTCACACACACATACACACTCACACCACACACATACACATACTCACACTCACACCACACACATACACACACACATATGCAGAGGGAGATTTTTAAAAAAATGTTTTCTGAGTACAGAATCAGCATTAAATAGTCATCAGAGAAACTCCGTGCTAAGAACCTTAGAACCTAGTTCAAAGAAAGAAAATAGACAAGAGGGTCAGGGTATGATAGGGCTTTGAATGGAAAGATGCAAACAGGATGGCTACAGAGCCATTGCTCTCTGCGACCCCCAGCAGTAAAGAGTGGTCAGTTTGCCAAATACATCAGTGACCAACACTCCAAGGCCAGGGTGAACCTGGCTTTCAAGGGACAGAGAGACACTAAGGCCACAACTCCGGGAAGTTAAAAACAAGTGGAGGAGTCAGTCTGAGATCTGAACTCCACGATGAGCAGGAAGTAACATGGAGCACCTCGGGGCTTCTCAAGAAGAGGCCATGGTGAGACAGAGGCAGAGCCGAGACAGCACGCTATCTCAGAGGCCGGCACCGCTGTGACCAGGAAGTTCACCAGCTCATACCACTGAGTTGCCAGGAATTAGCCGTAACTCCCAACATGCTCCATCTATGCTGTCTTAGGAGAAATCTATGTAAACATGCAGCGGCGTATAAATGGCTGGCAGTGAGGGGGTCCTTCTCAGACTTATTCCATAATAGAGCGACTGTGACTTAGCTCTTTGACAATAATGCTGCATGTCAAACCATAACAAAAATAGTGAGCTGTCCCCAGCTCCTGTGTCTTGGCTAATTGATCATTCACAAGCCATTCACAATTGATCATTCCCTATATAGTGTCTGTGGTGAGGGATTTCATCTCTAACTTAACATTTTTCATTCCGATGGTTAAGAAGGTTGACCGTGGCATGGGCCCTTTTATCCTTGGCTGCCAGGAAACTCCTGTCGAAAGCTAGTGATTAATCACAGCAACCATTTCATGGACGTTAAGATACTTGCTTTTCCTTCCATTTATCTTTTTTATGGTTTCCTTTTTACATCATTTTCAATCATTTCATTGCTGGATGCACGCTGTCAATTAGGAAAATGTTGTGCTTTTAAAATAACCCTAGTTTGCCTTTGGAAATTCTGCATTCATCGGTGGTGGGTGGGACTAGTCGGAGAGTAGGCAGATCAATGGACTGAAGTTAATGGTTTCTATAAAATGGGATGGTTCAGAACTTTAGCCAGGAACTGATCACCCTGGCAAGTACTGTTTCTGTAAGGAAGGCAGCTTGTACCATAAATCTGAGGTCTGACTCTTCTCATCCGAAGAGTTTTAGGCTCCACGTAAAACAGGGATGTTTCCTGTTATGTGGAGGCCTTGCCAAGGAGCCTCAACTTCTGTCTCCTTTCCTGCTGAACTTTAAAACCCTGAAAGGCAACTGTCTGCTGAGGCTGTTTTGTCTAGATCTGAGCGTGGGGCAGGAATCCAACCGCCTAAGCCTCAGCTCTCTGGCTCCAACTTACGACATTCTAGGAAGCGCCTTCACCATGCAGATGCTGTGAACAGCAGAAATAACTTTAAAATGTGTCCTCTCGGCTTCCTCGAAGGAGCATGGAGGGATGGGGGTGACTGAGGCAGGCCTGGGGTTTGTCTGTGTCTCTGTGACCAAATTCTGAAAACCATTCCTGGCCAAAGTGATCTCCAGGAAGGTGTTCTCCTCTACCGCCCTCCCCACTCCCCCACCTTTTTGATGACCCCACCCACCGGTGTCAGTGTTGTGATTCTGGCATCCAATGGCACAGATCACCATAACATCATAGGTGTTATTAACCAGAAAGTCATCTCCACGTGGAGTCCTCATAAACACCACCCGGAATCTAGACTGTTAAGGGGAAAATGACCTCAGGAAGGGAGGAGGGAGGCAGTCAGTCAGAAGGGAGGAGGGAGGCAGTCAGGAGGGAGGTGGGAGGTAGTCTGGAAGAGACTTCTGGTCACTTCCACATTTGTTCAAAAAACAAATGAACAGCAAACCCCAAAAGAGTAAGAATTTTATTTTTAATAGAATCGGTAATATACATTGGGGAAAAAAAAAGAGAGAAAGGAAGAAACAGACACAGAGAAATGGAGAAGAGAGAGAGAGAGAGAGATTGGAGACAAATATAAATTCACACTGTGAGCATTTCAGTACACAATAGTGGTTTTTTTTTGTGTTGTTTCAGGCAGGATCTATTACAGCCCAGGCTGGCCTTGAACTTACTGTGAAGAAGGGGATGGCTGTGAGCCTCTAATATCTTTGCCTCTCTCTCCCAAAGGCCTGCATTTACAGTGAGTTCCCACTTTGATTTTACACAGTGCCGGAAAGACTGAGCCCAGACCTTCATGCATGCAAGGCCATCACTCTACAACCTGAGCGATATCCCCAGCCCCAGTACACACGTCAATGTTTAGTATACAAATTCCAGATAAAAGAAACCAGCCACGGCCTGTTTTTTCAATAAAGCTTTGTTAGAAGAGAGCAGCTAGACTTGGTTTCCACATTACGTAACGCATAGCACGGTGGTAGAGTTGAGCGGCTGTGATGTCCAGGTGGCCTGAACTCGTGATTATTTATTCCCTAACCCCTTTCAGAATAAGCCAGCTCACTGCATGTTTGTCATGGTCCTATCTACACATAACCTTACTCCTCTCAGATACATATTTCCTCTGGGTAGACACAGCCAAGATCTTGGTGAACCCCAATCTGTTAACATTCTCTTACAAGGCTCAGAAGCCCCCTCCCAGAGTTATATAGGGGAGGGAAGGTTACCTGGGGGCCGAGGGGACTTCAGTTGAGCAACTTTCCCTGAGTCAGCTGTTCTGTAAGTGGGGTCTTCCGTAGTGTAGCTGCCCATAAATTCTCCAAGGGGCTTCCCAGGAATAAAGCTCCCTTAAAGTCACTCACACTCCTGAAAGTGACCCCAACAACCTCAGTGAGGACCAAGCTAGACTAGACAGAATCCATAGTTTGGTCTATTTGCCCTCTCAATCTGGGGGTAAAGAAACATCTCTATTCTTTCTAGGGGAAGTCACGTGATGACTTTATTTGAAATAACAGTCCATTCATAGAAACTTACAAAGGCCCCTCTTCTCCCAGTGACCCCCAATGGCTGGCTATGTGACCATGGATCAATGTCCAAGCCAAAAGCCTAGTCTGCCCTTAGACACTGGGTTGACAGGCCACTGTTGGAGGTGACACAGACACTTTTAATCCTAAAAGTGCTATAATGTGGGACCCTTTCAAAGGTTAAGAGTGGTAGCTGTGGAAATCCTTGCCTGGCAACAGGTGAAAAACCATGAGGGTACTTAACACAACGGTACTTGACACAAAGGTACTTAAGATGAGGGTACTTAACATGAAGGTACTTTATGTTTCCTGGGGATAACTGAGTCCAACTCAGACCGATGGCCCTGAAAAAACTGGAACCCAGCTACATAAGGGCAGGGCCCTGTCAAATCCTGTCACCAAGACTTTTGGGTGGGAGTTGGCTATCTTATTATCTCTCTGTTCTTCCCCTGAAACCTCAACATCTCCACATCTAAAGAGCCTTGGAAATGATGGGGGGCGGGGGGGGGGTCCACTGGTAAGGAGAGATCTCGCTGATAAATTCTAGACTGTGTGACTACCACCCCCACCCCCAAAGCAGGTGATAAGAGAAAGTGTGCTGTCTGCTTAGTCAAATGTCCGACCACTGTAGCTCCGTGTGAAGCACAGAGAGCTTTGCCTGCCTCCCAACGCCACGACCACAGGAGACAGACTGTGTATGAAATACCTGTTGCAAGACAAGGTTCTCAGACCTCAACTGCAAAAAAGAAAGGACATGAGGGCTGGGGTCATATAAAGCCTTCCCCTCCAGACAGGGTTACCAAGGGTGCCTGGATTCAAGGTATGTTTGTGTTGAGTGAGGCTGACTGGGGCCTGAGGTTATAGGTGTCTGGGCTTATAAATACAGCTGGTAGATAATATTGATAATGTTTTTAGGTTTGTGCTATTGTTATGAAATGAAGTCTCACCGGGCGGTGGGTGGTGCACGTCTTTAATCCCAGCACTTGGGAGGCAGAGGCAGGTGGATTTCTGAGTTCGAAGCCATCCTGGTCTACAAAGTGAGTTCCAGGACAGCCAGGGCTACACAGAGAAACCCTGTCTCAAAAAACCAAAAAAAAAAAAAAAAGAAAAAGAAAGAAATGAAGTCTCTCACTCAGTAGCCCAAGCTGGCCTGAAACTCACTATATAGTCTAAACTGGCCTCAAATTCATAGGGACCCTCCTGCGGGGATCATGTGATGTGGAGCCTTGGTCTGTTCTCAAAGCAGTGGCTTTTGTCTTTAGGAGAACTGACCTGCAAACCTTCTCTGTCTGGCCACTCAGGAGTGAGCCACACATGTGGTGGGGGGGGTGATGCCACCCCCAGGTCCCTTCCCAGAGCTGGGGTCTGGGCAATGTATCTGACTTCTCTCCACTGGAAGTGTCAGGAAGTCAAACATGACACTTACCTACACGACAGTGAGTCCCCACACTCTAGAACGAAACCTTGTGCCTCTGTGTTAATTGGAAAAAATATTCTCTTTCCAAAGTGCAGTTAACCTTCTTGGAGGGTCCTGGATCTCTCGCTCTGGAGAGAAACACAGACCCGTTAATAGAATTGAGTATTCTGAGGAAAGAGCCTGGATGGCTGGCTTCAGTCACTTTCAAAAAACCCTTGAAAGACCATGACACGGCACATATTTTGGATAGGGGGAGAGGAACACCAGCCCTTAGCTCCATGAATGGGGTTCCGTCACTCAGCCTTCAACATACATTACACAGGTTGCGTCTCCAGCCTGTAACCAAGCAGAAGAAGTGTGGACTGGGGCCTTGGGACGCTGGACCCGATGCTTCTGTCCCATGTTAGTTATTTGTTCCATTTCTGTGATGAAACACCCCGCAGAAGCAACTTAGGGAGGGACGAGTTTATTTTTGTTCCCAGTCCACGGGTGCAGGTGGCCATCACGGCCAGGAAGGTAGGGCCAGCAGGCGTGAGGGGCAGCCAGTCACATCGCATCTGCGGTAAGGAAGCAGACACAGATGAACCCAGTGCTCAACTCACTTGCTTTATGTTAATTCAGCCCAAATCCTCAGCCCATGGGACGCAGCCACTCACAATCAAATGGGTCTTCTAACCTTAGTTAATCTAGTCTAGATAATCACTCACAAACACACCAGAGGTCTGTCTCTTGTGTGACTCTAGAACCTGTCGGGCTGGCAATCTTAACCATGACAGATGAGATCCTCAAAGGCTCCTGCCGGAGAAATCTCGTCCTGCCATTTCCTTTGCAAAAAGATCTTCCTTTGGGGAAAAGGATCTTTTGTCATTCTCTTCTGGAAGGATGGTAGGTACAGGAGAGAGTCTGTACTGACTTGGGGGCAGATGTCCAAGCAGGAAAGGACATGTCATGGTCCACCTTTCAAATCCACCTCCTCTTCTCTGAAAGCAGTGTGAAGGGAGCCTCGGTTACTTCTCTCTGGCATGGAGAAGGAAAACCGCTTCTCAGCCTCACTTTCTAGTAGACCAGAGTCTTAGCTGCAAAGCGAAGTTCCCAAACTCAGCTCCTGTGTGCCTACGCCTAGATGACAGCCCATCTTGTCATCGGAAGGAACCCACCATCAGCACAGGGAGTCTAAGGGATTGTGATTCCTGTAACATGTTCAACAACTGTAAAAAGAAAACTCACTTCATCCTGGACTCGGTTTGGAAAGTAGGTTCTGTGGAGGAAGAGATGAGCCCTGAGGCTTCCACGGAGTCATAAGAAGACAGGTGTGTGGAGGAGTCCATTTGCTTTCAGAGGTGCCATCATTAGGAAATAAAAGGTCACACCTGGGACCCCTTTGTGACAGGCGGGTGAGACACAGGACACACGGACACACGTGGGTGCTGCTGCTGACACTAGTCACTCCCAGGGGGTTGTTGGAATCCAGAGAGGTAACAGGCAAAGATGTAGACACCCCAAAACATGTGACAGATCAGCTCAAGTCAACGCTTGCTTTGCATTGCCATATTCTATTGAGTCTAACATGATGTGTGCCTTTATTTTAACCCCCTCAGTGCAGATACCAACAGTTCACAGTGTTTCCTGCTGATCTTTACATGTCGTGCATGGGAGGAAGCCTGGAGCTAGGGAGCTGGCAGGTTCCGAAGCGGGGACTTCCCAGACCCATGTTTTCCCATCCCTTGATCTTCCATCAGCCTTCACAATGCCTGGTCCTTCTGTTTGTTATGCGTGTGGTAGCAAGATGGCAGATGTGTCTTCACCCCTCACATCTACTTTGCAAATGGAAGAATAGCATCATCCGACAGGATCCTGGAAAATAATAGAATGGGGCCCGGGGAGGTTGCTTAGTCATTCAACTGTCTTCCTTGCAGGGTCTGAGCTTGGTACTCAGAAGCCATGTAAAATGAGATGCTGTGCCTTGGTGCATGCAGTTGTAAGCTTGGGGGTGAGAGGCAGAGACAAGAAGGTTGCTGAACTAAACTGATCACTCAGCCTAACCTAATAAGCAAACTTCAGGATATGGACAAGAGAAGGTGGTGACCAAGGACACCCAAGATTGTCCTCTGGCTTCCACATGCATGTGCGTGCACACACACACACATGTACACACAAGAAAATTGGAATGAAAGAGGGAAGGAGGAAAGACAGAATAAAGGGAGAGGAAGGGAGTGAAAGACAAAGGGAAGGGACAAGAAAAGAAGTGGGCTTTGTAGGTCTGTCTGTCTGTCTGTGTTCCTAAAGAGGAAGACAAGTGTTTATGTGGACACATTTTGGTGACAGCTAAACAAACCCGCAGTCTGCAGATCAGGCCAGCATCCCAGAATCTCAGGGACAGGAGCTGAAGTTTGCATATCCAGGCAGACTGTCTTTTTCCTCAGAGGCACCTCAATTTTGTCTTCACATCTTCATCTGAGTGGGTAAGGCCCTCCTGCCTGCTGGAGGATGATCTCCTGCCCTTGAACACAGTTATCACACAGTTTCATCATACCTTTAGGACATCTTTCCTGCCACACACGGGACACTGCTTCCTGCAGACCAGTGCTATCTCACAGCCGTCACAGAAAAAGGAACTATAGGGGAGAACTTCCAGCCAGGTTTGCCTTGCTCACCAGAAAAGATTTGTAAGAGGAAACAGGGTCACATGACTACTCATAGCAGCAAAGGAGGTGGGGAGGAAAGTGTTAAGTTTTCTGGCATCCGTAGGAGGGCGGGTATAGGAAGCTCAGCTGTGATTGGCATTCCGAAGGGCAGCCCTTAGCATCTTTCCTGAGCTGTTTATTTACTGGACATTTAATGAGTGCGAGAAGCTGAACAGCGTGTGTTGCTCAGGTGAGCATCCTGTTATTCATTACTGAGGATAATTAAGTGACACTGGTTCCCAAAGTGGAAAACTCACCCCTTCCACCCTCGGCAGCAGAAAGGGCCTCGTGACGAAAGCAGTGCTGCGGGGTCTGCTCTTCTAACATTTAAGCTATAAATTAAGTTCAGGGGGCTGGAGAGGTGGCTCCATGGCCAAGAGCAATTCTTGTGCAGTCCTGAAGGCCAGAGTTCAGATCCCAGCACCCACACAACTGGACAAGCATCTCATTTCTACCTGTAACCCCAACTCCAAGGTAGACAGAGATAAGAGAACGTGGGGGACTACTAGCCTCTATGTAGCCAAGAAAGCTCAGGCCTCAGGTTCAAGGAGAGACCCTGCCTCAAAGGAGTGGAGAGTAAGTGATAGAAGACAGTGAATGCCCTCCATACACTAGTGCAACTACACACACACACACATATACAGATACACACACATGCACATACATACATACAGATACACACACATACACACATACACACACAAACACATACACACATGCACGTACAGATACACACATACACACACACATACACACACATATACATATGCATGCACATACAGATACACACATACACTCACACACATACACACACATACACACACATGCACATACAGATACATACACATACACACACATACACATGCACATACACACATACAGATACACACACATACACATCACATACACACTCATCTTTAAAATAAAACATAAATCCACCAGGAAAACACAAGTGGTCCTTGAGTGGTAGGAGGGCAAGGTAGACATGAGTCAGGACAGCCGGTGCCCCGGGTTAGATTAGAATGAAGTCCCTGCATGTTATAAGTTCAGCATCGTGTTACTCATGTTCCTGTGGTTGTGTCTTATGGTGTATGTATGAGTCTGTTTTCATCTCTGTAATAAAAGACTTAAGGCTGAGAACTCTATAAAAGAAAAAGGGTTTATTCAGCCCACCCTTGAGAAGTTGAATATTCATATCACATGGGATATATGCATCACCCCAGCACATGGAAGGCAAAGATGGGGGGCCATTGCAGAGGAGACCTTCCTGGTCTGGTGTGAGTACCAGACAAGCTGGGGCTGCATTGTAAGACCCTGTCTCAAAAGCAGACAACAAACACCCTAGCTTGTATCACCCGGGTTCATACTTAACTTATTTTAAGTAATTTTATTTGTTGAGAACAAGTTTCAGTTTGTAGGAAACTGAGACCCTTCCAGAGGGTTGTGTATGGCCAGCGCCCAGTTTTCATTCGTAACCTTTCAGCAAATGCACTAACTAGCGAAAGTCTTTCAGGCCAGCTTGCTTGGTGCTGCCCTTGCATCTGGGTTTCCCTGAAAAGCTAGCGTGTTAAAGTCTTGGTCCCCAGCTTGATTCTGCCCTGAGGCTCGAGGTGGTGAATCCTCTCAGAGATGTGACTTAGCGAAGTGGCTTCCTGTCTTTGGGGACTTTGGGGACTCTGACCCTTTCCTTTCTCTCTCTTTTGCTTCCCGACCATTCGGTCACTCCGCTATGTGCCCTGTCCACCTGCCCCACAGCCCTGACAGCAGCAAAACCAGCCAATCACAGACAGGAACCAAGAGCACTAAGCAAAATCCACCTTTCCATTGATAACCTCATCTTACTGGGGTAAAGAGACTGCTGGGTGACACGCAGACGTCCCATAAAGTCCTCTCGTTGCTCCAGGATCCCATCCAGGGTAACTCGACACACTTAGCCATCACCTCTTAGCCAACACCTTCTCAGACCCTCCCCCTTGGTGATGTGTCACTGTGACCAAACCCTTGACAGAATTGTTTATGGGAGTATATCTGTTACTCTCCGTTGCTATGATAAAAACACTCTGACCCAAAACAACTTAAGAAACTTCCTTTTGGCTTTCAGTTCCAGAGGTTTGGATGTCAATAACAGTGGCGAAAGCTTGGTCGCTAAATCTCAGAGCTGTCGCAGCCAGACGTAGAAAGCAGAAAGACAGAGAACAAACAGGAAATGGGGTGAGATTATACATCCCCAAAGGCCACCCCATCCGAGGTACTTCCTCCCCCAAGATACCACATCCTAGAAGTTCCACACCCTCCTCGAGCAGTGCCACCAACTGGAGACCAACTGCTCAAATAGCTGAGCCCACGAGGGACATTCCCCAATCAAACCACCACACCTGGAAGTCTGTATTTCTCTCAGACCGGCAGATGCATACATACTTAGGGTAGGGGGCGCTAGATACCACCCTGACTCCACATTTTTCATTTCTTTCTGGTTCAGTGGCCACATGAGGGAGTAGCCCAAGCCCCCAGTCCTTCTACTCCGCTGAGCAATCCCTCGCGCCATCAGCAATCATTCTGTTTGACCAGTTGGCAACTCCAACCTGCCTGGCAGGGTGTGCAAAAAAAAAAAAAAGTAATTAGCCCAGGTGAGGCTCATTAGAGCCAGTCTGGAATTCTGCCAGCCATACCAGTCGCTCTGTGCCAACCCTTGATTTTAATATCAATGGTGGTGCTGACAGGGGCCAGGCAGGCTGGGAGGAAGCATCCCCGGCAGCCCTCTTCCCTCCCCTCCCACCTGCTCTCACAGCGAGGTGAGGCAGGGGCTGCATCAAATCAGAGCTGGCTCCTGAGTCAGTTTCCTGGGCCTCCGTTCTCTAACAGGCTGGGCCCCAGGTGATCTTAAAAATTAAATGAAGCTCAGAAAATGAGACACCTAAGAGAGCCAGGAATTAATAGCCCATCCCAGGCTCCAGCAGAACTCCTGACTGAACATCCCTTGTCAATTTTCTTGGAATTCATTTGGGGTTTTGTTACTGGCAAAGATTCCGACAGAGAGCTCATAGTTCTGGGGTGTTTCCGCCATGAGTTCCCAGTGCCCCAAGTGTGTTCTTGTTCTCACGCAAAATTGAAAATGGGCCGCAATGGCCAGCCCTACCTTTTCTCCCCATAAACTGAGATACTTTTGTGGACGCAGTGCATGCAGAGTAGACTGTAGACTGGCCTTTGATACTGCAAAGACTCCAACTAAAGATTTTTGCTACTGGCAGGTTGTGGAGCAAAGGTAAGTGGGTCTCTTGTGAATTCAAGGCCAGCCTAGTCTATATAGAGAGAGTTCTAGGCCAGCCAGGGCTACATAGTAAGACTTTGAGCACGCGCATGTGTGTGTGTGTGTGTCTGTGTGTGTGAATGATCACCATCATTATCATCACCAATCAATATTGTCATCACCACCACCACCATTATCTGCATCGTCAATGTCAGGCGCTGAGGATTTAGCAGTTAGGTACCAGGCTTTACATTCTATTGTCTTCTCTCAACAAATGTTGGTGCTGAGCAATGCCCTTCCCACGATATTTCAGAGAAAACAGGCTTAGTGAGCTAATACCTGCTTGGTTGGGACCAGGTTTATTCTTGGTGTGCAAGAGTTTTGGGACAGAGTCAGTTGCCTTAACATTCCAGCTAAAAGCCAAGAGCTGTTGGTTGATTAAAAAAAACAAAAACAAAAAACCGTAGAGTAAAATACAAAATAGAGAAAAGGCAAAAGAAGGGCCTGAGTCCGGTAAACCAACAGAATCATATTCCTGTGATTACACGCGGGAGGGAGAAAGTAGGACCGTGGCATTGTACGACCTTAAGCAGAAAAGATGGATTCCAGTCGGCTGCCTTGCAAGAGATGGGTCTGAGCTTCGAAAGGTCAAAAATAAAATTTGAGGCTTCTGGTTTCTTACTTGTTCAAAAAAAAAACAAAAAAAACAAAAAAACAAAAACAAAACATGCACTATATTAAATTGCGGGACCTATTCTCCATTTGTTAAGATGTACTTACAATTACACACACAACCATACACACACGCGCGCACACGCGCACACACACACACATATACATATATCAGTTACAATGGGTTGTCATCAATATATTGTGTGTGAAAGAGAGAGGATATGTCATTTGGGTGTGAACAGCAAATATTAACTCTAGAAAGTTCTGTCAAGTCCAGCATCCCATGTGTGCCCGGGGGGGGGCAGCTCCCAGACGTGTAGGAGAGGCTTGTCGGTGAGGGACACATCCGGCAGGAAGTCATGTTCATTTTGACATGAGGTAGACGAATCCAACAGATGTGTGCTCTGTGTGTGCGCGCGCGTGCAGGAGAGCGCACTGTGGGTGAGAAGGCAGAGAACACAAGGGGACACAGAGCCTGGAATCAGGGATTTCCCCCGCCAAGAGACAGACCAGCCTATGAAAGAGAAATGAGAACAAAGCAGAGCACCACCAGAAGCTTCCTAATGAACTAAGTTGATCTGGAACATCGGATGCTTGGCTCATGGTGGGAGGGAGGAAAGGAATTACCTGAGGAAGCAAGGTCAGGAATAACCCACCTAGAGCCCCTTCCCGTCCTCCCCCTAACATAGAAAGCCCTGGTTTTAAAAAGAAAAGCAGGGGTGGGGGTGGGAGAACCAAGCAGTAGTCTCAGAGGAATGGGGCTGCTCAGAGTCGCAGCCTTCTTCGCTGAGCACCTTAAGCAACATCTGATGAAGCTGTCTCGCTAGAAGTCAAAGCCTCTTGGTAACCATGACTCAGAGCCTCAGCGCGGGTGCAAAAGAATTCACCAAATGAGAGTTTGCTGGGTGCGCGCGTTTAGAAATTGGATCCCACCCCTCCCGTTCCCCATTATGTTGATGATATCTTTCATCCCCAAGTCTGGGGCCGAGATCCTCGCTCCTCCTCCCCTCCCTCTGTAATCCTCACCCCTCATTTCACTCCTCTCCCCATCCCCAGCATTTCGCCACCCCTAAGGCAGTGGCAGGATTCCAAGGAGTTCATTAAAGCCTGCCACCACCCCGTTGCCCACCAGGCATTCCCAGCAGCCCCCAGGGCCATGGCGGTCCAAGAGCAAGACAGCCGCTTGGAAGGGAGTGGTCCGCTCTGAGGATAGGGGGACCCACCCCCCACCCCCCGCCCCTTTGCACGAATGAGAGGAGACAGCAAACAGTTAATGGTTTAATCCTTTACAGAAAAAGTCACGGCAGACTCGCGATTCTTGATGGTAATGAAGGTGTCACACATTGTCTAGAGAAAGTTGTGCCTGGCAATCTTCCCTTTTTCGGATGCCTACCCCAGTGACATTTCATCTCACATCCACCTTAATGAAATGCATAATTAACATATTCTAATTGTGCTGAGCGCTGCGATGATTTTGACAGAACTCACTTTCCATGTCTAATTTGATGCTAATTTAATCTGTTCCTCTCCCGCTGACATGACCTTTCTTGATTGAGTTTCACTGAGGAAATTTTTTGATGGATTGATTTATCAGCAGTGCGGAGACAACAAAGGCTCAGGGTGCGTGACAGAAAATAGGAAGGGACCGGCCCTCGAAGCCAGTGCGCTCTGAACTTGCTGGCTGGAATGTCCTCTTCCCAGAGACAGCTTGTCTGATCTACTGATGGAATTTGAGCAATGTGACATTTGTGGGTGGGTTTGATCTTCCGATAAAGACAGTAAATATCTTATTGTGGCTGTAGCATTTTGCACAGAAAGCCCAGGCACCATGGCCGCTGACTCTTCCGTGGATTCATCTCTTCTAGACTTGATCCCTGGATAAAATGTAGTGTCGGGTAGATTCAACCCACAGGGAAGGTGGCAAGGCAGGAAGATAGTGTCCATTTTAATTGTCATGAAAAAAAGGCATTTCCACTAGGGCATGGGGCATGGATTCTCTGCTTAGGCTAAAACCTGCCCTTGGATAAGAATTGTGGGGTTTCCTGCAGAGTTCCCCACACCCTAATACATCCAGTTCCAGGTCTGAGTCACATAGGTCAGGACACAGAGTGAGAGCTGTGGATGTCCTCAATTCTCAGACTCAACTGGCCGAAGGAACATTCGTCTTTCTCAGGCTGCAGACACAAGTCAAAGCCAGACCCTGGGTTCCAGATGACTCACACAGAACAACCCGTGAGCCTGCACGCTGTATAAAACTGGCTGGGTTTTCCCAGCAGATTTTAAGCCTTGGATCTGCGTGGTTAGGTCAGAATGTCTCAGCCCGTTCCACTGAGGTCATTTCAGGACAGGGAATTCTTTGTTGGAAAATGGAGGAGTACCCCATTCTTCCTAGGGTGTACCCACTCCCTCCCGGAGTCATGTCAGCTAAAACTATCTACAAGCTCTCTATATATTTCCCTATGGCCAAAAGAACCTTCCAACTCAATACCCCTGACATCATAATGTCACATGTGACATCATAATGTCACAGCCCCAGCTGGACTCCCTGCCCCTCCTCCTTCTCAATGCCCCGTGTCCCCTCACGGTCAGTCTGGCAACCCAAATCCTACCCGAGTGTTTCCCAGCACCTCTTCTGTTAGAGCACAGATGAATACAATGTATGAAGTATTGATTTATCTATGGTCGGTCTTCACTCATTAACCTAGGTGCCCCATAAGATTGGGACCTTGTCAGATCTTTCGCTCTCTCTGTTTTGCTTTGCTTAATTAGGGTAAAACACATAGGATACAAAATTAGTCTTTTGGGTTGTATTTGTTGTTGTTGTTGTTGTTGTTTCGAGACAGGGTTTCTCTGTATAGCCCTGGCTGTCCTGGACTCATTCTGTGTTGTTGTTGTTGTTGTTGTTGTTGTTGTTGTTGTTGTTTTCAAGACAGGGTTTCTCTGTATAACCCTGGCTGTCCTAGACTCATTCTGTGTAGTTGTTGTTGTTGTTGTTTTCGAGACAGAGTTTCTCTGTATAGCCCTGGCTGTTCTGGACTCACTCTGTAGACCAGGCTGGCCTCGAACTCAGAAATCCACCTGCCTCTGCCTCCCAAGTGCTGGGATTAAAGGTGTGCGCCACCACCTGGCTAAGAGTGTATGTGTGTGCCCTCAGAGACCAGAAGAGGGTGTTGGCCCTCCTGGATCTGGAGTTACAGCCAATGGTGAGATGCCCAATGTGTGTGCTGAGAATTTTCCTCTGGTCCTCTGCACGAGCAGGACATCTCTTAGCCACTGAGCCCAATCTTGTTTTAGCCGTGTGAAGTGAGCACCTACACCGCATCCTCATTTCAGAACATTTTCCTCTCCCTACAGGGAGACACACACGCAACCGACTTCTCCCCTTTGGCCCCCTGGGAACCAGTCATCTCCTCTCTGTGACTGGGACTCTCTCTGCCTGTGCAGGACACGTCATACATGCGGAGTCATGCGTGTAAGTAGAGTGGCTTTGAGAGAGGGCCCATCCAGCGACTCCCTGATAAACTGAAAATGAATTTGCCACATAACTCAGTCATTCCACTCCAACATATGTATCAAGAAGAATTGAAAGCAGAAACTCTTCAAAACCTTCTTAAAGAATTTAAACTGTAAAACTGCATACAGGAGTAATCGTAGGTGTACTGGTCACCGCAGCCGAATGGCACCCACCCCCTGACAACCGCAAGGCAAACGTGCTGTGTCCATAAAGGGAAGTGGAGGGCTGATGTGTGCGCCCCAAAGGCAAGCCTCGCCTGTTCTTTCTGCAGTGTGTCTTCATCAACAATGCCAGGCACATAGTAGGTATCCTGTAAATACAGTCTGGACACATGAAAGCTATTAAAAAAAAAAAAAACCCAAGCAACAAGAAAACCAAGCAAGTAGAATTGTGACTAAGGAAAGGCAGCCAGAAAATGCTGGTGGTGACTGTGTTTCTTTCAGTTTATGAAATAGAAAGAGGGAGGGAGGGAGGGAGGGGGAGGGAGGGAGGGAGGGAGGGAGGAAGGAAGGAAGGAAGGAAGGAAGGAAGGAAGGAAGGAAGGAAGGAGGAAGGAAGGAAGGAAGGAAGGAAGGAAGGAAGGAAGGAAGGAAGGAAGGAAGGAAGGAAGGAAGGAGGAAGGAAGGAAGGAAGGAAGGAAGGAAGGAAGGAAGGAAGGAAGGAAGGAAGGAAGGAAGGAAGGAAGGAAGGAAGGAAGGAGGAAGGAAGGAAGGAAGGAAGGAAGGAAGGAAGGAAGGAAGGAAGGAAGGAAGAAGGAAGGAAGGAAGGAAGGAAGGAAGGAAGGAAGGAAGGAAGGAAGGAAGGAAGGAAGGAAGGAAGGAAGGCTTTAAAAAACAAAGCCAAACTGAAATTGACCTGTACATGTTTTTCTTTGTAGACTAGCTGGGTGGGAGAGGAGGGCCAGTTTTATGAAGGACACTGAACTTGTATGCTGCACAGTGGTGTGATGATCTGCCTCACTGTATCCAGTTTTCTTTTTGTTTCTAAGCAGATGAGCTCAGGGTGCCCACAGTAATAGACATTTTTCTTCAAAGCGGTCTCCCCCGGGAAGATGAAATATTCATTCCAGTGGTTACTGCTACTGCGAAGACTCTTTGCAGAATGTCTTCAGGAGTTGCCTTATGAGCCCCACAAGGCTAGCAAGCTAACGAGATTATAATCATTATAATCACACTTGATCATACATCAAAAGCAGTTTAACTCAATGAAATGACCTGGCCTACTTTGATAGCCTGTATGTTAGCTGGCATCTGGCTTTGTTCATGGGCTAAGTTGCTCTGTGACTCTAAGCTGGGCTAAGTACCTGAATGTGCAAATACAATGTGCAAGCAAGATAGAGCACGTCTGGGAGCCAGCCACCTTGGGTTTCAGTTCCAACTTTGCCACTAACTGTAAGACTGTGCCTCAATTTCCCCCTCTGTAGAAGTCCATAATAATCACCCTACACCAAGAGTTCTGTCGGGGGTTGCGTTAGTTAATACCTGCATACAACAAGCAATAAGCAATGCCCGGGCCCCGCTGAGACTCTCTAGGCATGAGTTCTTCTCATAAGAGATATGAATGAGCCAATTTAATATTGTGTGGCTTCCAAAGGTCAGAAACGGGGGATACTTTAAAAATAATTTCTACTAAGGAATCAAGTACAGGACTGAAGAGATGGTTGGTTCTGTGGTTAAGAGCACTCATTGCTCTTCCAGAGGACCAGACTTCAGTTCCTAGCACCCTCATCAGGCACCAACCACTTGTTGATCTTGTTGATTGAAGCACCAACCAGCTTCCCTCTGCTGGCCTCCAGAGATACCTGCACACACACACATAAAATTGACCTGAGTTTCTTAACTCACCAACTCACCCTTGAATTCTGTCAACCTCTTCTGTCATCTACTAATGACACAGAGCCCCCTGCCTTCCAATGGCATGAGGCTCTTGGGATGACACCTGGCAATCTTGAGAACCTGAACCATCTATCTTGGTTTCTCATAGTCCACAATGGCTCAGGTAAAGTCCCTCTGCCATTCACAGGCTGCGAGATTAGGACGTAGGTGTCTCAGGGATCCTTATCCAGACCACCAGAAATGACCTCCTTTGGACATACTGTGATGCTTGTCAGTGGAGTTCTTTCCCATGTCTCTATGACAATGTATGTGTTAATTTGAAGAAAGAACACAGTTAGGAGGCACACCCAGAACTCAAATTTGAACAGACATCACAATCCTTTGCAGTTGTCTGCCTCGGTGGTTTTGTAAGAAATGTACATTTGGCCAAGAATCCCAGGCTAGCCTCACATAAATGCCATATTGGAGATTCTCGGCACTTAGCTGTGTGGCCATAGCATTGCACTGCTACGTATAAATACTATGTTGCATTGTGCCTGTCCAAGGCCCACCCAAATCGTCACTGACAAGTCAAAAACGTTACTATTACTCTCTTCTATTCATGCTACATCTGTGCATAAATAATACACATTGTATCGGTTAACACAGGTTCTTATGGAGGGGCTCTGTAGTACTGAAAGTGGTGACTGTTTTCCACAGAAATGAAATACATCTTGCCTGTTCTGCCAACATCCCACAAGGGAAAATCCTGTGTTTGTTGGAATACTGTGTAACCTGTGGCCACTTTGACATTCCCTGGTGTGTGAAGCAGAGTCTAAGAAACCAGTCTGACTCGAGGTGGCGCTCCCTAACCAAGTCTTTTTCTTTAGAACTGTTGTCCTCTTAAGCTAGTGTTATTTATCTATTGTTTGTGTGTGTGCAGTCACACATGCACACATGTGTGTTTGTGCCATGACATACGTGTGGACAACCTGTTAAGAGTCAGTTCTCTCCTTCCAACATGTGGGTCCCAGGGATTGAACTCCAGTCACCAGGTTTGGCAGCAAGCCTCTTTATTGACTGAGCTCATCTCTCTGGCCCTGGAATAGTTCAGTCTTGATGAGCCAGGGTCCAAGGATCCCAGTGGTTGTGGAATGACTTACTCAGCGGCTCCAGCCATCATTTTTGGCCTCTGAATATTTCTGGGTGTGATTTTGTTCTCATTTGTCAGTCTAAAATGAAAATGTAAGATTTCAATGACAACCCAGGAGTGAGAAGCAAAGAAGGGACGATTTACATTTGATTTGGACAAGAATAATTTTGTCAACTTCTTATCTGCCAATACTCAGATTTTTGAAATAAAAGCAAACTGTTCATTAATCCACACCATTTTTTCTTTATTGTGATTTTTTTATTTTTTTATTTTTTATGTGGTTTTTTTATATAAACTCTTTTAGGAATCTCATTCATAAATACTGTGTTTACATGTTTATTTTTACCACTCCCTTCAGCTCTTTCCATGCCCCCCAACTCCCTCCCCAAAATCATGACCTCGTCCTACTGTTGCTACATATATAATATATACATGTGTATAAAAGTGTGTATGTGTGATATACACACACCACATCTGCTACCAAGACTATTTAGTGTTGCGTGTGTGTGTGTGTGTGTGTGTGTGTGTGTGTGTGTGTGTGTGTGTGTTCAGGGCTGACAACATGAGATTGGCTAACCTGTGGCAGGGCTCATCCCTGGAGAAGCCTGTCTCTCCCTCTCCCTCTCTCAGCAGCTAGTGACTGTCTATAGCTCTTCGTCTATGGATTCAGCCTTGTGAGATTTCCCCCATCCGTGGTGGCAGGTGGACTGGTATTGTCATTATGCAGATAAATCACATTTTTAACCCAGAGTCACCTATTGAAATGTGGAATGCATCGTTTCTTATGAAAGCCAAGCAAACTGCAAGCTTCAGCAAGTCCAGCCAAGGTGGGCATGGAGACAGGCGTCTCTATCTCAGCATTGCCAAGGCTGAGGTAGGAGGATCTCAAGGTTGGGACCAGCCTAAGCTAACTACACAGTGAGCTCGGACTGACAACAGTATGTTTGAGAAAGTAACACAGTAGCAGAGCCTAAAGACTTCACAACAGAGGGGGTTGAGGGAAGGAAGGTTTGCTGGGGGATTTTTTTGTGTGTTTTACAAATTGGATTTTCATGACACCTCCAGGGTGCCAGTTTCGTATTTACAAGAATCAATCAGTTCTCTTTCAATAGAGGCATCACTCTGGGTCGCCTGTAAGATTAGCACAATTATCATTGCAGAGCTCTGAAGACTGTCAGAAGTTGGCTGAATTCTAACGCCTGTCTCCCAAGCGCCCTGCCCCATGTTTATGCAGCCAAGCACTAATCTTGGACCATCTGTGAAGGGCCCACTAACTCAGATACCACTGACTCCAGGTCAGTAGGTCACTGCTCCTTAGGCACAGAAATGCTCCCAACCAGACAGACCTGGACCCTTTAAAATAAGAGCTTATTCTAGCAAAAGAGGTTAGAGAGGTGATGGAGAGACCCACCTGGGGGTTGACAATACTTGCTGCTCTTCCATAGGACATGAGTTTAGTTCCCAGCACCCACACCAGATGGCTCACAACCATCTATACCTGCAGCGTTAGGGGAATACACTGCCCTCTTCTGGTCTCTGTAAGCACTGCACTCATGAGCATACAAGCACACAGATGCATATGTACATAATTTGAAATAAATCTTTTTTAATTAAAAATAAACCCAAAAAAAATTTTAAAGGGGTCAGAGAAATAATGTCCCACACAGATCCAAAAGAAGAAGAAAAAGACAAAACAGGTTTGAATTCAAGGTCCCCCTGTTGGTACTTTTGAGACCTTTTTACAATGTTCCCCACTATTCTGTGACTCTGTTTCCCTAGTGTGTTCCCATAATTCCTCCCTAAGTTCGTTGGGAGGAATGAAGAGAGGAAAGTGCATCTAAAGTGCTGCGCATCGCACATCTAATGAGCATGAGGAAAGACAAGTATTCAATTTGTTTAAGGTTTAACTTTCGTTTTTACATATATATGTCCACATGTAAGTGTGCAAGTGTCCACATGTAAGTGTGCAAATGCCCAGCGAGGCCAGAACACATCATCATCTGGAGCCTGGGTGATAGACAGTCGTGAACTGCCCAATGTGGGTGCTGGGGATCAAATTCAACTCTTCTGTGAGAACAGCAAGCATTTTTAAACACTGGTCTGTCTCTCCACCCCTGAACTATTATATTTTTA
Source organism: Mus caroli (assembly GCF_978045245.1). Classification (NCBI taxonomy): domain Eukaryota; kingdom Metazoa; phylum Chordata; class Mammalia; order Rodentia; family Muridae; genus Mus; species Mus caroli. The sequence goes on along the minus strand of NW_028227257.1, from coordinate 9,537,780 downwards.
AAATTATTCCACTTAAAGTATCATTCACTGACTTTCTTACCATCTGAGTTCATCTTTAAAACCATGTAAGTTTTCATGGAGGGGGATGGATGGTTCTGCAAGTTGAGAGTGTCGTGTGTCGCATTCAGCGTTGGCATACGGTCAGCTCAACACCCATCTGTCTTCTGGGACCCTCCCCTAAACTCATATTCCTTTTTGCCCCGGTGTAGCACACAGTCAGCCAACCCTCTAAGTTTCCAAAAGCCCTTTAATAGCCCCGCAACACTTGCAAATCTGTGACCTACTTTCACACAGGCCCACTGGGAAACAGGACAATGGTCCTAAGAACTCATTTAGGCCAAACTGATCCTGGCCAACCAAGGCTTTGTTTCAAATGCACACAATTCACTTGCAGCTTCTGGTACCTGACCGGGAAGACCGGGGTGGGAATTTTAGTCGTTGGCTTCAGGGCTGGAAGAAGGATAATTTGAGGGTAAAACTTTCTGATGTTGATGGAAACAGCCGTTGTACATAATAAGTGTCCTGTTGCACCTGGGAAGGAATGAGTGGGCTTAATGACAGAGACTAAGGAAAGAATGAAGCTCTGTGCACAGCCACCCAATCCTCCCTCATGGTATATAGCTGTCCACTGTCGGTAATTTGGCTGATAAGTATTTATCATGTGCTTCTATGTAAATTGTATCCTAGAAATATTTATCTGAGCTGAGAGTAGCACATTTGCTTAATTCCAGCCCTCAGGGGGCAGAGATGAGTGGACTTCTGTGAGTTCGAGGCCAGCGTGATCAACATGGGAAATTCCAGGGTAGCTAGGGCTACATAATGAGGTATAATCTTTAAAAAAACAATTTTCTTTTCTGTCAAGAACTAGTCACACCTACTGTCTTATATCCTGCTCCCATTGTGATGAAACATTCTGACAAAAGTCACTTAAAGGAGAAGCACCTCACTGTGGCTCCCAGTTCAGGGTGCAGAACACCATCATGGGAAAGAACTCCAGGGAGCCTGGAGCAGCTGCTCACATGATCCACAGTCAGGAAGCAGAGATGCATACACTGCTATTCAGTTCTCTTCCACGTTGTATAGTCTGGATTCTAGCCAGAAAACTATGTGGGTCTTATCCACTCAATTAACACAATCTAAATTGTTGCGGGAAATATTAAAAATGAACAGGCATGTTCCCACGCTTGTGCCTCTCTACTCTCTGCCCTGTTACAGCCTGGCTGACCATGCACTGGCAGGCAATGGCTGACCTGTTTTTATCTTGTGGAGATTCTGACTCAGAACTCCACAATCTCTCCACCCAGTTCACTAGGTTCCCACTTGTGGGCCATTATCACGACAATCCCATGCTTCAAATCCCCCACGGCCTACGCTTTGATGATGTACCTTTCTCTCTTGAACCCAGACAAGCCACTGTGTGACAGAAAACACCACACAAACTTAGTTCAGAAACAACGGTCATTCAATTGTTGGGCACAACTAAAATCCTAATCTTGTAATCTTATTAAATCTAAATCCTCTGGTGGCATATCCTGATGGATCCGCCATTGAAACCAGGAGACACTCGTAACTACAGCTTGTCCTCACACTATCCCTGTCCAAAAAGACCTAACTCTCTCCTGCTTCCTCTCTTCCACTGTCCAACCCGGAAGTCCCGCCTACTCACCCAGTGATTGGCTCCTTTATTCATTAGGGGATTGGTTCACAAGAAGTCACCTGAGTATGTGACTCATTCCTTGTCTACAGCCCCTCTTAGGAGAGGCTGGCACTAGGCCCACCCACAACACAAAATAGCCTGCCTGAGCATGCCCAGAGCCCACTCCCATGTGACTCTAGACTCTCAAATGGACGATCAGGACTAGTCACTGCATCTGTATGTTACTTGGTAAGGTTCTTTTTTCAATCTCATTCTGAACACCTTTCCCATTGAATATCCTACACCGATTCTTTAAGGTGACACAGAAACATCCCGTGGAGTGGCTGGCCGCGTGCTACCTGATGCAGTTGGCCTCTGGCTGCATATTTAGGTCGTCTCCACCGTTGGTTCTAGTTAGCAGCGCAGAACTAAACTTGGCAGCGAAGTCTTCTCGCACATCTATGCCTGAGTCCTCAGTTTAAATTTCCACACTTAAAACCGTTGAGTTGATCGGCTGCAGATCTGAAGATTTTGCTGAGATAAGTGGGTTAAGCTCCATCACAGAACCATCAGTTGGTCAGCAAAGGTATGAGTAATTAATTTAGGATAAAATGACATGGTAAGCTAGTGGAGAAGCACCAGTAATTCTTGGTAGAAAAAAAAATGTTATAAAAAGATGGAAGGAAGGTAACAAAATGACCACATTGGACCAGGGCTGAGTCATTTCCCCGCCTGTGGGTATTTCCATGTTAAAGTAAGGTCAGTCCCAGGCAAGCTATATAGCCGGTTTCCCTCTCTAAGGTGACTAAGGTTAGCTGTCTACACTGGCAGGACTTTCATGTACTCCTGAACAAAGGGAGGCAACAAGCCACCCTGAGTGCTGTTGCTGGACCCAAGGTCACCACGAGTTTAACTTGTTGGAACTAAGATGGTTAAAGGCACGTGTCTTCCTCAGGGTCTCTATTGATGTGATGAGACACCATGACCAATAGCAAGTTGGGGAGAAAAGGATTTATTTGGCTTACACATCCACATTGTAATCCTTTATTGAAGAAAGCCAGGACAGGAATTCACACAGGGCAGGAGCCTAGAGGCAGGAGCTGGTGCAGAGGCCATGGAGGGGTGCTGCTTGCTGACTTGGTCACCATGACTTGCTCATCATGGCTTGTTCAGCCTGCTTTCTTACAGAATCCAGGGCCGTAATGGGCTGGGCTCTCCCCACCATTCACTGATTAAGAAAATGCCTTACAGTTGAATCTCATGGAGGCATTTTATGAGTTGAGGCTTCCTCCTTTCCAGTGACTCTAGCTTGTGTCAAGTTGACATAAAACTAGCCAGCACAACGAGGAAGTGATGAAGTCAGTGGCTATGCTTGAGAACGCTGACGTGTAAGGACAAAATAAAAATTAAAAGAAAGTCAAAACTCAGACAGAGAGGACTGGAGAGGTGGCTTTCAATGACTCAGTGGGAAAACCACTTGCAGAGCAAGGACAGTGACCAGAGTCCAGGTCCTGGAGTGCACATGAAAGCCAGGCTTGGCAATGCACACCTGTCACCCCAGTGCAGGCAGGGCAGAGCCAGGAAGATCATGGGACCTTGGTAGCTAGCCAGACTAGCCCAGACAGCAAGTGTTAGCCTCAGTAAGAGACCCACCCTATCTCTAAATAAACATATAAACAGGTTAGAAAGTAGTCAAGAAAGGATATCCCACATCAGTCTCTGAGCTTCACACATACCTTCATAGGTTAGCACCCATGTATACAAGACACACTTCACACAAACATAGGCATGACAATAATGATGTAGAATGACAGAATAGAAAGCATGGGCTTTGGGGAGTTCTGGGATACTCCCTGTAACATCCAAGGCACCATGCTTTCTCACTGGCTTCTGCTGAATCTGTCTATCTGAGCTCAACTATTTTCTCTTAGGACACTTTCCTCATAACTTTAGGAATTCTGAGTGGGATATGTGAATGAGTCACCACTTCAGCTTATAGATTATCAATATGATATCCCACAAGCTCTTAATCCAAGAAAATGTGATTCAGTGTTCATCCAGGCACACACTCACACATGCACACATATGCATTCTCTCACACACACATACACACATGGACACATGCACACCCACATATGCATTCTCACATGCATGCATGCACATGTGCATACATGCACATACACACATGCCCACACACATATGCACACACACAGACACTGAATCCATGTGGCTGGACCATTGTCGGTTCCAGATTCAGTATACCACAGTACCAAAGCCCCTAGGTTTTTTGATCTGTTTGGGGGAGTTTTGGTTTTGGTTTTGGTTTTGACTAAAGGGCCACCCTGCAAACACAATTCCATTCTGTCACTTGGAGAAATTGAGAAATGAAATTCTAGAGTGTTGTCATTAACTTGAGGGAGACCAGTGCAAAGTAAAGAACATAATGTCACGGATATTCCATTTTATGAAAACATGATTCCTTTCTGTTATTTGTTGCTTTGCATGCGCTGTTCACACTCTTCTGACACATTTCCCGAGGATTACACTCATCTCCCTGACCTGTGTTTTAAGGGTCTGTAATAGAGATGTTGACGTACACAGGGGCTCCCCAGACGTTGGTTGGAACACAGGATGGAGATTGACATGAGCTACTAGGCATCATATGGATTCTTCCCCTAATTTTCCCTGTGGATTCTTTCAGTTCACAGTTATTTTATGCATGCATCATCAGGATGGACCCATGATCCACCTTGCTTCCATCCTGTAGAGCTCAAACTGTGACTGGATAGCTAGACAAATGGGGAGACTGGTTCTTGAGAGACGTGTTTTTAGTGGCAGTATGTCTGTGGGTGGGATGGGAAGATCACTGTGTGGATCTGCATGTGAGTGCAGTTGCCTTTGCAGGTCAGGAAAGAACACCAACACCCCTGGAGTTAGAGTTAAAGAAGGCTGTGAGCCCTTTTCCCTCCCAGAGCTGAGTGCTGGGGCGACCAACCTCAAGCCCGCTGCAAGATCAGGGCGTGCTCTTAACTGCTGAGCCGTCTCTCCTGACCCAGATTTGTTTAATAAGAAAAAAAATTTAAGAGGAGAAAAAGTAATTATATATGATAATTGTTCTGAGGAAAATTAAAGAGATTTTGAGGAAATACTTGGGAGAGAAGGGAATTCCTTTGTGCAAAATGGCCAAGAAATTCTTCCCTACTGGAGAACAAATGTTTTTGTGACATTGCTCATAATAGTCAAAAACTAAGAGCATCCAAATGTCCTTCAAGTAGTACATGGATAAATAAAATATGGTTTATCCACATAATAAAACACTAATGAGCAATTAATAAAAGATGAAGTACAGACACATGCTATAATAATGATGAACTTGAAAAAAACATTACGCAGTCTAAAGCCATAGCACCCTGAACACACCCAGTCTTCTCCGAAAAACATTAGTCAAAGTGAAAGAATCCAGACACAAAAGGCTTCGCTTTGTGCAATCCCCTTACATGAAATAGGCCAGAAAGGCTGATTTACAGAAACACAACCCAGATGGCAAGTTCCCTGTGGCTGACGGTGGGAATGAATGGATGTCTTTGTGAGGCCGTAGGAACATTCTGAAGTTAAATTTCAGTGGAAATTGAATGACAAAGATCATGCTAAGAACCAAAAAATGCTTCTGAAATCCATGTTTTATGTGTGTAGCTGCTATCGGCAAGACAGAGAGAGAACATTCTAGAAGAAGGGAGTCTGTGAGAAGATCCTGTGATGAGGGAGGCTTGGAATGGGGAGAAATCAGCTAGAGGAAGGCAAGGATGGTCAGAGCGCACTGAGCAAACAGAGAGGCTGTGGGAGACTAGGGGGGGGGTGAGCTGGGGGAAGCTGACACATGAAGGACCTCATGGACGGGGCCGCCAGGAGGAATTATTAAGGAAATGCCATGCAGTTCATTTACATCTCATACTACTTCAATAAGAATAATACAACCAATGCTGCCCACTTACTACTTTAGGACCAATACTAACTTATAATCCTATGAATAGGAACCATGGTCACAAAGTACCAAAAACAAGACCCGGGTGTCCTACCAAGGAGACTTCAAAGAGAGCTGTCCTTCAATCCTGAAATCATCATGACCCCACAAATCCCATCGCACACATCTACACGAGTCACATGGGCCCCCCCAGGGGGTTTCATACTCGGATAACCCTTCTTGAGACACTTAATGATTTGACAAGCAGCTTCAGACTTTTCTTGGAGCCCACAGTAACTGTGCAACTATTACTGCCGAGTGGTGGTCTAGAACCTTGACTTCAAGCTGAAATTCAACCCACACAGCCGAGGTGGCTAGAGAAGAAAGGCAAAGCCAAGGGATGAACACAAAATGTCTTGTGTGAGTCCACGTCAGGAGAGAATGCCCAGCCTGTAGCAGGCCTTCGAAGGGGTCTGTGGAACAACAGGCTTAGGAGCCCGTGCATTACCCAAGGCTAGGGTGCTGAGGCTTGGGGTTAGCTACGTCGGACAGCCTACGCCGCTCACTCAGCTTCTTCTTGTCCTGTATCTGTTGGCACGGTGTTACTCTGGCAACACGCTTTCCAAAGAAACAGAGGAAAACGATAATAAAGATAAATAAAAATCAGTAGAGGAAAAAACTAAGGATTTTCATTGGTTGGTATTGTTTGTCTCTCAAGAACACCTAAGTGTGAAATTTCTCTCTGTATGGAAAAAAATTGTTTAAATAAACACCATTCTTCTGAATTAATCAATTTTATCAAATATATCACCGAATTCCCACCAGTCAGGATGAATCCAGTCTCTCTCTCGAGCACTTTCAGTACTCATTATTACATAAGACTTCATCTGAATATAAAAGGCCCATAAAAAATTCATGTTGTTTTTAGTGTTATAATTACATATAGAATTATTTATGATGATAATACAACTATATTATTATATAATTGTATTATTGTCAGAAGTTGTATTAGAAGAAAACTCAAGGGCTAGAGAGATGGCTCAGCAGTTAAGAGCACTGACTGCTCTTCCTGAGGTCCTGAGTTCAATTCCCAGCAACCACATGGTGGCTCACAAACATCTGTAATGGGATCTGATGCCCTCTTCTGGTGTCTCTGAAGACAGCTACAGTGTACTCATACATAAAACAAATAAATATATATTTTAAAAAGGAGGAGGAGGAAGAAGAGGAGAAAGAGGAGGAGGAGGAGGAGGAGAAGGAAGAAGAAGAAGAAGAAGAAGAAGAAGAAGAAGAAGAAGAAGAAGAAGAAGAAGAAGAAGAAGAAGAAGAAGAAGAAGAAGACAACTCAAGTTTAAAGGCAAATTTTATATTTAACTTAAAATAACTCCCAACTCATTTTCAGTTCTAAGCTCATAAGGGAAAGTAAATTAAAAAAAAAAAAAAGGCTTCCGGTACAAAACTCTCCAACTGTGTGTGATCAAAATATGACGACATGGGCTGGAGAGGTGGTTCAATGGGTAGGGCACTTAACACATGAGTGTTGATATCTTGAGACTGAAACAGCAGCGCTGCCTGTCTGTAATCCTGGCCCTCCTACAGTGGGACGGGAGGTAGAAAAGAGACAACCCCCAGAAGCATTTAGGTCAGTGAGGAACCCCGTCTAAACAACGTGAAGGTCAGGGACCAACACCCACAATCATCCTCTGACCTCCACGCCTGGGCCACGCACAGACATGCACATACATACACAAACCCACAAGGCACAGACATGCACATACATACACAAACCCACAAGGCACAGACATGCACATACATACACAAACCCACAATGGAACACAACCCCCATGAAAGTCTGACTGGGTCATTGTGAGACTAATACAGACTAAATGGGCCTCTTTATACACTCAGATGAGAACACTCTCCTCCCTGTGGAGATACGGGTGTACTGATGATGCCTAATCAGAACCCGTAAACCCCTGATCTCTGAGCTCTCCCGACAAGAGTTATTTGTGTCTCTTGCGGCTCCCCTAAGGCGATCGGACTCAGGGACCTTCACAGTCTCTCTATTCTGGGAAACAGGATGACAGTGTCATGATGCAGACCACCAGCAGAGTGAGCAGAGATGTTTCTACAAAAACAAAATATTAATTCTGCTCTTAGCCCCAGCTAAGCTTTCCCAAGCGGGGAAATCTTCCCAGGAAGTTCCAAAGAATCTGGAGAATTCTGAGTTCGAGGCTCAGAAACTCCTAGGAAGAGCATGGTGCTCCAGACTCCAGCATTCCTGAGAGTTGGAACAATGTCGCTGCAGTTAATATAATTTAACTATAATTAAAGTACAGCAGGCTGTCTTGGTCTCTGTGTCTCCAGGGGTTGGAATGAGCATCAGCGGTTGTGAACATTCACAGAATCCACCCACGCCTTTGTCAAGGAAGCTGTCTGTAGTTGGGATGTTAATAACGGGAACACTCAGCCAGGCTGGTGGCGCACGCCTTTAATCCCAGCACTCGGGAGGCAGAGGCAGAGGCGGATTTCTGAGTTCGAGGCCAGCCTGGTCTACAGAGTGAGTTCCAGGACAGCCAAGGCTACACAGACAAACCCTGTCTCAAAAAAACCACAAAAAGGTGGGGGGGGGGCAGGGGGACACTCAGCACAGCCTACAGTGTCCTAGGCCCTGTGCAAGGCCTAGAACACTCTACCTCATCTTCACAAAATCCAAAGATGTCAAGTTGTTCCCATTTCTCAGATGGCGAAAACAAAGGACCAGGAACTAAATATCCTAAATACAGGTCCCGAGTCTGTAAATGGTGGGCATGGGGTGTCAGATGCCAAGCGTTAGCTAGTGTGCTGGGGCTAAGCTCTTTCTTGTCGTTCTTCTGATTTTGTTCGGAAAAAAACAACAAAAACCAAAAAACAAAACAAAACAAACAACAACAACAAAACAAAACAGTTTCCTCTTGCCCAGGCTGGCAAACTTGATGCATACCCAAGGACCCCTCATTCTCTAGCTTCTACCTCCCAAGTGCTGAGATTACATATGTGGGTTGCCACACGCAGCTGACATCTTTGTTTAATGTCTTGTATGTCGCTCCCAGAGGCCAGTGCTGAAGCTAACGTGACTCTTTGTACAGGACCACTTCCGACATCTTCCAACCGGCGAGGCTAGTCCAGTCTCTGCTGTTGAACCATTCAAGCATAGGAGAGTCTATTGAATGGAATTGTGCACAAGGGTCTGCAGCCCCAGCCCAGCTCCTCCAGGACCTACCCCAGATGGCTGTGTTAGCAGGCCCTTTCCTCAGCATCAGCTATGAAGGCTTTGCAAACAGAGTACACCCCAAAGCCTGTCAGCGTCGTCTACACACCCACAGCGATGAGCACACTGCTCTGTCATTTACCCAGGACCTTTGAAGTTAGATGCTGGGTCAAGAAAGAATGACAGTTTTGCAGGAAGCTGTTCTTTAGGAGAGATGATATTTTTAGCATCTTCCCCGGGCCTGCAACCTAATAAGTAGATATTGTCCTGGTGACAAATGACAGCTCTTCTGAGAAGAATTACAAGCGTGGGTCTAAAGCTGAGTCTCTCTCTCTCTCTCTCTCTCTCTCTCTCTCTCTCTCTCTCTCTCTCTCTCTCTCTCTCTCCCTCCCTCCCTCCCTCCCTCCCTCCCTCCTTTCCTGCCTTTCTCCCTCCCTTCCATTGCCCCCTCCTTCCCTCTCTCCCCTCACACCCCAGGATGAGATGTGATATGTAGCCCTGGATGGCCTGAAACTTATGTGTCTCCCAGGCTTGCCTCAAACTCGCAGCAATGCTGCTGCCTCAGCCTCACAAGTCCTAAAATCACAGGCATGCACCAGTACGGCCTGGGCATCCTCACATTTCTGCTTGTGAAGTCAGTGTGGGTTCAGCCACAGAATTATAGGTGACCACTAAACAAACTCTTCCTCACAATTCATCTTGAATTTTGTGTTGTTGTTGTTGTTGTTTCAAGCAAAGGTTTCCCTGTGTAGCCCTGGCTGTCCTGGAACTCACTCTGACCAGGCTGACCTTGAGGTTAGAGATCAGCCTGCCTCCATCTCCGAGTGCTGGGATTAAAGGCGTGGCCCACCACACCTGACTTCACCTTGAATTTCTGTTTCAGTTCGCACTGATCTCAGCTGATGGGAGGTCCTGTCTCAGTCACTGTAGGGGCTTCTTTCCAGAAATTCTGGTTTTGTTGTTACTTATTTTGAGGCAGTGTCTCACTATGTAACCTAGGCTGGCCTGGAACTCACAAATGCCTTTCTCTGTCCCTGTCTGTGTCTCTGCCCTGCATGGCATTTTTATAATGTTTTATTTTTCATTTCCTTTCAATTTTTTTATTTAAAATGTAATTATATCATTTCCCCTCTCACTCAAATTCATGGCCTCTTTTTATTTAACTATATGTGTGTGTGTGTGTGTGTGTGTGTGTGTGTGTGTGTGTGTGTGTGTGTGTGTGTGTGTAAAGAGGCTCATCCCCGGAATGACTGCTTCTTCTACTGTTGGCATTTCCTAGTTACCTGTAGCTCTTTGTCTAGGTATTGGTCCCTATGAGATTCCCCCATTCATGTTAGCATGTCTATTGATCCTGTCGTCATGAAGCCTTGGTGCAGGAATCATGTCGTGGATGTCTCTATTCACTGAGGCTCTGCACCCCTGACCAGTTGTCTGCTGCGTATCTATCAGTAGCTTCCTGTAATGGTCAATGTTTCTTGCAAAGATAAAGTGCTTTGATGAGGGCTAAGAGCTACACTTACCCATGGGCATAAGGATTGGTGTTTTAAATGTTGTGTAGCACTACATTTTTAACATTTACCTAGTGTGGGTGCATCCATAAGCGTGTGTGTGCATGTGTGTGTACGGGGGGGGGGATGCGTGTGTGTCTGTGTGTGCGTGTATGTGTGTGTTCACATACATGCTTATGCACACACATGCACACACATACACATGCATGTGGAGGTCAAAAGAGGACAAGTTTGCCAGCCTCAGAAATTTTTTTGATTTTTTTTCAAGACAGGGTTTCTCTGTGCAGCCCTGGCTGTCCTGGAACTCACTTTGTGGACCAGGCTGACCTCGAACTCACAGAGACCTGCCTGCCTCTGCCTCCTGAGTACTGGGGTTTCATTTATCCCAAGGATTGAGAAGTACCACTGCTACTCAGTGGTCAGAGCTAGAGATTCCAAACACGCTGAGATACCTTCAGTGGTTCCTCACTAGGAAGACAGCCTGGCATCCTCAGGGGCATCCCTGTGGGTGAGGCACACCACCTCCTCATCCCCTCAGACTGCTCCACATACAAATCTGAACTTTACAAGACCAGATCCACATACCAGGAAATCACACTGTGAAGGCCTACTGGGCAGAACTCTCAAGTCTCCCAGACACACATGCCCCAGTCTTAAGGTATGTGGAGCACATCAGAAAATCACATTGTGAAGGCCTACTGTGCGAAGCTCCCCAGTCTCTCAGACAATGGAGTCCCACTCTGTCTTCATGGCGTCTGGACTCTAGGTATCTATCTATGGACAGGGGTAAGCAAGTGATTTCTTTAAAGTATTTGAATGTTAGCACATGAATTACTTTATTGTAAGGATTTCTATTTTGTTTGCCCTTTGAGAGCTTTAGTTGTGTTACATGGTGCAGGAATGTAAACAAAGTGTTCAGACTGCCCATCCCAGCCACATGAGCATCTTCATCCCCACCCTGACCTGTCTCCCTTCACTTCCTAGCATTGCCTTGGCCTTGGGATAACAGGGCAAGATATCAGGTACAAATGCCCCAGGAGGAGCCCTTGATTAATAGTGGGTAGTGAGCTGATTTATAATTCCTATTGTTTTATAATCCCAAGGTGTCAGCTCCTACAAGCACCTAGTCACCCTCGGGGGTAGCTGGCTAGCACGTTACCTGGATAGACCCGTCACAACCTCATCTTCCAACACAATTGCCTAGGAGCACTTTCCACATTGGTTGTTTAAATTCTTGTCTTTGCCTCTAACACAAGCCAGTGCCAAAATCTTATTTTTTATCAGAAACACCAGGTGCACCAGGATTGAAAATACCATTCCACGCTCCATCAAAGTCTGGAGTTTTTCTCAATGCCAAAAAAATGTATCATGGGGATAGTGAGTGTCCTCCTTCCTATAACCCTTTTGGGACAGAGATTCCTTCCCAATGCAATCTTGGGCACCGTCAATGTTCCAGCCTTGAAGAACCACTGAAGACTATAAACCCACTCTGTTGCCCAGGGGTTATAGCTCAGACCCACAGAAATAAATCAGACGGACCACTGAGTACCATCGCCTGGGTACATGGAAATTCATGCAGAGTAAAGCATCTTCTGGTCTCCATTTTAATTGTCACGTGAGCCGCAGAATACTTACTCTTTGAGTCAATAAGTGTTTACTGCTATGCACCGAGCTCTGGGTACCCGATGGTGAAGTTAACCGATGGAATCGTTTCCTTTATAAGAGGTTGACAGAGCCTGTGCTGAGCCACTTTGCCTTGCTGTAACAAACAGCTCAGGAGAAGCAACTTGTAAGAGGTCTGTTTTGGCCCCATGGTTCTATTGGTTTCAGCCCATGGTCACTTGGCCCAGGGACTATTGTGAAGCAGGATATGACAGTGGAGGTGACCTATAGAGCAAAGATGCTCACCTGGTGGTGTCCAGGAAGCAAAGGCAGTAAAGAAGGGCCTGAGGCTTAAATATGCCCTTTGGGGATGTGTTAGTTACTTTTCTCGGTGGTTCTCAGTTCCAGAAAGAAAAAAAAACAAAAAAACAAAAAACTTTTCTGTCACTGTGATCGAATACCATGACCAAGGAAATTTGTAGGATAAATTTATCTAGGCTTGTCGTTCCAAAGAGATAAGAGAGTCCATCATGAAATAGAAGGAAGGCAACAAGCAACAGGCAGGGGGCAGAAGCAGGCATTTGAGAGCTCATATCTCCAACTGGAAACACAACTCACAAGGTCTATGAGGTTCTTAACCAAAGCCCACCCACCACGATGTACCTCCTCCAGCAAGGCCACACCCCCTAAACCTTCACAAACAGTGCCACCAACTGGTGACCAAGTGTGCAAATATCTGAGCCTATGGGGGACATTCTAATCAACCAACTACAGGAGGCATGCCTTTGATGACCTTCAGCTAGGCCATTCCTCTTGAAAGCCTCACAAACTCCCCATACCAGAGATCCAAGACCACACCTTCACTGCCTGGGCCTTTGGAGGTCACTTATCCAGACCATATCAAATATTAATGGTATTTTTAATATAATATAGCACATGGAGTATGTCTAGTGCTGTTGGCCCTAAGGAGAGGAATAAAACAGAGAAAGGGGAGGACTACATTGGGAACCGATTGATTTTAAAAGGCAGAGGGGAGACCACGGTGCCCAAAAGTGATAATGGAAACTGACAAGTCAAGGTTTGACTCCCAACTGAAAGAGTAGTACCTGTGGCGGAGGCTGGGAGGGGCCAATCACCAGAAGATTCCTCCTGTGAACATGTCCAAAAGAGATGGCAGATCTTCTGCCTTTCCCATCATGCCTCAGGACTAACCACCTCCCTGGAGAACCAATAGCAAATCAGAAAATGCTCCTCCATCTTTAGCATGTTCTAAATTTTCCTTCCTTCTTGATTTTTAAAGCCAAAGCTAGGAAATTATGCTGGTTTTTTTATTCCCTTCCCATCCTCCCTAAGATCTTCTCTAAAGCTTTCATCCCCTGTCTAAAGGATGGAAAGTGGGAGAGAGAAAAGACAGAGCCTAAATTAAAATGGGCACACACCTCTTCTTCCCAGAATCTGAGAGTGTCGCCTTGCCATGTCTGTAGTTCTCAGGGAAGGCCATGGACTTGTTGATGTTTTGCCTCAAAGTCTTAAAAATAACATGTTAATGGAGATTCCAGAGAGAAAACCCCGTATTGGCTCCTGGAGCATAGGGTCTTGGCACAGGGCATTGTGTTGGCAGAACTGTGCCCACGCTGACAGGATGCACGGCCAACTCCAACAGAACTTCCAGCGGGAGTTTTATGACCCTCTTTCATCCAAGCCGCTATTTGGGCAAAGGCATGATTGCTTCTAATCACTTTGCTTCTGTGGCTGTAGCCAAGTCTTCTGTCAACCTGCCTGATCCTGGAACCGTTCATGTTTTAGGAAAGAGAAGCCTCTTGTAATGTGTAGAGGTGCTAATGGCCACGCTCCAGGATGCTGGTCCCCATGCCAGGAGGCAGAACAGCCAAAGGTAACAATGCAAGTGTGAAAAAAAAAATCTTTAAAATGGGATAACTGGTCTGTCTGTTATTAGAGATGCAGGATTCTTCGCTAGTCGAGAAATTCTTTGTCCTTGATGCTTATGCATTTCTCTGGCTCCTGGGGCACACCCAGGAATGAAAGGAACTTTTTTCATGAAGAATCCTAGTTTGCCCAAAACAATTGGCATGTTTTCTGTTTCTAAAACATTCTGTTAAGTGGCCAGTTGGCTTTTAACCTAGGAAGTAGGTGTGATGCATATGTTTGTAACTGGGGTTGCTAACTGAATCATTCAGTGTTCATACAATACCCATGCCAAGGTTTCTAAACTGCCACTCCACCAGGAGCCAATTTTATCATTTGGGGGCTTGTCATGGCTAGGGCTTTACAGTCAAAATTTTCTACTTAGAATAAGTCACCAAATGTGATGGCTCCCTTTGTCAGTTTGACACAACATAGAACCACTTAGAAAGAGTATCTCAATGAATCTAGATGGTCTACATTGGGTATGGTCTGTAGGGAATTGTCTTTATTCAGTATCTTAATATTAAAGCTCAGCCCGCTATGGGTGGCACCATTCCCTAGGCAGGGCGGGGGTCCTGAATTATATACAAGTTGGGAAATGGTACTAAGTCCAAGCAAGAAAGCAGAGGCACATATGTGAATTCATTTCTTTCTGAACTTGACTATGGATATGATATTCTGTACTTGACTATGGATATGATATACCTATCTGCGCCAAGTTTCTTCCTTTGCTTTACAACAAGGATAGGCTGCAACCAGGAACTGTAAGTTAAAATAATTCTTTTTCCTCTAAGTAGCTTTTGTCACAGCAAAAGAAATAGATGGAGCCACTCTGCTAAGAGACGCTGGAGTCTGACAAAAGGAAGAGGTGTTTTCTCATCTCCAAGTGATTCTGCACTGGCCACTGATGTGAGGGCCACACCCACAGCTGCAGTACTGCCACCAACATGCCATGTCAGGCTTTCAGCCCATGCTCTTAATGGCTTTATCACCTATACAACTCCTCCCATGTATTGGTCTCTCTTTAAAAGAAAAAATCCCCCCCCCAACTCCCAGGTCTCAGAGACCTCCTAAAAGCCTACTTCCTTCACAGTCTATTCTAATATCCTTTCAGAGATTAGAACCCTCCCTTCTCCAGAAAACAGAGTCTGTCCCCTCTTGGTTCCCTGTTCATTCACTGTCCCAAGGCCAGGATCATTAGCCATTTAGTTCCCTATCCACAAGTGAGTTCAAGCTCTTGATATTGGGGGCTGGGGGAAGGCGCCAAGTGCCTGCATTAAAGCAGTCTGGTGCCCATATTCTGCCTCATCTGGTGAAAAGGACGGTCCATCCATCCATGGAAGAGCTACCTGGGATAAGTCGCCAAGGGTGCAGGTTTATTGTCCACTGTGCAGGCAAAGTTCTTCAAATTCCCTCATCGGTACTAGAAATTAAGATGTCCAGTCCCAACAACAGCCAATGTTTAAGGGTGTTTCTATAAATCTAGTGGTTTTGTCTGCCTGCCTATCTATCTATCTATCTATCTATCTATCTATCTATCTATCTATCTATCTATCATATATATCTATATCTATATCTATATCTATCTCTATCTCTATCTCTATCTCTATCTCTATCTCTATCTCTATATCTATATCTATATCTATATCTATATCTATCTATATCTATCTATCTATATCTATATCTATCTCTATCTCTATCTATATCTATATCTATATCTATATCTATATCTATATCTATATCTATATCTATCTATCTATATCTATATCTATATCTATATCTATATCTATATCTATATCATCTATATCTATATCATCTATATCTATATCTATATCTATATCTATATCATCTATATCTATATCTATCTATATCTATATCTATATCATCTATATCTATATCTATATCTATATCTATATCTATATCTATATCATCTATATCTATATCTATCTCTATCTATATCTATATCTATATCATCTATATCTATATCTATATCTATATCATCTATATCTATATCTATATCTATATCTATCTCTCGTCATGAAGATTAGAGAGTGAGGACCATTCACAAGTTTTGTTTGCTTAGTTTTTGGTTTTGTGTTGATGTGGGGTCTCCCTGTGTTACCAGATTGGTTTCAAACCCCTGAGCTCAAGTAGTCTTCCTGCTCCAGCCTCTTGAGTAGCTGGCCCTGTAGCCATATACGAGTATGCTTGGCTCATCACAGTGATGTCACTGAGGCTGAGGTGTTAGGGTGCAGTTGGAGGACCTTACACATGGGAGCCGTGCTCTCTGGTGCCAACTGCATTCCTGCTGCCTTATCTGCCTCTTTAAGGAAATAAAGTTCCCCTTTGGTGTGTGCAAGCACACAGGCTGATTTCATGTATGATGATAGATATGTCGTTGTGAAGGTCTGGCTGACCGTAATCTAATGTCAGGACCACCTCTTACCTTTGTCGATAATGGTTGGCCACCACCAGTTCATCTTCTCCCTGAAGACACCACAAAAGGTTCCCTCCTAAGGCTGTCATAGAAGTTAAATAGGAGACACAATGCCAAGGGTGTGGCAAGTCAGAAGAGACCCTTACAAATCATATGTGGCTACTGTTGTCCTTGACGTGGGGTAGACAGACATGCTCTGCCCTCTGTTCCCTTTGGCCAATGGCTTTTGTTATTTCATGGTCTTGAAAGGATAGAGCCAGGTGTCTTTTCAAACACCACTAGTGACAGACACCGATACTCAACCCCTGCTACAGAGGAGTTTGCAATGGTTATCTCAATTACTCTTGGCCACGATTCCATGAGGTGCTGGGGGTATCCGCTCAGCTTTGCAGAGGGAGGACCTGAGACACAGCATAACCAAGACAACCAGGCTCTAGTCCTGTCTGTGACTCTTTAGCTGATACCCTTAGCTGTCCTATACCGTGCCTGGCTTTTTTGAATGCTAAATGATTTAAAATGTTGCCAGTTCTTCAAGCACTTCCTTCATCCTGATCAGACTGGATCATTTTCACTATGGACTCTGTATGACAAACCAGGAAACTGGATGATGTTGATAGTGCAGTTACGCCACAGGGGCTGGGGACACAACCTGGTGGGTACAACCCTACCTGCCACAACACTCTGCCAACCTTAGTGGGGTCCCCAGAACCATGTAAGACCGCATTTCAGTAGCATACACACCTGTGATCCCAGCATCCCCTGGGGAGATGGAAGACATCTCCAGAAGCTAGCCAACCTGACTAATGAGACATTATTCTAATAATAATTATAATCAAAATTGTACTATTCAAGACTCTGTTTTGAACCGTGTGGCAAGTGAAGACTGACCCCTGAAGGCTGCCTCGAGCCGCCATACATGCCATGCCCCCAAATGCTCACCCTTACGCATGTACACACAGTTACACAGCAGGTTAATTCTTCCCTTTTTCTTTCCTCTGTTCTTTCTTCCCTCTCTCTGTTTATGGGGTTTTCTTCCTGGTCTGGGACAAAAGGTCACTATGCAGCCTGAAGGAAGCCTCCAAAGATGACTATCCAGTGGTCACTTCATGTGTGTGTGTGTATGTGTGTGTGTGTGTGTGTGTGTGTGTGTGTGTGTGTGTGTGTATACACTTCTTAAAGAGTCCAGAAGAGGGTGTGAGATCCCCTAAAGCTGGAGTTACAGGCAGGTAGACCCCATCCTCTGTAAATCCTCCTGTGACTGCTGAGTCATCTTTCCAGTGCTAACCAGCAGTCATTTTCTTTCTGGGGCTTCATCCCCTTGACTAGCTGAGAGCAAGATTATTTAAGAGAGACTGAGTCCACGAGGTCCTAAGATTGTCACACATTTGACTGTCGCTGAACCAACCCTTTCTGCCAGCAGGATGTCAAACTCCATGGTGATATTTATTCTCATGATGCTCTCTAGGAAATGAACACTCATGGATAGTATTTTCATTTCTCATAAGCAAAACGAGCAGAACTCGATATATCTAATTTATTCAACCTGAAGAACTTTTTGGAGCCTCATCCGTGTGACAGGCACTACACCAGGTCTGGAAGAAAACAGAGCCCTCGTGCTTCTGCAGCTCCTACTGTAGTGGGGAGAGATAGTGAATAAACAGTAATATGGACCGTGAATGGCATCGTTAAGAACCATAAGGGAAGCAAGCTGAAGGGCATGGAGGGGGCGGTGCTTAGGAAAGAGCCTGCTTGGAGAGGGGCGGTGCTCTCAGGTCCACTGAGTGAATTTAGGAACCAAGGCTTAAAGCTGTCCGGGGAAGGTGAGCCAGGGACAGAGAACAGTTAAGAAGTCCCTGAGGCCAGCAATGACCTGTGTGTAAGAAGGGCCAGATGGAACTGTACACGACTGCACGGCGAGGCAGCACGGCAAGCCAGCTCTTGGAAGGAGATGAGGCTTACACGGAAACTTTAGAGCCAAGTGAGTTTGGATCAGCACGCAGATGCATGTGTCTTGTGCTACCTTGTTCTTTAATGGAAATATGGTAACGCAGAGTTCTTCTTCTTTAAAAAAAAAAAAATCCTCCTTGGCAAAATTAAATGTTGGAAACCCTTTGTCAGTTTCTTATAACTTTTTTTTAACCTGGTCGGCGCATTCTAGAAGTGTGGGGAAGTCTGCAGTGGGAGACATCTTGTGGCATTCTGTAGGTGGAAGTGGTAAGGAAGGAAGGAAGTGGGGGATCCAAAAGCCTGCGTCCCTGCAGACACGCTGGGTGACACTGGGCACGGAAGTTTCTATTTTGAGACCCTACCTTTCTAGTGTCTAAAGTGAGGGGAGTGTTTTGAGACTCCCAAGACCAGTGAAGGTGCATTGGGGAGGGGGGATGATGGTCACCTCCAGCTCAGCCCGAGGGTGAAGGAGCATGGGGCTGCTCTAAGCCCTCTGAGGAAGCTGCCTGCTCAGTCTTCACATGGGAAGGAAGAGTAGGATTACATCAATGTCTCAGATTATTCTAGAAAAAGAGAAAGAGAGAGAGAGAAAGAAGAAAAGAAAGGAAGGAAGGAAAAAGAAAATGAAAATTTGGCGGTAGAGTTTCTCTGTTGGTTAATCCTAGCAGCTGTCTCATTTCAAAATAAAATTTTAAAATTCGAAAACTCAGATACAATCCTGTTGTCCCAGCAACACAGGAGGTAGAGGCAAGAGAATCACGAGTTCAAAATCATGCTCAGCTCTGTTTAGGCCAGCCTGGGCTACAGAGAGCCTGCGAAAGGATAAAAGAGAGACAGAGACAGAGAGATACACAGAAAGAGAGGGAGAGAGAATATGAAACTTGTGCGAACCTACTAAATACATTTGTGGACTGGGCATATTAAAAACAGAAAGAAGCCTGGTATCAACTTCCAAACTCTCATGCCAACTGAACGTGCAGTTTTAGCTGTCAATGGAAGCCAGTGTTTGATTG
Organism: Mus caroli; assembly: GCF_978045245.1. Classification (NCBI taxonomy): domain Eukaryota; kingdom Metazoa; phylum Chordata; class Mammalia; order Rodentia; family Muridae; genus Mus; species Mus caroli. Next base: position 9,518,500 of record NW_028227257.1, on the reverse strand, counting down.
GAGAAGGAGTAGAGTCACCGCCCCCACTCTGGTATTTGTAAACCTCAGCCCACCTGCTTAAATATCTCTCTTAAAATCACGATGTGGAGCCTTCAGGAGAACAGTGTCCCAGTGAATAAAGGATGTTAAGCAAAAAAAATGCCAGAATCCTTCCCAGCCACTGTCGCCTCCGGCTTTTTCTGGTTCTCTGGTGCCCTATCCAGTCACATTTCCAATGAGTCTCCTTAATTTTCTTTTTAAATGCTTTGCACAACAAAATGCAGCTAAGCTGAGAATATGGGTGTCTTGCTCTTGGGAGAAAATGGGAAAATCTCTCTCTCTCTCTCTCTCTCTCTCTCTCTCTCTCTCTCTCTCTCTCTCACACACACACACACACACACACACACACACACACACACACAGGAGAGAGATAGACAGAGAGAATATGACATTTGGTTAGTGAGACCATTCTTGGAGGCCATGTTTGAGAGTAAGATTAGATAATGATGCGATTTGGGCTCTATCCATATCTTCTGTAATTCCCAGCATCTGCAAACTTCCTTCGCTGATTTGGTATTGACTCGTATATGATATCGATTTAGAAATCATCCTGTACACCGTGTCCGAGAGGGATGATAAATTATGAAGAGAATATGTTTGGCAGGGTTTTAAAGGGTGCGATCTGATTTTGACCTTAGATGTTATTCCTATCTTTCGAGCCTTCTCTTTAGCCTATCATTCGTGTACCACATAGTTTCAGTGTTTAAATTGCCTGGCTTCTTATTTCCCTAATGAAAGCTTATTTGTATCTTGGACATAATAACTGGCTACAGATGGCTTTCTTCTGGTTGACTTCAGTCCAGTGTCCTTGGGGGAACCACAGAGAGACCAACAGCATCAATCCAGAGGGGGGGGAGGGGAGGGGAGAGGGAAACACTTAAAGCTTAGGACAACAGGATTGGAGGTGGCCTGCAAGGTTTAAGCCAACAAGGCTTGTTAACTAATGACTGACTTGTTTGTGGGGTGGTAGCAAAAATGCAAAGAAGAAGATGGCTCCAGGATCTTGAGTGACATTCCCCCAAAATATCAAGCTACAGGTCCTTATTCTCACATTCTGACCCGTGTAGAGACTCCATGTGGCTACATATACTCATATATATACTACATATACTCATGTCACGGCAACAACTCCCATCGACTCCTATTAAAAGGAAACCAGCTTTTCTTGAGTTACATGCCTGCTCTCCCAAGCGTGACATGCATGCTACATATATTGAGAGAGAGCCTTTATGTTAAAAATAATCGTGTTTTTAAAATGGCCTTCTTCTGAGTGGGAAATGCTGGCGTGTGCCCATAGTCACAAATCTCAGAAGGTTAAGGCAGGAAACGCCATGAGTTCAAGGCCAGCCTGAGCCTCGTGGGGAATTGTAGAATAACCTGGAGGATAGAGGAGGTCCGTGTCTCAATAAAGAAAACAGCAAAGAGGGAAGAAGGGACAGGAGATCTAAGGAAATGTCTCAGCCCGTGAAGTGCTCGCTGGATGAACACGAGGACTGGACTTGGATGCCTTGAAATCAGTTAAAAGGCCAGGCATGCTGGCACAAACTTCAAACCTTACCAAGGGAGTAGCCATTGGATATCTAGGTCTCCATGATGAGCCAGCATAGCCCAATAGGCAAGCTCCAGGTCTAAGTGAAAACCTGTCTCAAAGACAAAGTAGAGAGCGCATGTGCGCGCATGCGCAGTCACCCAAGGGTCGGGCGATGGAGGCGGGAGAATCAGAAGTCCATGGTCATCCTTGGCTATGTAGTGAATTCAGGGATAGCCTGGGACACATTGAGACCCTGTCTTTAAGAAAGACTGGGGGTAGGGGTGGGCAAAAGCAAGTTTACGCTTGTACCTGTGCCTCAGTAAGGGGAGTTTGCGCCGTGGTTCTGAGCATGAATTGACCCCTACCATTTTGCCTTCACAGATTGATACCTGTAATTGTCTGTCTTCTGATCAAAAAGTTTTCGAGAGTGTATAAAATAATAGATTTCATAAAACTTTCCACATATATATGCCACTGTATTTTATGCCTCCGTTTATTGAGTCCCTACTGTGTCAACTACTCTCCAAAAATGCCACTGTATTTTATGCCTCCGTTTATTGAGTCCCTACTGTGTCAACTACTCTCCAGAAAAGGCAGACGCAGGCAACCAGGCATGGCTGGGTACACCATCATCCTAGTGTCAGGGAGGCTGAGGCAGGAGGATCTTGAATTCAGAGCCAGCCCGGGTTACATAAAAAAACCTGCCCTTGGGACTGGAGAAATGTCTCAATGGCACTGAAGCCTGGCAGTGGTGACACACGCCTTTAATCTCAGCACTCGGGAGGCAGAGGCAGGCGGATTTCTGAGTTCAAGGCCAGCCTGGTCTATAGAGTGAGTTCCAAGACAGCCAGGGCTACACAGAGAAACCCTGTCTCAAAAAAACAAAAACAAAAAACAAACAAACAAAAACAGAAAAAACACACTGTTCTTTCAGAAGACCTGAATTCAGTTCTTGGCATCCATATCGAGCAACTTGCAACTGCCTGTAACTCTCGCTCCAGGGTACAAAATGCCTTTTTCTGGCCACAAGTGCACATTACACACACACACATACACACATACACACACAAACTTCAAGATATAACCAAAATTTAAAAAGAGGCTTTGCCTCACAATTTGTAAATAAATAATAATCATTCATTTTAAAAAATAAAGCTATGGGCTTGACAGATAGCTCAGTGGTTAAGAGCACTGACTGCTCTTCCAGAGGTCCTGAGTTCAATTCCCAGCAACCACATGACTCATAACCATCTGTAATGGGATCTGATGCCCTCTTCTGGTGTGTCTGAAGACAGCAACAGTGTACTCATATACATAAAGTACATATACTTTTTTTGGTTGGTTGATTGGTTTTGGGTTTTTTTGGGGGGCGAGGGGGGGTAGTTTTTTGAGACAGGGTTTCTCTGTGTAGCCCTGGCTGTCCTGGAACTCACTTTGTAGACCATGCTGGCCTCGAACTCAGAAATCCGCCTGCCTCTGCCTCCCGAGTGCTGGGATTAAAGGCGTGTGCCACATAAAAGCAGAGACATCCTCCAGATCGCAGCTCTCGTGCTGCATCAGGAGAGAAAACACTCACTCATGCCGACTGACTTGGTGCTAAGACGGATGAACTGACTGATACAGAGCTGCAGCAATGGAGCCTCACCTCGGACCTCCTGGGAGACAGAGAAAAATACCCTGAGAAAATGGAGTGCAGGAAGAAGTCAGCCAAGGGAGGAGCAAAGGGAAAAGACGGAAAGATCCACCGGGATGAAGGCGCCACTTTCCCAGTTTGCTCTGACGTGAGGCGGTCCCAGGACAAGGCCGTTTGTGCCAGTAGACAGGATGAGCGGTCTGCCTTGTAAGATGCAATCAGAAGGATGGTGTTGGACCAGGCTGCTGAGATGACCAGGCGCCATGCCAGTTCTCAGTGGTGGCTGGTAGAGGTCAGCTCTCCTGAAATCTCAATCAAGTGAGAAGGGTGCACTCCACCTCAGTGCCTCTGCCTCCCAAGCCTCCTCAAAACCCAGCTGCTCGTTTGGCTTCTTCACAACAGGGTGGCTCAGGCTAGTCAGAATTCCTCCGATGGTTTCTGCTCAAAGACCCACAGGATTGCAAAGGTCCCAGGAACTTGTCTTTGGAAGTCATTCTCCTTACGTTGCACACAGCAGCCAGATGGAATGAGTGGTAATAAACACACTTCTTTCTGGGGAGCCCCATGTAGATCCATAGCCATCGTCATTCCTCACACGTGTGTGTGTGTGTGTCAGCATGCTTTGCCATGTGTGTCAGCATGCTTTGCAGAACCGTGGAGTTCATAGCTAGTCACATCATGCACACAGCCAAGAGCAAATGCTCCTATCCTGTTCCTTGCTAGCTAGTTTTCACATAGCTTTCTCCTGCCTAACATAGCTCAGGATCCCTAGCCTAGGGAATGATGCCACCCACAAGTGAGCTGAGTGTTCCTACATCAATTAACAATCAAAACAATTCCTCACAGACATACGCACAGACCACCCTGACCGGGGAAATCCCTCCACAGAGACTCTTTTCTCAGATGATTCTAGGTTGTGGCAAGTTGACAGAACTAACCAGTAGTCCCACCGTAAAGAATTGACCCTCCACAAACCCGCCCCGCACTCCGCATACTCGCCTCTTACTTTCATGGATCTTCCTGATGGCTAAGGATGTCGACTGTTCCATAGACTTACTGCCTGCTTGTGTTTCTTCCTTTGAAAAATATTCAGTGCATGAGTCCATTGGACCATGTGGGGGAAGGAAGGGACTGAAAATATGAGGAAGTATGGACAAAGGGGCCCTTAAGTGGAAAATATTCATTACATACACAATACAAAGAAATGCCACAATGAAGATACTAAAATAAATAATATTTTAAAAATATGAGCCTTAGGTCTTTTGTGCCTTAATTTTCCTTCTTGCTGCTGATTGGGAATTCTCACATCTTTGTTCAGCTGTCTCTAAGCTCTGCAGCAACTAGAGCTCTCTCAGGAGGATAGGGACCACAGAGCTGTTCCTTACTGCTTCTGGGTCATCTTCCGACTATAAGACATTGTCTGTGAAGGGCTGGTGAACCTTTAGTATCTAGGGCCCAACGGTCTCTATTGCTCTTAAACTCTCTCTCCCTTCCCGCCTATAAATAGTCCATAAAAGAATGTATGTCATCCATTAAGTTCCAGCTCCCAAAACTTGTCTGATCCCTCAGGCCACACGTTGCTGACCCCTGGGTTAGGTGACATCTTTGGTGTGTGTGTTCTCCATTTCCACTAAGGAGCACAAGGAAGCAGTGTCCTAAAGTTGAGCAAAAGTCCAGCCTCTGTGCATTCAAAAGACAAAATAACAGAGTCTGATCCAGGCATGGCGCCCACACCTGTAATCTCAGTAGAGAGGGCCAGGAAGATTCAAACTCTAGGCCAACCAGCCTGAACTCTGCAAGATCCCCATCTCGCAAAACCCAACAAAACAGAGATCTAATGACTACACACAGAGAAAATGTCATTCAAAACCTCCCATACCTGGAGATGGCTCCTTGGACGAAGGTGCCTGCCACTAAGCCTAAAGCCCTGAGTTCCATCCCCAGAGCCCACATGTCAGATGGAGAGAGCTGCAGAGAGTTGTCCTCTGATCTACGCCGCGCCTTGAACGTGTGCATGCTAACACACACATGCACATACATACACATGTGCACACGCTCACGCATGCCCACATACTCACACATAAAAATAAATGTAGAAATTTCCCACACCTTAGACTGCAAAGAAAACTCCAAGTTCCTCTATTTTATTGTCTTCAGCTTTGGCAGGTTTTCTCTCCCATCAAGCCTAGACTCTGGACACTCATCAAAATTTAATCCTTGACACTCCCTGCCTCAGACAGGAAATCCAATTAACATGTTTGAAAATTATATCATGACTTCCCAAAACGAGATGACTATACCCCAGGTAAGAGATGAGAAGATTTGTGGTGTTATGGTGAACAGATACTTGTACCTGAATCGTCCATTGCTTGATTATAGATTTTTTTGAATGGATGCTTTAAAAACATCACTACCACTGATCTTCTATGGATGCTGGTTAGGCCAGCTTAAGAAGGTATTTACATTTTCAAAAGTGAGTTAAGAGGCTGGGGAGAGGGCTCGGCAGTTGAGGGTGCCTGCTGTACAACCTTGAGGACCAGAGTTCTGATCCCAGCACCCATACAAGAAGTCACATATCCCATGTGTTCGTGTAATCCCAGCTCCAAGGGCACAGAGACAGGAGGATCCTGCGTACACGGCCCATGACAACAAGGCGTGCACGGGTTTTGTCCACTCCTTCTTTAGCTGACATGTCCTTTCCCACCTAGATTTGAGCTAGCTCCACCAAAGGCCCATGACAAGATCCTGTGAATGGATAAATGAGTTAAGCTTTCATTCATTCCTTCCTTCATTCATAAGTCTCATTTCATTCATTCGTAGCTCAAGTCTAGATCTTGAAAAGCAATGTAGAAGGGCTAACGGATGTGGTATCTCAGCTACACCTTACGTCAAGAAGTTCCCAGAGTAGAGAAGATGAGTAGGCTCAGAAAAACTGGAAGCAGACACTTTTTGCTGTCATAAATTATGATATCTAATTGAAGCAATGTTTCAAGAATTAAGCTGCAATTAAATCAAATGGGAGAGAATCTAATGGGAACCTTTGACACCACGGGAAACGGGGAAGAAGTCAAAGTAACACCAAGACTCCACAGGGAAAAGATGGCTTCCTTCCAAAGGGCTCGATGCTTAAGAATTATCAGAGACATACGTGACAAATGTCCCTGCTCCCTTCTAGAAGCTTTATGATCCGCCCATAGAGTCCCCTCAGGGGACACCAGAAGCCAAGGCAGAAAAACTGCTGAGCTAACAGAAGCATGGCCGGCCATGGACAAACACTCGGGGAGAGAAATGGGTGTCAGCTGGACAATTTGATCAGAAGTGAGTTTTGAGAAGCTGAATTCTAGCATAGACAGATAAACTTGGATCCATTTCCCCCAGTGAAAGGGATTTGGGCCCTAAGGCATTGGGGCTGTTTTCTAGATCTTTCCTTCCCATTCCCTGCTACCACCCAAAGCAGATTAATTTCATGGAGGAGAAATATATTCCTATCTTCACACATGTGGGATGAGTGAGCAGCTACAGTTCTGAGGCCACTTGGCACATGTATGGCTGGGTGCCTGTTTAACCTTGTTCTCTCTCTGCTGAACTCAAAACTGAGCTGTGAGCTCAATTACAGATGCCAACATACCACAGGCTTTCCAATACAGCTCTAAAAATTCAAAACTATAAACCCTCAGTTTGTGATTGGCCAAGTATGCTATATAACATCCACTGGCATCCCACAGGCAAATAAATAAATAAATAAATAAATAAATAAATAAATAAATAACATTTGCTTCATAGTTGATGTTCACCGCCTAGTGTGAATAGAATGTGTGTGCATGTGTGTGTGTGTATGTGTGTGTTCCAATTATATTTGCATCCGATTGTTCTTTCATTAAAACTATATATTGACTAGGAGTTAGGTTTGTGGTTCAGTTAATAGAGCGCTTGCCAAGCATGCTGTGGGTTCAATCCCCACCACCACATAACCCCACCACGGTGAGACACACTTCCAATCATGGCAGTCAGTTGATGGGACAGGAAGACCGGGAGACCAAGGCCACCCTATGCTACCTACTGAGCTGGAGGCTACATAGAACCCTGACCAAAAATTAATTTTTAATGATTACAATGATACTTTTTAGACGTTATCTTGACTATTAAACTACTGGGCAAAAGGCTCCATGGTAGGAAAACTGAGTAACTTGTATGCCTGAACCAGGAACGGCTTCTCCAGAATGCAAACTCTGGCCTGTGCATGCATAGCTGCCTTCATCTTTCGGCCTGTGATGATTCCTTTCCTGGAACTACATTAAGTCTAGAGGAAAACACCTTAGTCTGTAGAGTTGGGGTACACTGAAAGGTGACTTTCGTTGCTCTCCACTCTCAGGGGACCTCCCGCCATTTCCTACCTGGAGCTGTGGTGTCCCCACAAGCTCACAGCTGTCCTATCGCCTGGTCTTTCTCCCTACCCTGACATCGGCTGGGTCATCAGCATTCCCAACCCATAGTTGCCCCAAGCCTCTCCTGATCTTCTACAGGCTCTTTTGTTAGCTGACAGCTCTCTTCTCTTCTCCAGTGAATTCCATCCTCTCCCTGGAAACTGGGGAAAGTGTTGTTTCTTCCAGAAGCCATTCTAGAGCTGTGTGGAGCAAGACAAGACAGAGGACCAAGGGGCTTTCTGCAGCCACAGGCTGTCCATCTCCCTTGAGTCTGCAGTTGCTTCAAGAAAACCCCTGTCCCCTACTTAACGCACCAGGGCTGGGCTGGGAACTGAATCACAGTCCGTTCTCCTGGCTCACCCCAGCAGCCCACACTCTCGTTCTCCTGAGTCACTTCTTCCTTGCCAAATCGGATGCTTTAACCAGCTCAGGCCGGCGCCTGGGCTTTGAGCAAGGATAGAGATTGGCTCAGATAACACTGTGTGTCCCCGATTTGTGGCCTTTGGCTTTCCAAAGCCTCCCTCATTACTTTTCATCCAGACACAGAACAGTTAAAGCGGACAGATAACCAGGGGAGGGGCCGTGAAGGACAAGCCGTGCACCTGTCAAGGTGTCACCCCAGCACACACGGATCAGAGCCACCAAGAGCCTGCAGAGCAGAGAGCAGTGGGAAGGAAGGTCTGGCCAGACAGAAATGAGAAGGCTCAGCAGAGTGGAAGCAGACCGATCCTCTTGGGACCCTGCAGGCATCCCCTGGCTCCCTTGGGTATCAATTTCCTGCCTGGATTCCTTCCTCAGGGACACAAGCCATAGAGTCGCAGAGATTGGTAGTCTCTGCGACTCCAGACTCAGAGAGAAGCTGTGAGGGAGGGCGCAGGCACCTGGCTTCTGTGTGAAGCAGGACTGTGAGCTCAGGTGAGTCCCCCTTCTCTCTCAGCCTCGCTGTCTCCCTCTGCAGAGCGGGCTGCAGGTCCCTTCCTCATACTCTGTGAGAAGCACTATGAGGTATCAGGCATCGTTTTGATTAGCAGCAAGTAGTCAGGATAAACACGGCCTCAACCCTGAAACACACTGCAGAAGTTCTGTGGGGATAATTCAATCTGTGCCTTTTGTTTTTATGATGGTTTGACTACTGCTTTAAAAAGAAAAAAAAAAAAAAAAAAAAAAAAAGCACAGAGCTGAGTGCCTGACTGTTCCTCGGTCTCCCGTTTATTTAGCCTTCCTGATCTCTTAGATTCTGGAACCGTGCCATGATAAGCAGGGAGCTTAATACAAGTTCAGGACATCACCAGATCTGATATCTGCCATTTGAAGCTTTCCCAGAACACTTCTCTGGGTGACATGTGACCTCCACCCTGGGCTCTGCCTTGTTGGCTTTTGCTGTCTTGAAAGCTTGGTAACATCAGAACTGTGGCCCCAGCAGACCTCCAGAGGGGGAAAAAAGATGACCTTAGCCGGGGGGGGGGGGGGGGGGGTGTAAGAGCTAACCAGATCCCCACCCCCACCCCGAGGGGCTGTGAGAGGCGAGGGTTTCCTCCAGAAACACAGGAAAATTTATGTGAGGAATACACAGTAGGAAGAGCCAGGCGCTGACTCCTGCTTACAGACAAATAGCAGGAAAGGACAACAGGGAGAGAAAGGAAGACATTCATTTCTGGAGGCGAGAGACCTGGGCGGGTGGCAGGGTGGGGGTGGCTCTGGGAAGAGAGAGGAGCTCAAATGTGAAGTTTCAGAGTCGCTCCGGGAATCCTGACTTGCTGACACATCTATTTAAATTAGACTGGGATTTTAATACAACACCTTCAATAATTTTGTTGAAGGGAGAGATGTGGCGAGGCATGCATTTTCTTTCACTCCGGCATCTCTTTTGTGAGCAGTGTTTCTGGGTTGAGCTCCTGAAGACATGTCAGTTGCCTCTCGGACAAACTAGATCTGGTTTTCACTAATTGCCAGCTGTGTGACTTCAGCGTGGAGCCTTGACTTCTCTGGATCCTCACTCAATTGTTTAAAAGCACCGCAATGCCTGCTTCAGTCAGTTTTAAGTAAAAATGCTCCCGGAGCAGACTCAAGATGCAGAACCGCACGTGAGCCCTGTGGTACCCGCATTAATTAGCATCTTCCCTTCATCTAATCTTTTCAGACATAAGCAGAGAATACAGCCAAACCTGCAATTAAATGATGGGCCATTTTCTCGTTTGTGAAAATAAAAGACTCAGCCAGATCTAGACACACAAGAAACATATTCCCTGAGTAAGAAGAAAATGGAGACCGGAAACAGAGAGCAGATAAGCCTTTCTTGAAAGGGATTTTTTTATCGCTTTGGAATGTCACATCATTAGCGTTTGATATTTCATGGCTTCTCAGAAATGGAAAATAAAGGAGAACTCGGGAGTCAGCATCTCACTAAGTGGAGGGGAAAGGGACTGATTGCAGTGGTGGTGTGTGTCCCGCAGGCCCCAGCGGGTTCTCCTGGGTACAGCGGGGAGGGGGGGGGGTGACCCACACTCACATCGGGCCTGGGCCGTTAGGGAGATCAGACCCACTCTCCATCTGTGGGGGTTGGACCGCCTCACTGCTGCTAGAGAGCACACAGGTGCCAGTTTTAACATGTTTGTGGTTTTATTTCTTAATATTTGTGAGTATGGAGGTCAAACGGCAACTTTTGTGGACCTGGTTCTCTCTTTGCAACTTTCTGTGGATTCACTGAACTTAGGTCTCCAAGGCTCTTGTGAGCCGGTGCCTTCACTGGCGGAGGCGACGGAGCCACCTTGACAATTCCTTTGTTTACATTTTACCTGATACATAGATCTTGTGTATATTTGTGGGCACAGGGTGACATTATGAGGTATGTATACAACATGTAATGATCAAACCAAGGTGTAATTAGCATTTCCAACAGAGACATTTTTCAGTCCCCGGTGAGACGGCAAGTTTAAATCCGAGGTTCCAGAACACTGTTCTACCCCGTTAGGTACCGCCGGTCCATTCCTTGGTGCTATGTCACTCTGCAGGTACTGGACTTGGTGGAGAGAAACAGAAAAAAACAAGGCCCTCCCTGGACAACGGCCTGGAGAGCCTTGGAATCACAAAGCAAACCCCTGGGGAAGCCTAGAACTGAGTAGCAAGCAGGACTCTGGGCCAAGGAGGAAAGAAAAGCAGGGGCCAGAAAACCCAGAGGACACTGCACCTCCTCCCCAGGCAAGGACCCAGCTCCATCTTCCAGGGGGCGTTTTGACCTGCAGGGTTAAGTGGCCTCACAGCGAGCCTGCCTCCCACAGGAAGGTCCGGACCCCAGTCCCCTATGTAAAGAGAGCCCACTGCAAGCGTCTTAATGTGGCCTGACCATTTCCGCCACCGTGACAAGACTGTATTTATGTAACAAGCTCCACTGCTGTATTTTAGAGGTCCTGCTTAGAAACACACAGAGAGAGGGCAAGCGGGAGAATAAATATGGAAATCAATGGGGGGGAAAAAATCCTGGCTCTTGCACCAGCTTCCTGGGGGAATTTTCCTGTGTGTTCTTTTTGCTTCCACTCAGTGAAATGACTGCTAGTCATTAAGGGAATCTGCGAGGAGCTCACAGTACAGAAACTGTACACCGGGGCTCCCGTCCTCATTTGCATATCCCAGTTTTTGATTGGCAGCTGTACATGAAATGCCATATCAGTTGAAAGTATGTTGTGAGCTGGCACTAATGATCCCATGGCTCCAGGGAAGCCTGCCATATTGTAATTTGGCTATCAGGCATGAAAGAAATAATTCCAAGTGCCAGGAATGCAAGCCTGAATAAATGTTTCACCGCTGCAGGTTGCCAAGGGTGACACTTCCGATTTAGTATAAACGAATGCCCCGTTGCCTTTGGGATACCCGGAGTTTGCATTGTATCTGAGCTGTGTATATAAAACGTTAGTCTAAGAAAATGGCTTCAGTGTGAGATGGGAAACAGAGACCTGCTCCCAGAAGGCGGTGGAATGTTTCCGAGAAACCGCTGGATAGAAGGATTTCGCTACCTTCTGTAATGACAGGCAAACAGGGTTGGCTTTTCCTGTGATGGAGAATAATGGTTATGTTAACTCTGCCTTGCCTTTTTTTTTTTTAATGAAATGCTCTTTTGTAAAGAAAATCACATCTGTTTCCTTTTATATATGAAAGGGATATAAATTCTTTTCTTCTCCCCTCCCTATGTGTGAATAGCCGGTTGATGTTCTTTGGAATTAAATAACTCTTTCTGAGGTCACCCTGATGTCAAAGGCTGGAGCATGGCAGCCACTTCCTCCTCGATGGCTTTTGAATCCACAAGCCTGCCTGGACAGAGAGGATCTTTTAAAAACGGACAAAGGTTGTTTTCTGTTGGATTTCCACGAGGTTCTGGCTGCAGATTCCTGGAATATCTGTGCCCCTGCCCCAACCTTCACCCAGGGTCTCATTTCCATATAAGCCTCCCATGCCTTCTGTTTGAAATGTCAGAAACAGTGGCCTGAAGAGCCAAGGCAGCCACGTTTCCTGCAGCCTATTTGCCCGTCTGGCTCCTCGTTTGAGGATTAAGTTCAGACAGAGTTGGTTTTCGCTCAGTTCTGTGCCGGGTATCCTGGAAGTCTAACTTTGGACTTCCTTATTTGGCTGCCTATGTGTCCCTGTCTGGACAAGACAGAACAGCAGCCAGAGGAAAACACCACTGATAGAGGGAAATCAAGGCAGGGCAGGGAAATATCCAAACTCCCTTTGTCCTCAGTTTTCCACCTAGGGAAATATCAGCCTGATAGTCAGGCTCTGTCTCAGGTAGAAAGCATCCTCCCGCCCTGAGCTGGCTAGACTTATGTCAACTTGACATAGAGAGGAGGCAGCCTGCACTGAGAAAACACTTGCCTATCACCAGGCTGGGGGCAAGCCTACAGAGCATTTTCCTAATTAGTGATTGAGGGAGGAGTCAGAAAGGAGGTATCATTCCTGGGCTGGTGGTCCTGGGCTCTAGAAGAAATCGGGCCGAGCAAGCCATGAGGAGCAAGCCAGTAAGCAGCACCCCTTCATGGCCTCTGCACCAGCTCCTGACTCCAGGTTCCTGCCCTACATGAGTTTCTGTCCTGACTTCCTTCACTAATGAACACAATATGGAAGCACAAGCCAAAGAAATCCTTTACTTCCCAATTTACTTTTTGGTCATAGCGTTTTGTCACAGCAATAGAAAGGCTAACTAAAACACCCCAAAATCCCTGACGCAGCACTTCCCACACACATTTGACCACTGAAGGACTGACAAACTGAAGTCATTACACAACAACTAGTTACGGCGGTGGGAATCGCCGGGCGTGGTGGCACATACCTATAACCCCAGTACCAGAGAAGCCGGGACTGGAGGATCTGAGCTTGAGACCAGCCTGGGTCACATAATGGACGCTGTCTAAAAACAAGCATACGGTGGCATTTCCTGACAAAGAGGCTTAGCATCCTCTGGCAAGCTTACTGCCTCTAAAGATGCCAGAAAGACTCCGAGTAAACTAGGCAAGTGTTTAATGAGCATTTACTGTGTGTCTAAGGTTGTGTTCTAGGCTGAAGCCCTGAGCCCAGAAGACATGTGTCTTACATTTCTATTAGTTAGGGAACGATTCTGAAAGCGCAGGTAAGGCAGACTACAGGAGGGCTTATCCCACTCCGTGCTCATTTGCTTCAGTGAAACACCATGCCCTACTGGGCATTAGGATATAAAAATACATGAGGTGACATATGTCAGTAATCCTAGCATTTTCGAGGCGAATTCCAGGCCAGGCTGGACCCCACCTCAAAACAGATAAATCAGTAAAACAAATAGTGATAAGGAAAGTTCTGGCTGCAGCTATCAAAGCTCACTGGAAAATACACATTAAATGCATATACAACCACCAACAACATCAACATCAACAACACCAAAACCAAAACCACTACCATGACCTAGTCCACAGGAGTGACACAGGCATTAGATCATAAGACCAACATCAGAGTCCCAGGCAGTCACAGGAGAAAAGCCAGTTACAAAAACATAGAAATACAGGGTGTGGTTGCTAACATCTTTAATCCCAGCACTCAGTAGGTGGAGGCAGGTGAATATACGTGACTTCAAAGCCAGCCTAGTCTACATGGACAGCCAAGGCTACACAGAGAAACCCTGTCTCCAAACAAACAAGAAAGCAAACAGAAACACTTCTCTGGAAAATTCCAAGAATAGCAGATTTAGATTTAAAGCCATTCCAGGACTGATGGAGCACCCCTTAATCCCAGAACATGGGGAGAAAGGCCAACAGGTCTCTGTGAGTTTGAAGCCAGCTCGGTCTACATAGTGAATTAACTCTGGGACAGCCAGAGCTACATAGAGAGACCCTACCATAAATGGATGGATGGATGGATAGATGGATGGATGGACAGATGGATGGACAGATGGATGGACAAATAGATGGACAGATGGATGGACAGATGGATGGACAGACAGACAGACAGACAAAGTTAGGCTGTGTGAAGAGAAGCTGGAGACTGATGTGACTCAGGTTACAAGAAGGTGGTCTCCCATACATAAGGCCCTGGGTTCAGTCCCCAATACAGTGCGGGGGAAAAAAATGTGGGTTTACTGTGTGCCCAAGAGAGGCCAGAGGGAAACTGAACCTACCAGGTCACCATGGAGGGCTTCCCGGAGGTGGTGATTCTCTGTAAAGTGAGTGAACTAGGCCAAACAAAACAAAACAAAACAAAGCCAACAACTCGGGGTGTTTGGAGAAGAGACTGCTGGCACACTTTATCTTGGGCTGAGAGAGTTGAAGCAGAGAGGTAGGTGGCGCAGAGAAATGGATGGTGGCTACACTGCTGGTTGTACTTTATTGGTTTGGCTAATTACTGCTTTCAGCATCTATAAATGTAAGTTTGTTTGTGTTTTGTTTAGTGTGTGTGTGTGTGTGTGTATGAATACATGCTCGTGTTTGTGTGCATGTGTGGGTGCCCACGGGTGAATGCATGCGCATAATGGATGTCAGAGGTCAACGTAGGGTGTTTCTTTTTCCTCTTTCGTGTCTCAATTTTTTAAAACTTTTTTTTAAAGATTTATTTACTTATTTTATGTATATGAGTACACACTCTAGCTGTACAGATAGTTGTGAGCCTTCATCTGGTTGTTGGGCATTGAATTTAGGATCTCTGCTTGCTCTGGTCGGCCCCACTCATTCGGTCCCTGCTTGCTCAGTCCCTGCTTGCTCTGGCCCAAAGATTTGTTTATTATTATAAATAAGTACACTGTAGCTGTCTTTAGATGCACCAGAAGAGGGCGTCAGATCTCGTTACGGGTGGTGATGAGCCACCAAGTGGTTGCTGGAATTTGAACTCAGGACCTTCAGAAGAGCAGTCAGTGCTCTTACCCGCTGAGCCATCACACCAGTCTGTCCCAATTTTTTATAGGTTCTTACTATGTAGCCCTGGCTAGCCTGGAACTCATTATGTAGACCAGGCTGGCTTCTAACAAAAAGACTACCTGCATCTGTGCCTGTTTCTTGGATGCTGGGACTAAAGGAATGTGCCAGCACACCCAGACAACCTTTAATTACTGGACCTGGAAGTTACTGACTTAGCTAGACTGGCTAGCCAGAGAGTACTTGGCATCCTCCTGTCTCAACTTCCTCATGCTGGGATTGCAGGCATTTGCCGTCACGTGGGTGCTGGGGAACTGAATTTGGGTCTCGCGCATGCTCAGCAAACACTTTTAGCTTAGACTGGGTTGACACCAGCAAGGCACATTCATTGTCACAGTTAAGGAGGAGGCTCGACTGGCATTTCAAGCAAAAGCCAGGGCTGAGGCTGCAGCTCTCTCCTGCTAAGAGCCAGCCCCCAGGACGGAATGATCTAGCCTGAGCTGTGAACAGCAGTGACCATGGCTACTTTGTTTCTCACTGTTGCGGTGTCCAGCGAGTAAATGAAAGAAAAGGTCGCTCGGACTCCATGTGTCAGTAGGCGGCTGTTTCTGGACGAATGTTTACTTCAAGCTCCATCCCTTTTGAGCAGGTGGGGGCGGGGGAGAAAGCAGCTTTAGAGAGAAATATTAACCTCGCAAATGTACACATTTTCAATTCCCGTCACAGTGACAGGCTACAACTTGTAATCAGTATAAAATGATTTTCCGGGAGAGTAAATGCTTATTTTCGCTGTCTTGATGCTGAAACTGGATTACTTGGTATTAATCCCAGGGTGACACAGTCACATTTGGAAGTCGTGAGATTTGTTCGGATGTCTTATGGGGCCAGGGGCAGCCTTCATTTCACGTCCTTGATCTTGGAGAATTTGAATAATAGAACAGCTTTTCTGTGTACACAGGGAGTTTCAGGAGGAAGTTATCGACTCAAGATGCATTCTAAGAGCCCGGGAAAAACGGGCAGTGGCAGAAAGGAGAGGGGTGGGTATCATCATGTGCGCACCCACCCTGAAAACCCAAGCAAGCACCTTAGGCATCAACAGTATGTCTGTTCCTCTGAACAAGAGAGAAAATCGAAAGCCTGCACCCGTTAGCTACAATGTACCTTATAACTCTCTCCCTCAGGTACCCACTCCACACACCTCTGCTTGGGATATCTGTCCTGATAAAATTTTGCCAGAATCATCCCTCGTCCCTAGATTTTACTTACAGCAGAAGCCGGTGACCTTTTTCTATAAAGGGCCACATGGTAATATCTTCGGCTTTGCCAGCCAATATGGTTTCCATGGTAACTACTAAGCTTCCACGTAGCAGGAAAACAGCCATAGACAATACGTAAATGAGCCAGCAGTGCCATGCTGCAATAAAACTTTATTTTTTCAAAAAATGGGTGGTGGAGCTGGGCATGGTGATGCGCACCTTTAATCCCAGCACTTAGGAGGCAGAGTCGGGTGGATCTAAGTGAGTTCAAGGCCAGCCTGGTCTATGAAACCAGTTGGTTCCAGGACAGCCAAGACTACCTAGAGAAACCCTGTCTCTGAATGAATGAATGAATGAATGAATGAATGAATGAATGAATGAAATGATGATTTTAAAAAGGGAGCAGGAGAAGTAGAATGCCCTGGAGACTTCATCACTGTGTTACTGATCAACAGTAACAGTAATGGGCACACTTAATATTTAATACTATTAAATACAACACTATTAAAATAGTAAGATAAGTATTTTATGGGGTTTTTTTTATGTGTATGGGTGTTTTATCTTCACGTGTGTCTGTGTACCATGTGCCTGAGGTGCCCATGGAGACCAAGAGTGTGTTGGATCTCCTGGGACTGGAGTTACAGGTGGTTGTGGGTCACCACATAGTTGCTGGAAATTGAACCTGGGTCTTCTGGGAAAGCAGCCAGCGTTCTTAACCACTGGGCCATCCCTCCAGCCTCTGGATAATTATTAGATTTTATTCAACAGTTTAATATTTCAGAATCTTGTCTTGACATGAGCTGGTCTTGCTGAGATTCCAGCTTCCCTGTGCTTTCTAGGAGACACATCCTCACAGCAGACGCCCTGGCTCTCTGCTTCCCACCGTCTTTCCTCCCTGTCGTCCGAGATGACTGAGCCTCAGGTAGGAGTCGTGTTGTGGGTGTGTCAGTTGTGGTTAGCTTCTCTGTTTCAAGCAGTTGCAGCTTTCAGAATAGTTTAGGATTCCTGGACTGATGTCTCTGGAGGATGCTTGGAGGAAAGGGGAAAGAAGCAAACGACAATATCCCAGCATCTCATATTCTCATGGGTTCTGCTACTTTAACATTGTATTATCAAAACTTAAAATAAGTTTGTGTGTGTGTGCGTGCGTGCGCACACACACACACACACACACACACACACAAAATGTAAGTGCTTCAGGCTACACTATCTTCTTCTGTCCCTGCAACAGCTCAATTCGCTAATTCACCAGATATTTGCTGAATGTCTGTCTGCCCTATGCTAGCACTGTTCTAGACTCTGGGGATGTGGCAATGAACTAGACCCATGCCATAGCTGTTCTTGAAGCTTGTAGTTTAAGTCAAACTAAAAAGCTTAACCCCAACCTGGATGTGTCTACTTGCTTGTCCTGTGACTTTAAAAGCTCCATTTCCTTCTCTTGACCTTACTCACTTATGGGTGTGTCTGTTTGCTTGTCCTGTGACCTTAAAAGCTCCATTTTCTTCTCTTGGCCTTACACACTCAAGATAGGATTGGGGGACAGGGGTTATTTGTTTGTTTGTTTGTTTGTTTGTTATTTGGTTTTGTTTGTTTGCTATTGGGTATCAAAGAAGACCAAACAGATACTGCTGGCATCTGAGGCAGGGTAATTCTTTGTTGCAGAAAGCTATCTTGTGCACAGTAGAGTGTGTAGCAGTACCATGGGATGGCACCAATACCCCCAAATGCCACTAGCACTTTGTCACCCATCCTGGGAATAACAACCAAAAACACATTCCCAGACAGGGCCAGGTGTACTCTGGGGAGTGAGGCAGGAAGACTGACTCTCACATGGCTGCAATCAGTGGCCAGAGTTGACTCACACAAAACTATTTGCTACCTTGGGGACAGAGGTTTGTTCAGATGTCTTCATAAACACATGCTGCTTCATCCCATCAGTTAGGAAAAGAGAGTCCATTTGTATCTTCTAATGAAACCAGGGGGTGAAGAGAAAGAAGCAGAGATGCTGAGAGACTTTAATCTTCTCAGATTTTAACCTTCCCAGCTTGCACCATTCCTAGCTTTCAGGCTGAATCACTGGTTCATGGCACCCGAGGACAGTGTGTCCTTCCGCCCTGTGCTCTGAGTATATACCCCACAGGTGACTTTTCCTGGAAAATCTGTGGTTTCCTGGCAGGCAATCTGCCAAGGGTTTGGTGGAATGGGCATATCGTGACACTTCCCTCTCAAAGCCAATGTCTCAGGTTGCATCTGAGTTTTCTGCTTTCAACCTTCCCCGAGTGAGGAGGCAATGGTCCTTTAAATAAGAAGTGGATGGGTCATCATTATTTGTCCAGATGGAGGCAAGGCCTCATGGGTGACCTACCTTCAGGATGCTACTAGAGACCGGTCTCAAGTAAGTGTGTAGGAGGCTCTGGGATACTCATTGATAAATCCTAAAACAAGCAGAGACTCAATAGAATGGGACAGTGTAGACCAGGGTGTGACACTCAGGGGGAATGCACAGCCAGTGTAAAAAGATACTTGTAAAGACGTTCTGTGTTCACTGCAGCCTCTTTCAGAATGCCAAAGCGATGGACGCCTACTCGTTAAAACCAGTCCTCAGGCGTCCTTGCTCAGCCCCGCCCCACATGAAGTACCAGCTGTCCCTGACAGTTCACCCCTAAAATGTTCCCAAGTCCCATCCAAGCCCAGCCTCCCCTGGCTCAGCTTCCTCTTCTCTTCTTCACGTTCATCTCCCTCTGCGCCTTCCTTGGATGTGGGGGAAGAGACCGTCCGCTCTTTTTCATAATCCTCTTGCCCGTTTCCCCACAGGGCCTGGGAGCCTTGCCGGGGTGGGGCAGAATTGTCTGGAGCACACTGGAACAATAGAGAAGGGGCAAACTGAGGGTCTTTTGGAAAGTGTAAGTAGATGCCAGCAAGAGGAAGAGAAAGGACAGCTCACATGTAGTCAGATGGGTGTAAAATGTGTGAGAAAGCCCGTGGGAAGTTTTATGGCAGGATAGCAAGACACTGTGGTTCACATGCCGTCTCTGGAGTAAGGGAAATGGGATTCTGAAGTGGAATTTGATGAAACATTGGTACCAGGACCTGTGAAGTCAGAGGTGATGGTGGGGGCAGCAGAAAGCTGAAGGTGTCTGCAGAAGTTGAGAAAACAACTATGCCAGACTGGACTGAGTGTGCCCAGAAAGCCCAGACTCATCTCTGCACAGAGGCCTCTGGAGTGCATTTCCTGTCAAGGGCATTCTGTGACACATTTCCAAATGAAAAAGTCATTCCCGATTGAGCTAGCCAAGGATCTTGAATAAATAATGTAGAGATTATTAAGACATTTTCCAGAGGACCCCAGCATTTCCTGTCTTGACAAGGAGGTTGGATTTGACATCGGCTGGATCAGGAGGTTACAAATAAAGACTGTGACCCGAGCCAGACTTCCAGCCAAGTGTTTCCCAATAATCTGAGACTGGGATGCAAGACCAGTACTTGTAATCAATTCCTCTAAAACATGGCAACACATCTTCCATTAAGTAGTGCGCCTGGCCGTGTGGACACACCACTGGCTAATTACTGCCCTGCGTGAGCGATCGGGGCGGGAAGACTGATGTGAACTCTGACCTCGGTTGTTTCAGCAGTCAAATCTTAAACGAAGAGGCAATGAACAAAAGAAGATCTGATGGACTAGATGATTTGAGACCGATGAGATGTGTGTGTGTGTGTGTGTGTGTGTGTGTGTGTGTGCATCTGTGTACACGTGTGTGCACATGTGTACATGACTGTGTGTATGTGTACACGTGCTTCATGAGTGTGTGTGTGTGTGCGTATACATGTGGTGTGTGCATCTGTGTACACGTGTGTGCACATGTGTACATGACTGTGTGTATGTGTACACGTGCTTCATGAGTGTGTGTGTATCTGTGCGGATACATGTGGTGTGTGCATCTGTGTACATGTGTGTGCACATGTGTACATGACTGTGTGTATGTGTACACGTGCTTCATGAGTGTGTGTGTGTGTATCTGTGCGTATACATGTGGTGTGTGCATCTGTGTACACGTGTGTGCACATGTGTACATGACTGTGTGTATGTGTACACATGCTTCATGAGTGTGTGTGTGTGTATCTGTGCGTATACATGTGGTGTGTGCATCTGTGACCACGTGTGTGCACGTGTGTACATGCCTGTGTGTATGTGTACACGTGTTTCATGAGTGTGTGCGTGTGTGTGTGTGTGTTGGGAGGTAGTAATGATCTTAGAAGTAGTCATACAAAAAGTATTAGTGCTAGGTATTATTCTTCATATATACTACTCAATTTATTCCTGACAATGATCTAGAAGGGGTGAGGTACGCGTCCCCTTTATGCAAATGACATAAGTAAAGAGGTAGAAGTTAACTGTCTCCCCAGAGATCAGTGTGTATTCCTTACTTCTAATTGGTTACTTCTATTGTGACGACAAAGCACCCTGACAAAGGTAGCTTAAGGGAGAAACTATTTATTTGGGCTCACAGTTTCAGGGGGATTGAGTCCACCATGAAAAGGAAGACATGCCAACAGGCAGGGAAGACACGGTAGCAGGAGCAGGAAGTGGGGCCCAGCTATAAGCCTCAAAGCCCACCCACAGTAACAGACTTCCTCCTGCAAGGCTCTACCTCCTTTAGGTTCTATAAGCTCTCACAGGCTGTGACACCAGCTGGGGTCCACGCTTTAAACACACGGGCCTATGGAGGACATTGGCCACTCCAGTGAAACATGGCAGCAAACGTTACTTAGGTCTTTCCTAAGTAACACCCAGGGATAGAGCTGAAGTCAAATGCTAAACTCTTCTGCAAACCCGACCATGACGGAAGCGGAAATGCAGTTGGTTTGCCCTGCTCATGAAGGCAGGTGCGTTTCTCCCAAGTGTAAAAGGGCTAAAGCCAGAGTGTGAACTGCTTCCCCTTCAAGCACGTGAGCATCAGTTTGCTCATCTGCACAGTGGACATCACAAACCTGCTTCCTAAACGGCAGAGCGCCTGTAGAGGTTCCTCAGGTGTCCGGCTGCGGCAGGAGTGTATGGGGCGGGGTTGGGGGGCGCTAGCAACAGGGGTGTATTCCTTTTCTTTCTCGTCACTGTGACAGAACACTGGGCTGGAACCACTGGAAGGTTGATTTGGGTTCATGGTGTGAGGGCTTTTAGTCTGTCATGGATGGAAGGGGTGGCTGAGCTGCCCCACCATATTAGGGGGCAGGGTGGGGGCGGGGCGGGGGCGGGGCCTAGAGGAAGCATTCAGTACAGGTCTTTGTATAGCAACCAGACAAGATAGCACCAAAGCTAGACCAAAGCCAGGACTAGAATATTACCTTCAAAGGTTCAAAGATCCGCCCGCCCTTCGTGTTCAAGTCCACCAGCTTGTCACAGTGCCGTGAGCTGGGGACCAGGTGTCCAGATATGGAGCCTAGGATATCTGAGATCCGAACCCACGACAGGAAGTATCTGTAGTCCCAGAAAAAAAAAAAAATTCCTTATGCATTTCACCCATAGGCAAGTTGGATTCTTCCCCTAATTATTAATTTTTTCATATGTAAAATGTTGCAATATCGTGAGGTTCTGGTGCAGAGAAACATGATGCATTCAAGCTGTGCACTGGGCATGGTCCCTCGCTCACAGTGAGGGCTCGATAAATGTTAAATAAGAATAAAGAAATTGCAGCTTCCGCCTGCATTCTGCTGTGCTTAATTACAAGTTTGCAATACCTGTCTGATACTCGAGAGCACTCTAGCTAGTAAGGAATAAAATTAATAATTAATGACGGAACTTTAACCTAATAACGTGGCCACTCCCAAGGTTTAGCATATTCCAGGAGAAGGCTAATGGCATGCCCGCCATTGTTCACGATGGGAGCAGAACGGCAAGGCTTCATGCATAATGGATCAGAGTCCCTGCTAACAGCAGAATCACGCACAATAATTTAAACTTGTTTGTATGGAAATAAAGGGCGAGTCTTTGAAGTGCGTCCTAATGAGATGCCGCTTGATCTTCAGTGTGTCCTGGGAGAGAGAGTTCAGTTTTTTCCCCAGCGTCAGGCACATGTTGGTGCATGTAAGAAAGAAAGGGCTGACTTAAATTATGAATGGCCCTCCTTGTCTTTGTGGTGGCAGGTGAGGAAGGCGGGTGTTCATCCGGGGGCAAGAGGCGGAGCAGGAGCTGCTGGGAGATAACTGTGGGTCTCCAAGGTGGCTTCTGCTTGAGAGACTTGAAGGAAAAACCAGAGCTGGAGCCAATGAGGGCAGGAAAAGAACAGTATCACTGAGCATCTAAGGCGAAATGAGCTGGTGGCCCTCTCTGAAGGGTGGGGAGCAGGGGCTTGGAGAGTGCTGAGATCCTTGGCTTTTCAGTTCTGCTTATACACACACACACACTCACACACACACACACATACTCAACAGGTACATGTGCAGACACACTTCACACATGCACATACAGAGTCAACAGGTACACATGCACACACATGTGCAAGAACATACACACATGCAAACACATTTACACACATACACACATGTACACACACATGCACTCACACTCAAACACACACAGAATCAACAAGTGCATACATACATCACACATGCACACACATGTACACACACACACAAACATACACACATGCAAACATTCACACACATACATACATCTACACACACATACATACTCACACACAGTCAAACACAGGCACACATGCACAAAAACACATAGATACATCTATACACATACTCACATACTCACACTCAAACACAGGCACACATGCACAAACATACACATATGCACACTCAATGGCTCACATATACACACTCACACACACATGCATATACTTGCACACACTCACACATGCACGCATGAATGAACACACATACACACATGAATGCCCCACCTCTGGTCCCATGAGATCTGAGAGAAGCACAGTAGCAAATGAGTCCTAGCTGACCACCACGGACATCTGAGGTGTCCCAGAAAACTGACCTGACCTGTCAGAAGGCCCCAGGAAGTGAGTGTTTTGATTGACAGAGAGAGTTTGGTTATGGTGGTGGTGGTGGTGGTGGTGGTGTTTCAATCAATGTTTGGCCAAATTGGTAGCACAGACCTACAATCCCAGCACTCAGTAGGCTCAGACAGGAGAATCACAAGTTCAAGACCATGCTGCATGGGACCTTAGCTCCAAAAAAATAAGTGTATAAAATCAATGCTTGTAGAAAAAGCCACGAAAGAGGTGTCCCGTGTCAAGCGGCAAGAACATGACAGTGACAGTACTGTGGATGCTGAACACAAGCTGACTTAACACTGTAGCATTGCTGCCTGCATGGTCCACACTGGCTTGCTTTTCTCCCTACCTCTTGTTCTGAGGGCTCTTGAGCCGGGCCTTTGGAGTTCAGGTAACTGTGGCTAGCCTCTGAGAGCAGGTGTGTGCTCCATTCCTGTGATGTTTGGCAACACAGCCAAAGTGGTGGAGGTCATGTGTTGACATCTCTGCATGGGGCACTAGTCTCAGACATCCTGACATTACCAGTCTAGAAAATTCTCTCACAGACATACCCAAAGGTTTGCTTCCTGGGTGAGTCTAGATTCTGTCAATCTTACAATCGATATTAACCATGACATCATTCAGTGTCAGTGCCAGAAGCCTAAGCACAGAACAGGAGCAAGCAGGGTGCTGTCCCCAGCCTGCCCCATCCACCTCCACTGTCACAGAGACTCGCCGAGTCTGTCCTCACCCTGTTGTGCATGTTTCTCCAGACAAAGCTCTGTGCCACTGCACTTGGCTCAACCAAGTATTATGGGCTGGTGAGATGGCCCAGTGGGTAAAGGAGCTTGCCACTAAGCCTGAGGACCTAAGTTTGATCCCCAGGGACCTACAAGATGAAAGTAGAGAGGTTTGCCTCTGACTTCTATATATACATGCTATGGCATGCATGAACACACACACAAAACAAACCAAGAGTTTCACACAGCATCCAACCAGCAAAGCTCATCCTAGCGTGGCTAATTCCTTCTGCTGAATAAAGAGGCATCCCATCCTGTTTTGATGACTAACCCCAGCCATGAGCCAAAAACATCAAAATTAAATAAAATAAACAGATCCCCCAATGGGTCTTTGAGGAAAGGCAAGTTTTTTTTAATAATCAAAATCTGTGTGCATTTCATTTCATCATTACGTGAAGAGGTGGGAAGAGCTCAATTTTTATAGTCGTGGGGCTGGGTCTCCGGACAGAGGAAAACCCATCCCTTCCCTTAATCTCTCCCTGACATTATGCTATCCAGTTACAAGTTCAAGCTAGCCACACCAGCATCTCATGAACAGCCTTTTTGTTTCGTTTCTTTGAGAGCAGGACTGGAATTTCTTTGTGTTCTACACGGATGGGGGAAACCTACAGGACAGGATTCCACTCCTGATGCCTTCGCAGGGTCTTCACCCTGATCCCACCCGAAACGGCATTGGCCTCAGCTTCACCTATGAGCTCTCTGGCTGGGAGCTTAGATTTCATGCCAATTAACATGTTAATGACATATATCATTTAAAGAACCCATCATAACTTTTACCACATCGTGTTACATCTATTTCCTTGTAATTAAATCAGAATTACAGGGTGTAATTACTTTTCTTTCTCTGAATACCCGTTCCTTTTAGACATTTAAATTCAAGTGCAGGCACTAAAAGACACTTGAAACCAAAAACCTAACAAAAATATTATCAATTAATGAATGCGCTGGGTTTCTCCACTGCTCTGGTTTCTTTGGAACACGTCCCTTTCTCCCGGAGTTCTTTATATGACACAGAGGGATTGGCCATATCTAGTCAAACATTCTGTCAACCCTCTTAAGTCCTCAGGGCCCTAGTCTCCATTAGCATGCGATGTTCTCACGTGTAAATATAATTACATGTAATTATTAGCGGAAAAGGATCAGATAGGGTTTATTAAGGAAATATCTTGTAATTATGAAAACCCAAGACTTCTCTTCACATGTCAACTCAGCTGAGGATTGGCGTCTGTGAGATCCACCCACAAAATAATTACACACTTTGATTTCACCTTGGGAAATCAATGGTAAGAAGTCAGGATCATTGCAGAAATGTTTCCTTGTTTAAAAGGCTTGAGAACAAACAAACAAACAAACAAACAAGCAAATAAACAATCCCGCCAGCCAGAGCAACTCCCTAACGCCTGTGATCTAAGACAATGCTTTGGTTACCAACGCTTTCTACACTTTTTTAAGATTTATTTTTGATGGTGTGTGTGTGTGTGTGTGTGTGTGTGTACATGGGCATGCATATGCATGCTAAAGGGAATGCCATGGGGGAAGGGAGAGGGCATTCCAAATTCCCTGGCCATCCGGTGTACAGAACTTCCTCCAGGACTCTGTAAAAGCAGTGAGCTGCTCTTCACTATTGAGCCATCTCTCTGGACCACCTCTTATAACTTTTCTAATTTTACTTTTTAAAGCTTAAAGTTCTGTTATTGATTGATTGATTGAGGAGTTTTGACTTAGGACCACATAGCTGTCTCTGCGGTCCTAGGTAGCATGAAACATGCTTTGTAGATGAGGCTCATCTCAGACTCAGAGATCCACCTGCTCTGTCTCCTGACTGCTGAAATTAAAGATGGCACCACTATGTCCCTCCGTGGTTAATGTTTTTAATTTGTGGGTAGGTGCGGTGTGTGCTCATGCATACATGCCTGTGTATGTTTGTGTATAAGAGGAGCTGTCCCACTCCGTGACACTCTGCCTTGTCCCCTCAGATATGGTCTCTCATTGAATCTCTAGTGTACCATTTGGCAGGTAGGCTAGCTCACCAGTAAGTCCCAGCCATCCTTCTGTCTCTATGAGTGCCTCAGGGCTAAGGTTTCAAGCACATGCAGCCATGCCTTGCTTTTACAAGGGTTCTGGGATGGGGGCAGGGGATCCAAACTCAAGTTCAGGTTCTCATGCTTGTATGGTAGGCACTGTCCTCACTGAGGCATCTCCCAGCTTGAACCTCATTCGACCGCTGACTAATACCTAAGAGTACACGAGGAAGCTGCAGGCATGTATAGCTTCTGTGGCCATCTTGTCGGAATACAGGAAGCCACGCCACAGGCTGGCATGTTGTTTGAGGGACATTGTATGAGAACATGGGGAAAGAAGCAACTTCTTTGCTATGGGGAGAGCCTGTGTACTTAGGTCAAGTGACTCCCTCCTTTGTACGTCTTCAGTGCGGTCCTAGAATGGTGAGCTGTTATTTAGTCTTTGGCTGTTAAGTAACGTGGGCAAGGTCCTTGTCACCAAAATGCTAACATCCTAAAGACACAGAACAAACTGTAAACTAGAAAATGGTAGAATTAGTAATACCAGGACAGCTAGTAAGAATCAAAGGGGATGAGACAGTCGGGGGCAGTGAGATGAGGTGGGTGGATCTTGATATGATAGTCAGTAAGGAAGGTAACTCTGAGGTACTTGGCCCAACTGAGGAGAAAGGATAAAGGGAGGTCAGAGAGGCTAGAATACCCAAGTGTCAGGACACTGAGAGGAGCAAGGAGGGCCTTGTGAGAGAACAGAGAGGAGGCAAACACGGTCAGAAGGATGATAGCTGTAGAGAGAGGGCACTGTGGAGCTGGAACCTCTGCCTGCAACAGCACTGTCGGGGCTTTGTTTTATGAGCAGCAAGAAGCAAATCTGGGCTTCTAAGAAAGCAGATAGTGCCTGGGTGGTGGTGTTGGCGCAGTCCTTTAATCCCAGCATTTGGGAGGCAGAGGCAGGTGGATCTCTATAAGTTGGAGGCCAGCCTGGTCTACACAGTGAATTTCAGGACAGCCAGGGCTACATAAGGAAACTCTTATCTGGAGGGGGAAAGGCAGGTAGCATTATTGGGATGGAGTCTTGGGTAGTCTCCAATATGGAAGGAGGAGTTGGAGGGCTCAGGAGCAGACAGACCTTGGTAGGCAAGTGAAAGTGCAAGCTTGGCAGAAGGAAGTGCCAGAAGAGAGACAGCACCATGACAGCACCCAGGAAGGCAGGGAGGGACTCCTCCCCAGGCTGGGGTCGCTTGCCAGAAGCCTCATGCCTGTCTGACCATTGGGCTGCACAAATGGTTGCATTTATGAGCACGGAAGTGAACCAATCAGAGGACATTCAGCCCCTTGGGACCCTAAATAGGAGAGGAAGATACACACACACAACCCGATCTTCACATAATCGCAAGGTAGTGTCTTGGAAACAAGTAAAATGGGAGAAATGCTATTTTATATGCCAAGAGTGGGGCACAGGGAACCATGGCATCTGAACGGCGCCGTAAGTGGCGTCATAAGGTGACGCCCTCTTTTCACTCAACATCAGTTTCAAACACAGCAACAGGAAGCAGGGAGGTCTTGGTTAACCCTCACCCAAGACACACAGAGGAAGATGGGAGCTTTCATACCATGATTCCTACTTCCGTGGATGTTTCTGTTAGGGTTATCATTGCCGTGATGAAACACCATGACCCAAGCAACTCAGAGGGAAAGGTGGTTGTTTGGGTTTTGGTTTGGTTGGTTTGGTTTTGGTTTTTGTTGACTGGTTGGTTTTTTGGTTTCATTTTTTGTTGTTGTTGTGGCTTTTTTTTATTTTGTTTTGTTGTTTGGTTTGTTTGCTTGCTTACGCTTCCATATCACTGTTCATCATAAAAGAAGTCAGGACAGGAACCCAAAAGGGCAGGAACCTGAAAGCAGGAACCTGATGCAGAGGCCATGGAGGGATGCTGCTCTTTGCTTTGCTCATCATAGCTTGTCCTTCCTTATCATCACTAACTTAAAAAAAATGCCCCACAGGCTTGCCTGCAGCCTGATCTTATAGAGGCAATTCCTCAACTGAAGCTCCCTCCTCAAGGATGACTACAAGGTGTAGAGTTGACATAAAACTAGCCAATACAGTGGGCTTATCCTCAGTAGTTCTGCCCTAAAGTGGACCACGGAGAAGCTCTCTGCCCCGCCAGGTCTCACGGTAGATCATAACACCCCAGTTTCAAACGAGGTCTTATCCCATCCCTGGGAAGAAGAGGTGCTCTTCGAAGAAGCCAAGAAGGATCTGGAGAGGCCTTAGGGGATTCCTCCTCAAGGTTAGAGATCAGACTCTAGATAGTCGCGTGTTAACATGGATGTCCATGCTTTGATCATGCCGATGCAGTGAAGTCACCAGAAGAACCCAGGATAACAAGCAGAACAGGGGAGTTCCTGAACCCCTGAACGTGAGGTGGTTCCTGGACAGAGCTGTATTCAGAGTACAGCAGAATCTCCACATCCCTTCTCCAGACTAGCCCTTCTTTAGCCAAACTAACCGATCCCAAACCAGTGAGAGAAAGAAAGTGGACAGTGGGCATCACCTGAGGAATGATGCCTAAGATTGTTCTCTGCACACACTCACATGGGTGCACACACACACACACACACTCTATTCTCAGCCTTTTGTAAAGCAGGCTGCAGGGCAAAATTGGTCATCCCATTTTAAAGGGTTGTTGACAAATACCAGGTAATGTGGTATGGTTTGGTTTGGTTTGGTTTTTTTTTTTTTTTTTTTTTTTTTTTTTTTTTTTTGAGACAAGGTCTTCTATAACTGAAGCTGGCCTTAAACTCTAATATCCCTGCTTCCTCCTTCCAAGTGCTGGGATCACGGGCCTGGGCCACCACACC
This sequence comes from Mus caroli, assembly GCF_978045245.1. Taxonomy (NCBI): domain Eukaryota; kingdom Metazoa; phylum Chordata; class Mammalia; order Rodentia; family Muridae; genus Mus; species Mus caroli. The sequence goes on along the minus strand of NW_028227257.1, from coordinate 9,489,584 downwards.
TGGCTCCTCTAGGATCTTGGACCAGCTCGACCTCTCAGGGTCCCAGTGTCTCCTTGGGAAGAAGGCGCAGCTGCATCCAGCCATGCCTGGGTCCTCCCTCTACCTCCAGGTGGTCAGTTCCCCAACTGCAGGTCTCCCACAGAGACCCTGTCCCATCTCATTCGCTAGGCCTGAAATCTAAGCTCATTAGGGGAGGAGACCGCCTGCCCAGCCTGATGTCCCCGGTCTTCAGCCCAGAGCCAAGCAGGTACTCAAGCCGCATTAGCGGAGGGAAGAAATCAAAAAGTGTTTGAAAGGCACAGCGTCCTTCGTGAAGCTCGGCAGCCTGATCCCGCTAATGCTATGACAAGATAAAACCATTACTTACCAGAAAGATGAATAATTAACCATTTCTCAAAACCGAGAGGGATGGGCAACAAGCAAGAACCTGCACTGCAGGCCCCTGTGAGTGATAGGTTTAAATGACTTCTTGAGCTCCAGAGCCCATAACCCCTGCTGTAAAGCCTGTCCATTGATTTCCAAATGAGTTGAAACCATTTCCTGACAGTTTGGGGGATAGGGGCCAAACCAATAGGCTTCCAGTCTATCTTCGACATTTTACAGTGGGGAGCTGGCCTTGTTTGAAACCCAATCTGTCACTGCTGTTACTACTGAGATGGGACACTTTGATCCAAATGGAATCTGACTGCCCATGCAATCCAAAACTAAACAGCTTCCCTGTGCACCCTTCAGCATGGATCTCAACCGAGCAGGCTGATGGGAGTCTGAGAGGATCGGAGTGTGCTCCCCCCAGCCCTGATGGCGGGAGGCACAGCTGGCGTCCTGCCCCCCGCTTCTCTGTTCTGAGCAGCTGCAGAGCCAGCAATCTGAATCTGCCTGGTCTTCTTCGGGCGGTCACTGGTTCCCTCTCTCTCCCTGTTAGCCCGGGCCATAATTGGGATGATTTAGGATTTACGCCACTTGATCATCTGTACACTTACGACAAATAAAACATTTTAATATGAGCAATCACTGCCTGTTGACTGTATCATATTGCGGGAGCTGAATGAATGCCAAATGTGATCACAGAAGGGGGGACAGAAACCCTGGAATAATGACACTAATAGAGAAATTACAAAAGGCCCAACAAATGGCATTTGTGTTAAATCAATAATGTTCGCTTTGTGTGCGTGTGTTTTAATTCTAATCTTTCTTCAGAAAAAAAATTATCTTTCTAAACAGTTGGCAATTCCTATTCTTGTTCATCTTCCCAAACATAATTAAAAACATGTTGTGGCGCCTACTTAAGACATCAACTTTCCCAAGGCTGTCCTGTCCACTGCGTCTTAAACAAAGATACTCGCTTTGGCATGGTGCCCTTAATTAATCATCGCAGGCCTTATTGCCGTACAAAATAAATAAATAAATAAATAAGAGAGTCTTTGCTTAATGATTCATCACAAGCCTGATTTCTGTAGAACTTAATCAAATACAGAACTAACTTTCTAATCAGCTTACATGCAAAATAAAAATGATGTAGGCCTTGTTTTCTCTGGATGTGATTTGATGAGGGAAATATTGATACCGGACACACTGTCAATACAGGCTACTTGGGGGTTTGTGGGGCCCAGGTACTCACCTGGACATGTAATTATAGGAGCCAGAGGTCAATACTGGTGCCTTATGCTAGTGCACCCCTCCTTGTCTTTTGAAACGAGATCTCTCACTGAACTTGGAGCTTGGCTATACTGGCTGGCCAGTGAACCTCTAAGGTCATCCTGTCTCTGCACATCTCTATACACACACACACACACACACACACACACATACACACACACACGGCAGGGGATGGGGGTTGAGCACTGGAATAATACGCATATACTGCCATGCTTGGATTTTTGGGTGGGAGCTGGGGATTTGAACTCACAACCTCATGGTTATGCAGTGAGCACTTTACTGACTGAGCCATCTCTCAAGTCCAGGGATTCTTTCATAGACATCACAGTCATACTTTGCTTTTGAAGTTGAACCTGTAAGTACATTTTCTATTGAAATGATAGAAACTGTCATGGCCCAGAGTGTTGCAAGCATTTCAGCGCTGCAGAGCATGGCACCTGTCCTGGAAAGCAACTTGGGAATTCACAATCGGATGTGTAACTTGTCACGTTTGCTCTGAATCAGGTGGCTCATCCCAAGGTTCAAGGCCCTTCCAAGAGGTACCTGTCCTGTCCTTGCTTGTCCTTTGATGGCCACCCTGATGCAAGACATGGTACAGCATAGTGAGGTACCCAGGTACACAGAGTCAGGTCTAGGATGTCAAGAGAGGTCTTAATAAGATATCAAGGTGTGGGGAGGATGGTTTGTCTTTTGGGACAAAGTACCTGGGGGGTGGGGGGCGGATAATCACGTGAGCTGGAGAGATGGCTCAGCAGTTAAGAGCATCGCCTGTTCTTGCAGAGGACTCAGGTTCTGGTCCCAGAGCCCATACAGCAGGAAACTTCCATTTTCAAGGGATTCGATACCGTCTTCTGGCTACTGTGGCATTGTACATGTGAAGTGCATGTACATACATGCAGGCAAAAACTCACATGGGTAGGTAGGTAAGTAGGTACATATGTACGTACATACATAGATGATGATGATGACTAAGATGACAGCGGTGGTGGTAGTGATGATGATAACTAGTTCAGCTATACTTTTAAGGACTTTAAGCCTTGATGTTGCTTGTTAGTAAGACTTCTAAGAGTTCACCACGCATCATGATTCCATTTCCCCCGAGTGTGGTTCCTCGGAGTTTAATGTGGCTGTGTTGCTGGTGGAAGGCTTTCTGCCCAGCACTGTGCTTCCTGCTTTTGGGTCATCTTCTGCGGGAGTGTTCTGCCACGAGGAATCAAAGTCATCTATGATACTCTTAACTATCAACCTGACCCAAGCTAGCATTGCTTGGGAGGAGAGTCTGAATGGGGAATTAGCTAGAATAAGGTTGGCCTGTGAGTATGTCTGTGGGGTTTGTCTTAATTATTAACTGAGATGAGAAAACTCACCCCGTGGAAGACACCACTCCACCGGCTCTGAACCATAGGACAGTGAACAGAGCCAGCTGCGCAGAGCGCCAAGTGGGCGGGCGGCATGGCTGGTTTTGTCATGCTTTGTTGTGCACTGTGGATGGGCTGTGCTTGGCTGCTTGGGTTCTTTCCTTGAACTCCCTCCCCTCCATGAAAGACCGTAAGAGGAACTGGAAGCCCCAGAAGCTCTTTCTGTCCAACACGATGCTTTTTGTCGGGGTGTCCCATCACAGCCACGGAAGTGATGCTCTGTCACCAGAATGGCTTCTTGACCAGAGATGTTTCTGATGCTGGGACCATGGCCTTGAATTCTTCATGTGCTATGGAGTCCCTGGGAGCCTTTATTCTTGACTCACCCCACCTCAGCCTGGCTTACACAAATGGAGGCTCCCGTGAGCATCTCATGCGAACCCCAGGCAGGCAGCTTCTGGAACCTTAGCCTCTGGATGTGTGCTGTGTCTTAACTGGGGCCCATCAAGACACAGTGGCTTCAAACATGGCCACAGACTGTAGCAGAGCTAGCCTCAGCTCCCAGCTCCCACTGCAAGCCCCTGAACAACCTACAGAACCTCCCCAAACCTGCTTCCTCATCTGAAATGTGAGTTCTGGGAATAAAACCCAGGTCCTCTGAGCGGCCAGTGCTCTAACCACTGTGCCCTCTTTCCAGCCCCTCCACTATCTTTAGCATAACCCGTTATCAAAGGCTCTTAAGACATGGATTGATAGCAAAATGACAGGCTGGCTATTGTCTGAGAGATTTTGGTTTGCTTTGCTTTGTTGTGACTGAGTCTTATCGCAAACTCACTATGTATGTAGCTGAAAATGGCTTCAAACTCAGAACCCCCTGCCTGTCGCACCTCTTAAGTACTGGGATTATGGGTGTGCATCATCATGTCTGGCATGAAGCATTGAGCTTCATGGTCCAGTAAACAGCTTGGGGACTTCTATGGGGTTGGGGGGTTGGAGTTTACACATGGGGCCGTGGAATTACCAGGTCAGCAGATGCTGGGGAAGCATGGCTAACATTTCTACTGCATTCTGAACCCCACTGCCATCCATCTCCGTAAGTCAGGAATTACATCACTCATAGTATGCTGATCCTATTCTACAGACAACTGGTCTACCCATACCTACCCATACAACCCCCTAAGTCCATACAATAGTCTAACCTTCTAATATAAATAAAAAGAAAAATGACCTCACAGGCAAGGTATGCTGATTATAAATATAGCTATATAGATATAGCATATCTCTCAGTAGTTCAAGGCCATCTTCAATCACATGGTGATTCTGAGATAGCTGGCACCTGAGGAATGACACCTGAGATTGCTACCTAGCCTCCACATGTAAACCTCAAATACACTTATATCCACACTACACACCCATTGGTACACACACACATACACACACACACACACACACACACGCATTCATAGGTATGTACATACACACCACTACATGCATCACATCACATCCATATCCATGCATACATACATACATATCACACCCATGTACCCATACATACATATACACCACTACACACATCACACCCATGTACTGATATATACATTCACACTACTACACACATCACACTCATACATACATACACATCTCTACACACATCTCATACACAGCCATGCACCCATAGGTTCATACACACCACTACACACATCACACCCATGTACAGATACATATATGCACACTACTACACACATTACACCCATGTACTCATACATACTTACACATGTACTCATACATACTTACATACCTTTACACACATCACATCCATACCACGCACACATACATACACACACACACACCTGTACACATCTCACATCCACAAAAATAGCATACCAATATATACATGAGCACACAGACACACATGTATTTGTGCACATTTATCCTTTATTTCAAAATGCCAGCTGTAAAAACTGAATAACCAGATGTGAACTTTCCTACTCTTAACTGTAGTCTCACACCTCCATCTAACCCTGGTTCTTTGAGGACGTGTGTAATTAAAGCCACACACTATACACATGTGCATACATATTCATGCACACGAATCATCTATACATATATGTACATTACTGATTTCTAAGACTTTATTTTACTCTGGTATTTTTTTCTCACTGTTAAAAACTACTTACATTTTAAATTACGTGTATCTGTGCATCTGTGTGTCAGTGTGTGCATGTCAGGGCAATGCCCAGAAAGGCCCAAGACATTGGAAGCCCTGCAGTTGGAAAGCAGGTGTTGTTAGCCAGCAACAAAAGTTCTGGGAATTGAACTCTGATTGATACTCTGCGAAAGCATTATGTATTCATAACTGCTGGGTCACTTCTCCAGCTCCTCCCTCTTTTGGTTTTTGAGACAGGTTCTCATGTAACTCAAGTTGGCCTCAAAATCACTATGTGATTTTGTGTCACTATGTGATTTTGTGGTAATGTTGCTGCTGCTGCTGCTGCTGCTGCTGCTGCTGCTGCTGCTCTGGTTTGGTTTAGTTTCGTCTTTGTAGAGGCCACAGATAAACCTTGCCTGTTGTTCCTGAGGTGGTGTCTGCCATGTGTCTTAAGGCTGGGTCTTCTACTGGTCTGGAGCTCTCCCAGTAGGCTAGGCTGGCTGGCCATCAGACCCCAGGGGTCCACCTGTTTCCTGCTTCAGAGTTGGGGTTACAAGAGCAGGCTTCCATGCCTGGACTTCTTTGTAACACAGAGTCTGGAGATCAAACCCAGGCCCCGTGCTTGCAAGGCAGACCTTACCTACAGGGCCATCCCCCAAGTCCCCTCAAACTGGTTTCCTTAAGTGATCACCCAGCAACCAGCACCATTGTGTACAGAACAGAAGATAAAGACAGGTCCAGCCTCCCTGGGATCATGCTCTGGAGGGTAGTGTGTCCAGAGGGTGGAATATGCAATCTTCTTAGGGCACTGACAGATGAAGGTGTCCAGAAGAGGAGGACAAGTGTCAGAATTAGGCAAAGAGGGGGCACTTGAGGAAACAGGGGGCAGGGAAGGCCTCAAAGCTGATAGAAACAGTGAACCACATCTGTCTTCTGGGGAAGAAAATCTCAAGCAGAAGAAAAAAAGCAAAAGCCACTGATGGCTCTGACAGATACAAAGTTTTGCAAATTGCGTTCCTTGAAACACCAACCTAAGATGCTCATGGGAAACAAAGCACCAGGTTTTAGGTTTATAAGCAACACAGGATGCGCACTCCACTCCCGGGGGGGTTATCCTATCCATGGGACAGTGAGACACCCTGCAGGAGAGTCTCTGGAAAACATATTTGATTACACAGCTGTTTCTGCACATAACACCTGTTGGTATCACACAGTGCTCTCTGTTCCTATGGAAACCAACTCGGGGAGCTCTGCTTTCAACTCAGACCCACGTGAGTGTTCAATTTCTTATTCTCTCTTCCACATCCAGGGAACACTCATTAGAGCCCCACAGGTGTCAGACCCTGTGTTCTGCTGAGCTGGTCATGCATGGTACAAAAGGCAGACCACCATCTCCAGTCTAAGAGTCGCACCTGGGAATGGATAAGAGGCTCACATGTTAAGAGCACTTACTGCTCTTGCAGAGCATCCAGGTTTTGCTCTAAGCACCTATAATGGGCATAGCCATAACCCTAGCTCCAAGGGCTCCAAGGCCATCTTCTGTCCTCCCTAGTTACCTCAAACAGACACATAGACAACATAAAGCCATCAAGTAAAATAAATCTTCAAAAACTAACAAATTAAAAGTTGTCCCCCCACTACAGAGCCCGCAAATGACATCCTAGTTAGAGTCTAGAATGTGGCCGCCGACACCCCCACCAGCTCAGTGACCCAAAGCTTCCAGGGGACGGTTTGAGGCCTGTGAAGAGGAACAAAGCCACTTCAAACCCTTCCTCTGATCCCCTGTGAGATTTCCTCTCTTGGTCTCCCCAGCATTGGCAGGACACATGCAAAAGAAAAACGAATCTCGCCAGATCTGAGGGATGGTATTGAAGGATAGAAACAGCGGTTGCCTGGAGATGAGACAAAAGGAGAAAGCGTGTGTAATTTATACCTTCCAACACCTTCTCAGGAAGAAGGGAACTGGAAAAGCAGAGAGCCACCCCCTGCCGATCCAATTTCAAACACACACCCATATCCGACACCAGACTTTAAGCAGCCTCAGACTTAGAATAAATTGACTTCTATCGCCGCACACACACCTGCCAGCTAGTCTTCTCATTTGCCACCTGCTCAGGATTAATTTTCAAAAGCTGGGCTTTTCTCCTCACAGCCTCAGGTGACAGGACCAAGCAACACAGCGGGAGAGGGGAGAATGAGACCTGACTTCCTACTTGGAAGACACACTTTTTAAAACTGCATGTGTACCTGTATCTGGATGTGGACGTGTGTTTCCCATGAGGGAGGGGTGTGTGTGTAACCCTGGGAGTCATTCCTTGGGCACACCCACCTTGGTTTTTGAGAAAGGGTCTCTCACCCTGGGAACTAGAATTTGTCCATTAGTCCCACGTGGTGAGCTAGTGAGCCCTGGGGTTCCAGCCATTGATGTTTCCCCAGTACTAACATTACAAGTTCACAAAACCACACCCAGCTTTTTACACGGGGCCTGGGAACCCAACTCAGACCCTCAGGCTTGCACACCAAGGGCTTTCTTTACCTGCTCAGCCCCAAACCATACTCACCCCAAGGACACTGATGTTTCCAAAGAAAATCCATGCATCTTCTGTTTAGTCAGGAAACCTGGGGTAACACGACCTTGAGTGAACAGAACGGTAACATGGCTTCCTGCTTTTGGTCGGTTTTTATCCAAGTGTTGTCCCAGGAAAGATCTGGTCTCTCACAAGGACGTCCTTATTTTAGATGCCTCATCCTGTCCTTGGCCCCGTTTTACAGATCAAAAAATAGAGGCTTTCGAAGAGTCAGAGGAAAAAAATGTGCCCTAACTGGAAAAACAAAAACAAAAACAAAAAACCCTGTGGAGGGAGAGCTAGAAGTCTGTGATGTCTCTTCCTGGTGAAATCACATTTTAGGTTCTTGCCACGCTTGAATGTCAGCCCCGGTTCTTTGAAACCTGGGAACCTGACGTGCTGAGTGTCCTCGAGTCCGTGCTTCCTTACTTGTGACAATGCAGGTGGCCTGTATCCCTTCCTTTCAGTCGCTATGGTAAAACAGTATGAACAAAGGCTAAGGGAGAGGGCAGGACAGCAGGAGCAGGAAGGGGGGGGGGGGGGGAACCACATCCTTAACCACAAACAGGAAGCAGTGAAAACAGACCGGAAGTGGGTGGGACCATAAAGTCACAAAGCCCGCCCCCAGTGATGTACTTCCTCCAGCACAACAAGGCTACATCCCATGCCTGTCTACACAGCGCCACCAAGAGGGGGGCCAAGTGTTCAATGCCTGAGATTATGGGGGACAGTTCTCTTTCAAACCATCAAGAAAGGAAGCCCTTTCGTCCTACCCAGGCAAGAGGACCGCTCAGTCCAGGGCGTTGGACTGCCCTTCCCTCCTATCCTTTCCCTCAGCAAGAATTTTCTCTAGTCAGCTCCTTAAATCTCCCAACATCAACATGTTCAAGAAACTTCCCTGAGGACATACACAGACCTCCTTACTCTGCCCATGGAGAGTTCCTGAGAGGTACACTGGCTTATCTTCCTTTCACCTGCAAAGCAACTGGGCTTAGGGGTGTTGCTTCATTGGCAGAATGTTTGCCCAGCACTCAAAGCAGCACTTCGGAAGCCAGATGTGGCAATACACACCTATAATTCCAGCACTTGGGAGAATCAGAAGTGCAAGGTCGTCCGACATACGGAGTTAGAGGCCAGCCTGAGCTAGAGATACTGTCCAAAACATAAAAATAAACGGGGGTCGAGGGAGGAAGGAAATGAAGGACCTCCCAGACAGCACATTCTGAGAGCATCTTTCCACCTCTCTGGAAACACCTTCATAGACACACTGTACAGTGTGCCTCCTAAGTGCTCTTAAGTTGATGATGGAATTAGCCACCACAACATGTTGGCGTCTTTTACAAAAAGAAATCTTCTTCTGTACGTATTTGCCTCAGTCTTATTAGAGCAAGGAGTTCTCATGGCCTTCATTCCCAGGGCTGGGGCACTCAGTTCTGGTCACGTTGACTCTGAGGACTATACCCCAGGATAGAAACATAGATCATTGTTGTCTTAGCAGTCAACTGTCTGTTTAGGGGGACACACCATGACCCCAAAATAAATCAAATCCTATAACGAAGCAATACTACGAGAGAGAGGAGCTGCCAGCCAGGCAGCCACCTCAAGGTTCCCAGGACCTTGACAATCTTTGTCACTGAAAGTGCCTCTTCTCAAATACTGGGCAGCAGAAAGGATGAATGAAATCAGCCATTTGCCCAGAGTAAATAAGTCTGTCTCAGACACCAGAGACATATTCGTAGGTGTTCATTGTTGAAGAATTTCTATGGCTAGAGAAACTGAGGCAGAGCCAAATCCAGGCAAACGTCCCATGCTGCTACAAAACTGAGGTCAGGAAACTTTTTCTGTTAAGGTCCAGGCAGTAAGTATCCCAGATGATGCTGCAGGCCACATGACCTTAGTATTCCAGATGCTGCAGTTGGAGCTGTTCACAGGCCTTTCTTAGCATGACAGCCACAGGTGACATCTAATGACGAGGTCTGGCCTCATGCTGGTAAAAGTAGATTTGCAGGCACTAAATGGAAATTTCATATCACTTTTGTGTCACAAATATTTTTTGCATTCCCCACCCCCAGTTATTTAAAAATGCAAAAACCATGCCGATCCCCTGGGCAGTAGAAAAACACTAGAATCAGGCTGGATTCAGCCCATCTGTCCTTCCATAGAACACAGCAAAAGAAGAGGACCCCATCTTTTCCACCTATTTGTAAAGTGGCCCCAGCTGTTTGGTAGGTGGTTTGATTTGCACTAATAGGAATCAGTCTGTTGATGCCTGGATTTCTAGAATGTTCTAGTTTAGCTCTAGACAAGCATAATACAGACTCTTTTCTCTTGGCCTGCTGAGACTGCATGAAGTAACCAACAAACGGACCTTCTTTAGAACTCGTTAAAAAATAAATAAAGGCAGCATGACTGGAGAGACAGCTCGGTGCTTAAACACAGAATGCTCTGCCAGAGGACCCAAGATCAGGCACTCACGTCAGTGTGTAAGTTCACGCATACACAGAGAGAGAGAGAGAGAGAGAGACAGAGACAGAGACAGAGACAGAGACAGAGACAGAGACAGAGACAGAGACAGAGACAGAGACAGAGACAGAGACAGAGACAGAGGGAGGGCAGACAGGATATTTAAAATAATAAAAATAAATCTTTAGCCAGGCGTGGTGGCTCACGCCTTTAATCCCAGCACTCGGGAGGCAGAGGCAGGTGGATTTCTGAGTTCGAGGCCAGCCTGGTCTACAAAGTGAGTTCCAGGACAGCCAGGACTATACAGAGAAACCCTGTCTCGAAAAAACCAAAATAAATAAATAAATATAAATAAATCTTTAAAAATTGATAAGATCAGAAAAGAAACACTTGAATTTGAATTTCTAGGTTTTATAAACACACTGCCCTTGGGGTTATGTGGAATTAGACAAGGAAGATGGGACCCCAGCTCCTGTCCCCTCTCCACTAGCACAGGAAATCATAGGCTACTTCCGGAACAGACCCAAGGCCCAGAACTTCCTGGTGATTATAAACTTCTCATCAGCGACTAAAGAGGTATCTTAGCAGTTAAGAGCACTGGCTACTCTTCCAAGGGACCCCAATTCAATTCCCAGCACTCACAGGGCAACTGCACAGGCCTCTAGAATTCCAATCCTACAGGGATCTGGCACCCTCTTCTGGCCTCTGTGGGCACTGCATGCACCTGTCATGCAGACATTCAGCCAGGCAAAGCCCATACAGGTAAAAGAAAAGAAAAACAAAACCAAATGACCACATGCTCATCAACAGCAGGTCCGTGGTTGGTTTTGGTTTTGGTTTTGGTTTTGAATTCTGCTTCATTGTCTTTTAAGTTACGAAAAATCTCCATTTTCAGGTTTTTTTTTCAACAGCTTAAAAAACTTTTCTCCCCACCTCCCCTTGCAGAGGTCAGTCACTTTGTAAGATATGAGAGAATTTGAGAACAGATTAATGACAAAGACAAATGATGATTTTTATTTTAGCGGAAGTTTCAGTGCGTCCGCTGCCCGGCCTGGCCACGGATAATAAAGTGCAATTGGCATGTGACTGTATGCGTTCTTTGCTTTAAAGTTCAAGGGGGGGGGGGGGATCAAAAGAGTGAATTCTCTCTTTAAAATAGAAACGTCCTAGAAGGGGAAATAAAAGAAAGATTGCTGACTGGGGGTGTAGAGTCTCCTCTTTGTCTCCCCCCCCCCCCCGCCGCCACCCCCCACAAACACACACTCTTCTTTGTGGCCCAGAGACAGAGCACTGAGTGACTTCTTCAGAAAGGAGATCGGTGAAATTGTCAGTTGATTACTTATCCTTGATTAGCATATATAAGAGCCCTGTGATACAGTATTTGCATTCCTATTTAGCCGTGATTTTTGTGGGGCACCAATGATTAAACTTGTCACAGGGCTTGATTGACGGGGTCAGATCTTCACTTTCTACTCTTTTGAAATTAAAAACAAATGTGTCAGCTGCCTTCATGGGCCGGAGCTCCGTGGAGCTCGTCTGGCTTGTCACTGTAGATAGGTCAGGAATGTTTTAATTTTAGGGATGGGATTCGGCTTGTCAAGTCGAGTGTGATGGCGTGCGGTTGTGGCGATGAGATGTGAAGGGTGTAGCACAAAGAAGGGGAGGACAGAGACAAAGACACTCACATTATTAGACAGATTTAATTAGTCTGAATGGATATTATGCTAGATGAAGCGGCGAGCTGTGAAATTAACCCTTGATTAGGGGCTGGCGGATCACACTCAGGAAGAGAATCAAACCTTTGTAGAGAGCCGCCAAGGTGTGGTTTCTATACACACACGCCCCACACGACCACACACGCCCATACTCGACACCCCGGCCCTTCTCAGTTGCCTGTCAGATCCACACCCCCATCACCCACCTTTGTGTGCTTAAACACCACCGGTCTTGAACTTGAGAAAGTAGGTGTCCCTAGGGAAGGGATTCCACATGCTAACAGAGCTTGGATGAGAGGCTAAGGGGGTAGGAGGCAAGAACACCTTTTTCTGAGTCCAAATTAAGCAACAAGAACAGCTAAATTTGGCCAAAACCACAGTTCAAGGTTTCGCATTGACTCATCCTGTCAATGTCCGTGGAAGGTCACCTGCTAGAAGCACCTGCCCTGAATACAACCTTTGCCCAACTCGCCCCTTCAGCCTGCTGCCTGTGGCTTTCAGAAATTCCAAAGTGTGTATCAAAAGGTGGGGAGGGGAGGCCTGCTACCCCAGGCCACACCCCATCTCAAAACCCTTCCGTTCAAGGCTCTGGGGATGTGTCATTGGTACATGGGTGAGCCGACTGCAATTGTTGGCATCTGTTTCCTTCCCCAAATGGTGTTCAGTTTCTGAAGACATTTCTTTCTTATCCCTAAACGATGAGAGAAATAGCCAGCCGCCTCTAACTTGCTTCTGCTGAGCTGCTGAGGAGGAAGCATCCTTAAGAAAACTATTGAGAAGGGTCCCAGCACCACAGAGTGACCTTAGCCTTGATAGCAAGAGATTCAGAAGGTACTTGAACAACCATTTTTATAATGATGTATTTTTCTTTGAGTGCTCTCTCTCTCTCTCTCTCTCTCTCTCTCTCTCTCTCTCTCTCTCTCTCTCTCTCTCTCTCTCTCTCTCCTCTCTCTCTTCCTCTGGGTGTGTGTGTGGGGTGTGTGTGTGTGTGTGTGTGTGTGTCAGGGTTCCTCTACTTGCCACCCACTGACATTTGGCTGGATAAATCTCTGCGGTGGCTCCATCTTGTATGTCTTAGGACCTTTAGCATCTCTTCTGACCCCTTCCCAGCAGAATCCAGTCCCAGCAGGATCTCAGGTGGGACCTAAATATCCCCCAGACAACTTTCACTGCTCTCTGACAGCCCAAGTCACCCCTAGTCGATCAGTTCTAGTACAAGTGACTCCCGGAAGAGCACTGCTCAGGAAAGGCCTCCAAAAAGAATTCACACAGGAAACGGGGTATTAATTTAAAATATATGCAGAAAGTCTGGAGAGATGGCTCAGTGCTTCCCAGCACTTGCTGCTTCTGCAAGGACCAGGGTTCAGGTCCCGGCACTCACGATGCTTAGCTCACAGTCACCTGTAACTCCAGCTCTAGGGAATCCATCGCTCTCTTCTAGATGCCACCAGCTCACTCCTACACTCATGTGTGCCCTCGTGTACACACACACATACACACACACACACACACACATGCACACACACATACACACATACATGCACACACACATACATACATACACACACACACACACACACACAATTAAACGTGGCTGCTTTGGTTTTTTCGAGACAGGGTTTCTCTGTGTAGCCCTGGCTGTCCTGGAACTCACTCTGTAGACCAGGCTGGCCTCGAACTCACAGAGATCCACCTGCCTCTGCCTCCCGAGTGCTGGGATTAAAGATGTGTGCCACTACTCCTGGCAAGAATAATTTTGTTAACGATAGAGAAATGGAGTGACTGCATTAGGCAGAAATCAAGGTTTTAGTGGGAGAAAGAAGTTAAGGAAAGATTGGCCACCCTCCTGTTGCTGTGATAAAATACTGACTAAAACCTTTTAAGGTAGAAGGGGAGGTTTTTGGCTTTGGTTTGTTTTTGACTCCCACAATTCAAGGGCCAGGGAAGCTTCCATCGTAACAGGAAGCGTGGCAGCAGGAGACTGAGGAAGTTGGTCACATGACATCCACAGTAAGAAGAAAAAGAGCAGTCAACACTGCATGCTCGTGCTCAGCTCGATTTCTCCTTTCTTGTACCTGTTGGGATCCCCTGCACAGGGAATGGTGCCCCCAACAGTGGATGTATCTTCCTGCCTCCATTACCAATGATCAAGACAGTCCCCCATAAACACATCCACAGCCCAACCTGGTCTAGACGATCTTTCCTTGAGAGTTCTTCCATAGAAGACTCTAGATTGTGTGCAGTCGACAGTTACATCCAGCCATCGCCTGTACCCCAGACATGAGAAACTGAAATCAGAATGCAGGGATCACCAGCTCCTGGCCTCTGTGTTAGGCTCACAGAGAGCATGCTTAAGGAAAGCACAGTGCTAGGTCAGTAGTGTGTTCTGGGCATGTGGGAATAATTACAACCCCTGACATAGTGGCATGGGCACTGTTTTAAGTTCTGTCTCTGTGTGTGTGTGTGTGTGTGTGTGTGTGTGTGTGTGTGTGTGTGCGCGCGCGCGCGCACGGGCGTGTTAATCCTGAAGCAACAGATGCCCGTGCCTGACATCTCCCGCATATCCGTTGTGAGAAACTAGAGACTGTCCTTATAACTGGGATCTCAAAGTTGTTTAAAAAAGAATAAAAAAGCTGGAAGGTTTTAAATTTAAAATGCTACAGGCTGCAAATTAAAAAAATAATAAATTACAGTGGTTTGGGTAGCCGAGGATGTGGGGACTTGCAGAAGTGTTGGGTCAGGGGACTGTGGATTAGGAGATGCCACTTCATGGTGCCTCACCGCGGCAAGATGGCTTCCACCACGTGACAGTACATCTGCACCACGAGGCTAGTCCCAGAAGAAGGGGGAGTAACGGGTTTGTTTTTAACCCTTGTCCTCAGTAGAAGGCAACCTTTTCCCAGAAACTCAACCTTCCCCATTCAGGTCTGTTGTAATGATAAAACACCACCAATCAAAGAAGAGGTTCTTCGAGCTTATGGCTCCTGACAGATGAATCCAACCTAACGGGGAAGTTCCGCAGGAAGAGGCGGGGACTGTGGTCAGAGCAGAAGCGAGCTTAGTGCGCACCTTCTCAACCCAAAACACCAAGCAGGGAGAAAATGAACTGGAAAAGGCTCCGGGCTTTTAACCTCAAAGCCCACCCACAGAGATGCAAATCATCCAGCCAGGCCACGCCCCTAAACCATCACAGACAGCGTCACCAACTGGGCACCAAGTGTCCAAAAGCCTGAGCCCACGACTGAGCTTTTGTTTCTTGTGCAGCACCTGGCTGGTCACAGAGCCACGGAAAACACACCCAGGCTTTTGCCACTGACAAAAGGAGAGAGAGGTGGATAAAGGTGGAACGGTTAAAATGTCATCTGCCCCCCCCCCCCAGACCATCCCAGAGTCCCTTCCTTGTCTTTTCCTACCCAGGAGTCTGCAGGGGACCAAATACCTAAAACCTCTTCTAAATTGTTAGTTAAGAGTCCTGAAGGGGACAGGCTGTACACAGCCAGTCAGAGACTTACTAGCCTGACATACCATATGCAACAGGGACTGGGTATCCCTGGGCTTAATTCTTAGGATGAAAAGAAAACATGTCCTGGTCCCTAAGTGATGCCCAGGAAATGCCTGTATGACAGTGCTTGGATCCACATCAAACACACATGCCCATGTATGTGCCAGTTAGGTTTTTCCAGAGGAACAGAACAGACAGATTGAATATGTGTTATGAGGGAGATTTTCAGATGGGCTTTTATGGCTGTCTGTGAGCCACATAGGTTGAGAACCCAGTAACTCTTTGGTCCCTGGGTCTGGATGCTTCAGCCCTCTCAGTCTGGTGCTGAGGGTCTGGGAGAGTTCCTGATCTTCAATCCATACTGAAAAACTAAGAATTTAGGTTCTGCTGTCAGGAGAGGATGGTGGTGGCAGCACAGGACAGAATGCTCACTGGCTGGAAGGGAAGGCAGGCAGGAGAGAGCAATCACCTTTTCTATGCACCTCTCATGCCTGTCTGGGTCATCAGAAGGCTCCCACTCTAGCAGGGGGTTCTCCTGCTTAGTCATCCCTTCCTAGAAATGCTCCCAGACAGCTGCCCAGAGACCTGCCTCTGCTTGGTTCCAGACCCCAATAAGCTGACAGAAGTGAAGGCCATCTTTGGACAGGAATACCTGAGTTGCCCTTAGGGAGTTCTTCCTGTGGGTTCTGTGTACAATAGTCACCAGGACCAATAGCAGGCTGCCAAACACAAGAGACACAAAGAGACAAGCACAGTTCTGAGGGGCTGAGAAGCCACAAAGAAAGCGGCCCTCCCACTGAGAGGGAGTCTGTCTGCAGTTTCTGGCACATGGGTGGCCCAGCAGGGTCAGCTGACAGCTTTTTGCTCATCTGCCTAGTGGCACCAAGCTCTGACATTACAGTCAAGCTGAGCTGAGGGAGGCGGCTCTGCTCCTCCAGTGGCCTCACCCTGCTCTGCCTGCATCCAGTCCAAAATTCCCCAGCATGAAAAAAAAAAAAAAAGAAAATATGTGTGTGTGTGTGTGTTTCATTTTGCACATAGTGTTTCTGAACGTCCACGAATGTAAAAGAAAGTAAATAACAATTTCCTCCCTCCAAAAAGCAAAGTCTGAGATGCACAGCATTCCCAAACCATAAAAAGACAGGAAGCCTTCAGATGGAGGAAGCCAGCCCCTTCCTTAAGGGGGCTGCCCGTTGGTTTGGAGACCACACAGCTCCTGAAACATTTATAGAAAGAAAAAAAAAATTAATGCGATGCAATTCAAGTTAACCAACAACAGTCAGTGAGTAGCTGCTGTACATGGGGCCTTGTGCGAGGCTCCAGCAAGGCTCCCATGAGGGCGAAGATGGCCCAGTCACACAAGTATGAAGTAGTCTTTTAATGCCGACATAGGGGTAGGTGCAGATCTCTGTGAGTTCAAAGCCAGCCTTGATTACATAACAAGTCCTAGGTCAGTCAGAGGTACACAGTGAGGCCTTGTCTCAAAAAAAAAAAAAAATGACGACTGGAATTCAAAACCCCTAAGGCCCACTAAAACGTTAAAAAAGGAACGTGAGGCTGAAGAGATGGCTCAGTGGTTATCGTTCTTGCAGAAGACCTGGGGTTCACGTTCCTAGCACCCTCGTGGCGGCTGAGCACCATCTGTAATTCTAGTTCCAATGGATCCAACGCTGCCTTCCATCTTCTCCAGGCTCCTACACACAGGCGTGATACCTACGTCCATGCCGACTCACATAGATACACACAAAGACCAAATACATAATTTTTAAAATTATTTTATATACATTTAAAAACCATTTCACGGTTTTGAAATTTTTATTTTAAAAGCTAAAGCCTTCACTTCAGCTACCCAGGTTCCCACACTGGAGCCAACCTACCCTCCCCACGCCGTGCAAAGCAGGTCCTCTCCACTTCTGGTACAGTGTGTCTACCTGTTACCCATAATCACTTGGTAATAATCCCAGACATGGATTTCATGGGATAAACTCCCCTCTCACCAAGGTAAAGCAGAGGCCCCTGTGAAGGTCAAGGGACAACACAACCAGGCAAAGGTGGCGCCAGTGTTAAAAGACGTCAGAAACTTGACTCCTTGGCCACCTTTTCTATGCAAGCCTATCTTCTGTGGCAACCCAGAACATCCACCCCGTGCAGCCCCAGGCTGACAGCCCCAGCGAAAAGGATTTCGGGACTAGTAAGGGTGGAGGACACCTTTTTTCTGGGCTGAGTTAGGTCACATGCCCATCCCTGACCCAACCTCCGGCCAGAAGAATAGAGCATACTGATTGGCCAGACTTCAGTCACATGGGCAGCCCCGTAACTGGGAAGTAAGGTGAGCCCCTTGAAAAATATCTGCACTGAGATGACAGATGGTTTCCCAAAGGGAAATCTGGTTTGTAATTAGAGGGAATAATATTTACCTACGGGTTCATCTCTTTGTTTTAACGATTGATTTATTTGTGTGGGTGCGGGTATGTGTGGGGGCACGGATGTTTGCAGATACACCTGTGCGTGCTCATGGGGGCCAAAAGAGGGTATCAGGCGTCCGCTTCTCTCACTGCATCAGTGTGTTTGAGGCAAGGACTCTCCCTGAATCCCGGACTCAGTTTCTCTCAGCTAGTTTGGAATCCAGAAAACCCCGATGGACCTCTTGTCTCTGCCCCGCTGTGAGCTGGAGTTAAGGGGTGCCCGAATGTCCGTCGTGTCTCGCAGACTGTGAGATCCTAACTGCAGCCCTCAGGATTGCTCAGCAAGCACACTTGGCTTCAGAGCCATCGTTTCCAATCCCAGTCAGTAAGTTGTCCTTTAAAAAAGAAAAAAAAAATCTACTATTTTAAAATTCACTTCCCTTTTTCAATCTTTGAGAATTTTACAGATATATACATGCATCTTAATCATAATAAGCCACTCCCAACTACCTACCCCCTCCAAACTTCCATATCCCTCTGGCCTCCCTCTCCCTACCAGCTTCAAGTTCTTGTGTATGTATTATGCATGTATGTATGTATGCACGCATGCATGTATGTATTTATGTATATCCACTGAGTCCAGTCTTTTCCTTTTTTCCTGTTTTGTGTGTTTGTTTGGTGGTGGTGGTGTTTTGGTTTGGGCTTTTTTTTTTTTTTTTTTTTTTTTCATAACAAGGTTTCTCTGTGTAGCCCTGACTATCCTGGAACTCGCTCTGTAGACCAGGCTGATCTTGAACTCAGAGATTCACCTGCCTCTGCCTCCCAAATGCAGGGATTAAAGGTGTGACCACCACCCTCCTATGATTCCAGGATCTTTTAATACTTCAAAGTACCTAGCATTTTGTCCCTGTAAGCTTTGCCCAGACCCTCTTCCTGCCCTGACTGTTCTACCAGCTGAGTCCTTGAAAATATACTGGAGAACAAAAGTGATTCAGATTTTGATATATTTGCATATGTATGACAGGATCTGTTAAATGCAAGCTCGTTCTAAACGCAAAACACATTTATGTTTCATATACACATGGCTCACCACTACTTCTGAAGTGGTATTTGGTTTATTTTGAGACGGGTTCTCACTGTGTAGCCCAGGCTGTCCTGGAACTCACTCTGTAGACCAGGCTGGGCTGGAACTCACAAGGATCTGCCTGCCTCCGCCTCTGCCTCCCAAATGCTGGGATTAAAGGCCACCATCCCCAGCTTTGTGATCTAGCTTTAATAACTAATTTCAAAGCCAAGTATCCATTTGTGATGTCTTGTGGGAGCTCGGTCATGTTGGTTATGGAGTGATCCAGATTTGAAATTGAAGGTGCTTGGTTTATTGTAGTTAGCCAGGCAGAGACCACACAGCAATTTCAGCCCCTTCTGTCTCTTTTAGGAAGTCTTCTTGGTAAGGCATACATTCCCAGAGTCTTTTATCAGGAGTCAGGGGGGGGGGGGGAAGACACTCATGTTTTCTAGTCCCAAATGCCTTGCTCATAGATACAAGAAGAAGAAAAATGTTATTGTTTTTTAACCTAAGAGATAATCAGTGAAGCTAAGCCCTTGACCCATCACCCTGGATCTTTTCTCCGTGGCCATTTGTGATCATGAACACTGGGCAAGATTTTCCGCATCCTTGATATCTTCTCGTTATTAAAAGCAGGGTCCCTTAATAAATAATCAGACGTTCAGTTTCTAAGGAACAGGAAGATAAGGGCAGGGACACTCAT
>NW_028227257.1:9260000-9465000 GCF_978045245.1 Mus caroli | reverse complement strand
CCTCAGGTTGGTTGGCAAGCCCCTTTACCTGCTGAGCCATCTCATGGGCCCTCATTTCTCTTTTTAATCACTGCCCCCTTGCTCCTTTGGAGCGGAATGAATTACCGGTAAGGAATGTGTCTGCCAGGAGGCCCCTATCTGAGCCTAGAGACTGACAAGTCTCAGTTACCTGAAGCTTGAACTGAAGTAACACACTGGAGCGGAGGGTTGTCCTGCCGGGCACACCAGGCCTCCTGCCCTGGAATACTAATGTGCCTGTGTCGGGATGTGACAAAAATCAGGAGGAGGAGTGGGAGAGAAACTTAAAAAGTAAGGAACCTTCTGGAATGTAACTGCCATCAACCCTGCTGTGTGGAATAATTGTCAAATTGTCAAATGTGCGCATAAACACATAAATAAGATGAATTTATTTTCATTATTCATCTTCTATGCTCTTTCTTTCCCTTATTTATGTTTTAAACAACAGTTACAGTAAATGTAACATTTTTAAAGGGGGTGGGGGGCTAGAGAACCTGCCATGGACAGAGAGATGATCAAGAAGCCCTGGTGTACCCCAAATCCTGTTTTTTCTTTACAGTCAGCAAAAAATAAAATAAAATAAAATAAAATAAAATAAAATAAAATAAAATAAAAAAGCCTTAACTGGAGTCGCACTCCATTCCCATGTGGGTGGCAGGTGCTGGTTTATTGCGAAATGTCACAAAATCAGAATGTCACAGAGTGAGACACGAACTGGTGGGAACTGTTTCCCCAGGCTCGCTACCCCATTCCTCAGAGACGCAGGGGTCCCCCTGGCTAAGTCTAATTCTGAGCACCCTGAGTAACTAGTGATGTAAATTAGCCAGGGTGACCTGTCTGGCCAACCTGGCACTCAGAGTCCCAGACCCCTATGAGGCTGGTGCCACGTCTGACCACAAAGGCTGAGAGCATGAGTCACCAGCCTCCTCCAGGAGCGGGATCCAGAGAACCTCAGTTGCCAGCACAAGGATACTAATGCGCTGAGCAATGAAAGCCATCAGGCCCAGCTTCTGAAGGAACAGCTGGCGTTAGCTTCGGACCTAGTGAAAGCCACGGCCTGCCACACACATGCACTGCACAGCGCAGGGAAGTCCTCTGAGCTCCTGGCTCTAGGGGCAGGCACAGCCCCACATGGCTCCCATTCCTCTGCCAGTGGAGAGGAAGATTTCACAAAAACCCAACTTTTACAATCTACACCCTCCAGTTTCTCACCAAAGTCTTTTCTTTCTGAGGCTGGGCTTGACCACGTGGGTTGCATTGGCCAATCAGATGTGAGCAACTGTGTCAGCCAGGTTCCTCAGAAGGTACTTGCTCCTCTGTGGTTGCAGTTGGAGGGCGCACAGGCCAGGAGGGTGGGGGGTGGGGAGCAGACCTCAATTCTACTGTCTCTGTTGGCTATTCATGCCAACTCATGCCACTCAAGTCTTGGGCGCCCTTTGTATACTTTGTAAACCCCTGCGTTTGTTCTTCGGGCTGTTTTAAGAGGCACTAGTTGCTTTTCCGTTGCTGTGATAAAACACCATGACCAAAAGCAACGCAGACCATTCCGGTCAGGAGCATGGCACCAAGCAGCAGGCACGGTGGCAGGAACGAGAGGCTGAGAGATTACATCATCAACCACGTGCAGAAAGAGGAGAACGGAAGTGGGACAAGGCCATAAACTCTCAAAGCCCACCTCCCAGTGATGTATTTCCTCTAGCAAAGCTCCATATCCCAAAATAGTGCCACCAACTGGAGACTCTGGGTTTAAATGCATGCACTTCTACCACCGTGTGAGATATCTGGAGATGACTCAGCGGTTAACAGCGTTTTCTCTTGCCAAGAACCGAGGTTCAATTCCCAGCATCCACACCAGGGAGTTCACAGCCGTTCCTAGGGGTCCAACGCCCTCATCTGGCCTCCATGGGCACTGCACACACAATGCACACACATACACTCAGGCACATGTGCACACATATAAAATAAGAGGACATCTAGAGGGGAGTGAAACTACACCAGAGGTTTGCAAAGGACACTTTGTAAATGCCACACTGTTACACAAATGTCCACTGGAGACTTGGAGCTAGTCTCCCAGTGCCAGGGGACACTGTATAGATCAGATCGCAAAAAAACACTGCCTGAGGGAAACTCGAAGCCAGTCCCCCATTTTGCTGAGGTCAGACCCCAAGCCTCACCCTCCCTTGGGCTTCCTGGGTCCCCTGAGTAAATTCTTCTTGACTCTTCTGGCCCGTTTCCTAGGTAGGCTGACAAAAGGGAAGAATGGTCCTTGGTGATAGGTTCCCCTGTTGCTTGATGACCCTCGAATGCATCCAACAGCTCTTTAAAAGTTCCTATATTGAAATATTTGATTTACAGAGGGGAAAGCAGATGCAAGCACACATGGAAAGTTCAAAAGAGAGACAGATGGAAAAGCAGTGGAGAGGCTTGTCACTGCTGTGGGAGGCCACCCTGCCACAGGCTTTGTCACTGCTGTGGGAGACCACCCTACCACAGTCTAACGACCAAAGCCAAGAAATCGGTGCTGACAGTCTAGCCACCAAACTTCAGAACATGTTTGAATGTTCCCGCTTCTTCGTCGCTTTCTTTGCTTTCCTAGGACCTAATTCAGGATTTCAGGTTAGATTTAGCGGCCACAGCTACTTGGTCCTTACCATGTTGTGCTGTATTCTGTTCTGATTGGTTAATTTAATATTTCATGTTGTGTATAGAGACCACTGAGTGGCCCACTTTATTGGTTTCTACCTTATTCCCTTGAGACAGGGTCTCTCGCAGAACCCAGCAAGCCCCTGCAATCCACCTGCCTCTACCCCCCCCCCCACGACGCTGGAGTTAGCAGGTGCCTGCAGCCACGTCCAGATGTTTACATGGCTACTGGGTATCCCAACCCTGTCTCCTGCTTAGTCAGCCAACGCTCTTGTCCGTGGAGTCATTTCTTCAGCCCGTCTTTTGTGACACTGAGACACTGATCCTCTGACAAGCACTGGCCGGTTATTTCATGAGCTGTCTCTCACTTTGGCTTTGTCTAATGTCTTCTGCTCCCTGGTCGGATGTTAGGTGGTATACAAAGGAACACCTGCTGTGTGACTGTGACTAGGGACAGGACACCAGCAAAGCAAAGCATTAGCATTCCACCCAAGCCTACCTTGCCGACCCAGGGAGTTAATGGGCTTTCCAAAGGCAGCTGCACAACCTGAAAGTCCCACTCCAGGATGAGACTCATAGAAGCTTCACTCTTAGAGATCCACACAAAGCCAACATTCTGTGTCCCTTACACAGGAGTCCCCTACCCCCACCCAAGCCCCTACACCAACTGATACATGGTTACCAGAAGCCAAGGGAGGAACGGAGAACAGTGGCTGGAATCTCGGGCAGATGTCTAATGAAAACATTAATGACCTCAATCTTGTGAGGGACTCCTGTGGGTCACCACAGATGTTCTGATTCAAGATGGCAACAGCCATGTCGTGCCCTGAGGACAGGGTTCCCACTGTAATACCATAGCGACGTGTGCCCTTCTCAGGAGCTTCGTGACACTGACATGTCTTATCACGGGTGAAGTTCACTTTGATGGCATGGTTTAAGTAGTATCTGGTGACTTCTGTTAAAATGTGAGGCAGGCCTTTGACTTTGTTGTGCTAACCAAGATACCCTGAAACAGGAAGAATCCGTTCAGTGTCCCTCTAGCATACATGATTTTGGGCATAGGACTTTTATCTGAACAATGTTTTCCTCACTTGATAAAGGAGACAAAAAAAGAACTATCTTTCTAAGTTGCTAGAATGGTTACTCTATAATAATCATTGTTAGTGACAGCCGGGCAAGCCAACAGGTGATCCATAGAATCAAAAGTGGAGGACTCTGGCTGGAAAGACACCTCAGTGATAAACCACAAGCCGGAAGCCCCAGGACCCATGCAAAGCCACGAGACATCTCTGTGCTCCTGTACCATGAGAGGAGGCAGAGCCAGGAGAATCCCTGGAAGCCTGTGGTCAGGTATAGGAGGCATCAAACAACAGATAAATGCTCAAACAAGGTTGCCTGACCTTCTGACCTCCACCCCCTCAAATGTGCTTCCCTACCACACACACACACAAACACACACACAAACACACACATGGATTATTTTTAAGTGGATAACGCTAAAGATATCTGCATCAATTCACACACACACAATGTCCCCTGATAACAAAATGGTAATCTAGGGTTTCATTGGGGAAGCACAGTGGTGTGGGGGATGGCTGGGTCATTGGTGGTTCTGACTCTGAAGTAACTTGACTGGGACAGTCACATCTTCAAGTTCCTAGGCTTAATGCCCACAACCAGTCATCTTTCTTGACTCTAGAGAAGAAGGACCACAGGATAGTTAAGCATGCACCCCTAACCCCACCTCTCACACACACACACACACACACACACACACACACACACACACACACACACGCACCCAGATCTCAGCTGGATACTTCTGGCAAGCGGCGAGATCGTCTCCTCCTTTCTTTCCTAAGGAAAGACCTTCCTGGTTACAAACAGGTAGACAGTCAGTCAGACGGGGGCCTGGAGAGATGACTCAGCAGTTGCTGCTTGCTGCTCTTGCAGAGGACACAGGTTCAGTTTCAAGCACCCACGTGGTGACTCAGCCTTCTCTAACTCTAGTTCCAGGGAATCCGGCGCCCTCTTCTGGCCTCCATGGGTACTACATGTGGCGCACACAGCATGCAGGCAGAACGCCCATATACAGAAAATGAAAGTAATAAAAGCTCTTGGCGAAGTGAAGTGAGCAGATAAAGTTTATGACTGACTGTAATCAGTATCATCTCATCCTACAAGCGATTACGAGACGTTCACTGTGCCCTAGGCCCATTGCAGACCCTCGGCTGCCTCTAACCTGGGAGCGGAATACTGCTTTCCTTGCGAAGTTTACATCCCAGTTAGAAAGGCACAGCGTAGAGAAGCAAAGACAGGGACTACCACTCACCCTGGTTCAGTTGGAGTTCCTATAGCTGTGATGAAACATCATGACCAAAAAGCAACCCAGGGAGGAAAGGGTCGATTTGATTTACATATCCTGGGTCACAGTCCACTGAGGGAAGCCAAGGGGAGGGAACCTGGAGGCTGGAGCTGATGCAGAGGCCATGAAGGGGTGTGGCTTACTGGATTGCTTAGTTTGTTTTCTTATAGAATCCAGAACCACCAGCTCAGAGATGGCACCACCCACAATGGGCTGGGCTGTTCCCTCTCCATCCCACCTCAATCACTAATTTATAAAACGCCCTAGAGGTTTCCCTCTGTCCAGATCTGAAGGAGGCATTTCCTTCATTGAGTCGACTATAGCTTGTGTCAAGCTAACACAAAAGTATTCCCTAAACAAGTCTACATCTTCTTTTGTTGCGTTTTGTGTTTTGCCTTCAGACAGAATTTTTTACAATGTAGCTTACGCCTGCTGGCTCAGCACTAGGAACCCCCCAGCTTCCAGCTGCGGGGCACCAGGATTCCAAACATGAGTGACCACACCCAGTTCAGCCCTCACTGTTTTAGTTGATTGCTCCTTCATGCGAATGGAACCCTGCATGCCCCACCTTCAGAGTTTCACTACTGAGATTCTCCATCCGTTTAGGCTTGCTCCTACTTCGTCAATTAGAATGACTACTTCCTTGTGGAACCTGTTTCCCACCTCCCTTCATTGGGTATCTATCATTCCAGTGCCCATAAATAACTATCCCTTAGTTTAAAAACCTCCAAAGCAGCCTTTGCCTCCCCTCAGCAACATTGGTCTAATTTAAAAAAAAAAGAAAGGAAAAAAAAAGTGCAGTGCATTGATGTTTTGCCTGCATGTATGTCTATGTGAGGATGTTGGATCCCCTGGAACTGGAGTTAGAGACAGTTGTGAGCTGCCATATAGGTGCTAGGACTCGAACCAGGGACCTCTGGAAGAGCAGCCAGTGCTCCTAACAGCTGAGCCGTCACTCCAGCCCCACACTGATCAACTTTTTATTATGTGGTCCTGTTTCCTCTTTGTTGACAAGAACAGAAACCACATTTGTAAAATAGTCGCCGAGACCTTCTTGTTGAGCCCAGGCTGCACTAGGAGGAATCATGGGTAATTTTAAATGTCAACTTGCCACAACCTAGGGAAACCTGGGAGATCCTGAATGGAGATTTCCTAGATCATACCAGCCTATGGGCATGTGTGCATAGTGATTGTCTTGTTTGTTAAATGACGTAGAAAGATAAAGCCCACTGTGGGTGGCACCATTCTCTAGACAGGGAATATTGAGCGATACAAGATAGGAGAGAGCTAAATGGAAGCAAGTGGACTCATTCTCTGTCCTCCTCAGTGTAGGTCTCATGGAACATGTGGCCTTGACTTCTGCTTGATGATGGAGGCTGTGACCTGGAATTGTGAGTTAAATAAACCTTTCTTTCCCTATGTCGCTTCTGGCCATGTTATTTTATCAGAGCAACAGAAAGAAAACTATGGCAAAGAGGTTCTCAAATGTTTTTCAGTTGGACTGTTCCATCAGTGGACGGACGCGTCTTGATTCTGCTTTTGTTTAACTGTGACATTGGGCGGCCGTGGCTCTGCCTTTCTTGCTTCGTATTGGCTAAAATGAAGCGAGACACATCGAAAATGTTGCCCCTTCCTTTATGTCCCATTTCCTCTTGCTATTTCAGCCCTCCCTCCCTCCTTGAAAGGTTTCCTTTTTTTTCTTTTTTCCTACATTGAAAGTAATGTATAGGTAAAAGAAAAAATACATGGAAGGCATGAGTTATTGCCATGGCAACAGAGCTTCAAAAACCACAAGGGTTGCTTCTTCTTGCCTGCATATAGTTCCCAACTGTTTGTGAGCCTCGACAAAGCCCACAGTAAAAGGCTTACATACACCCTTGAGGGTTTGACTGGGATCTACTTCTACTAATATTACTGTTTTAAAAAGAATTAATTTTTAATTTTACTGACTGAGATTCCCTAGATCATAGCAGTCTGTGGGCATGTCTGTGTGGCGATTGCCTTGATTGTTAAATGAAGTAGAAAGACCCAGCCCACTGTGGGTGGCACCATTCCCTAGACACATGACAGGGTGTATCAATGTCTCTAGCGCAGTTTTGGGTACATATCCAGGCCAGCTGCCAGCAGAAGGGAAAACAGAAAGTACCAAGGTCTGACTGAGAGTTTGCTCCTTCAGCATTGCCCTCCTCCCTCCTTTCACGCCTTGCTGTGTGAGTCTTACACTCCCAGCCAGAGGAACATACTTTGCATGACAGATTGGAAATCTTTCTGGGGAGGAAAAAAAAAAAAAAAGTCAAGCGAAACTCCAAACCAGCATCCCATAGTGTTGAATTGATTTGTGAGGAATGTTCTAGAAGATGAGCAGCCTCGGCCTCACGATTTGACACGGTGCATACAGTCACAGAGGCCTCAGTGACAGAGGTCTTCTTTAGGGATGGAGTGTGATTTCCTTGTTCTCCATTCATAATTGTCTAGAATTAAAATAGCTGGTTAAAGGCTGCCTAGAGGGTTCAGTGAGTACAGGAGCTTGCTGCCAAGCCCAACAACCTGAGTTCAAGCCCTGGAGTTCACACAGTGAAAGGAGAGAACTGACTCCCAAAAGATGACCTATGTTCCTGTTTGCTTTCCCGTTGCTGTGACGAAAGACCATGAGCAAAAGCAAGTTGGGGAGGAAAGGGTTCACCTGGCTTCTGTTTCCAGGTTATAATCCATTACTGAGAAGTCAGGGCAGGAACTCAAGCAGGAGCAGAGGCAGGGAACATGGAGGAGTGCTGCTTACGAACTTGATTTCTTATACAACTCTGGAGCTGTCTAACGGGTGGGGCCCTCCTACATCAATTGACCGTTAAGAAAAATGCCCATGACACGCTCACAAGACAATGTAAGCAGCTGAGGCTGTGTGATAAAACAGGAGGGCCCTTGTCCAGGGTGAAGGGACGGGAGCGGCTTCAAATGTGACTCGCATGGTGAGACAAGGCAGACAGCATGCTGGGGGGGAGAGGTTCTGGGGCTGGGGGGGAGTGCGTGGATGGAGCAAAGTTTCAGTGAGCAGGCTCCACCAACTTTATTTTTCTCCCACAGCTTATATATCCCAACAAACTCTCTCAGGCAGTACAGGGGTCACAATATGCTTACACTCTTTTTCTTTTCTTTAAGTGAATGATTACAGTGTACATAAGAAAGAAAGAAAGAAAAAAAAAAAACATGTTCCCCAATACCCTCGCATGAATAAACACTCTGTAGTACAGGTAAACACACACACATGGGCACATACACACATACATACACACAACATACACACATACACATATACACATACACACACAAACACACACAAGCACACACATACACACACATGCACACACATACACACATATACACACATACACACACATACACATGCACACACACACATATACACACATACACACACAAACACACACATATACACACATGCACACACACATACACACGCATGCAAACACACATACACATGCACACACACATACACACACATACACATGCACACACATACACACACATACACATGCAACACACATACACACACATACACATGCACACACATACACACATGCACACACACATACACATGCACACACATACACATGAACACACACATACACACACATGCACACACAAACACATACACATGCACACACACACACACACACATGCACGCACACACACACATGAATTATTCCCATGAACCCACATACATCCATAACTAAGCAACTTGTTATAGATTAACAAAATAGAAGCAACTGAGATCATTTTCTCAACCAGTTCCTCTTTTGGCAGGGGGCAAATTGCAGTTACAAAGAAGGGGTCAATTATGTCATTATTTATCTTAAAAAGTAATCTTATAAAGAAAATCTTAAAAGAATCACAAATCTAAACTATATATATATATATATATATATATATATATATATATATATATATATATATATAAAACAATCAGTCATTTCTCCTCTGAATCCTCAGGGTGCACACTTACTCATTAACAATTTTTATTAAGTCATACCAGGAAGCTGAGGGCAAACATGGGTACAAGAGATGAATCACCACCTTGATCACTCGTCCAGCTTCAGCAGGAAAGAGGCACCTCAGCTAGTTCCAGTCAGGCTGCCGTTGTTCTTGCTCCTTGACCTTAAAAACATCTTCGCTCAGTAATCAAAAGTGTGCCTTTCTGAACTCTGCGTTGTTCAAGATTTTCTACATCAAAGGCACTAGCAGAAACACTTTAACCTGTCTTTACTACCACTCTACCACTCCAAGTTCTTTCTAAGGGTGATGGACACTTAACTATCTGCGCCTTTAAGGCCTTTCTGAGGGTGGAGTCGTTCATCTGACTCAGCAGCAAGGCTTGGGAAAGATCAAGCACTATTGTTATAAGTACCAGTGAGGGGCTGGAAGCCCCCTTTAGAGCTTTCATAAAGCTCATAGATAAGGAGGGTCACAAGAGGAACAGGCAGAGCAAAACCCCACAATAGCAGGAAGTTCTCAGGACACATGCTCCTCTGGGCTCTGCCTCCCTGAGGCCTGCTTGATGTGGCCCAGGGATCAAACTCAGAGTTGATAAGGGGCTTGTGTCCTTCAAGCTCCCTGAACCTCGGGGGTTCACCCACAGAACGAAGAGATCAACGCCCACGTTTACAGCTAGAGAGTACAGAACAAAGAAGCCTGTCGTGGGTACACGAAGCTGCCTGCCTTGCTCTGGCTGTGTTTCTCAAGGCATGTTTTATGCTTTTGTCTTCTTTGTTTTGTTTTGTTTTTTTCGAGACAGGGTTTCTCTACATAGTCCTGGCTGTCTTGTAATTTACTATGTAAACAGGCTGGTCTCGACTCACCGAAATCCTCCTGCTTCTGCCTCCTGAGCCCTGGCATCCACAGTGTGTGCCACCACGCCCAGCTATTGAGTTGTCTTTTAATGTGTGCAATTTAGTAACCCTGTCGACTCTAAGCATCTTGAAGGGAAGAATCATGTCTTCCAGTGAACCCAAACTATCACACAGATTAAGTGTGGAGTTAGGAATGTCAGTCCTTCAAGGGTCTGGTGTATGAATGGAGGTCGTGAGATCATACCAGACACAATACACATGATGTCCTTCCACAGGGTCCTGTTCCTTGAACGCTAGATGGCTTTATTCTTAAGTATGGCACAGGGTACTGCTTGGTGCCTGGGCAGTGAATGAGCGATGCATTCAGTGAATGGGCAAATGAGTGAATGGATGGGTGGATGGATAAATGAATGGACCTGTGAATGAATGGATGAGTGGATGAATGGGTGGGAAAATTTGCCTTTAGTTAAGTGCAGCAACAACAAGAAAGAGATTTTACTTTGTCGTCTGGCTTTCAAATGTCTCTGCCAACAACGAAAACTTCCTTCCAGGGAGGGCAGATGGCGGCCTGCACAATGAACAGTTTAATCTTTAGAAAATGGAACAGCGTTGCCAGCAAACTCCATTTTTCTCCACGAACACATTGTCAATAACATGCATTCTGAAACATGTGGTGAAATTGATGGCCGGGCCCTGATGGATGGGAACAGCAACAAATTAAATGATCTCTCTCTCCTGACTCACCTGGGGTCCCTCAGACCAGCCCCTCCTCGCTCGAACTGATAATCAAGGAGATCTAGTTAAAATGCCTCATGGTGTGATGGCTCTATGGAAAGAGGGAGGAAGAGATGTCCAGAGCCTCTTGCCTTAAAGTCAGGATGAGGGGCATCACTCATTGGATAATGACCAGCTTAGGAAGGTGCCGCTGGCTCTCCATCCTCACATAAAAGCAGATATTAGGGGCTGGCGAGATGGTAGTTAAAGCACTGACTATTCTTCCAGAGGATTCCATTCCCAGCACCCAGAGTATATCACTCCAGCCTCGGGGGATCTGATGCCCTCTTCTGGCCTCCACAGGCAGTTGGAGCTCCTGTATATAGACACACAAATTGATGAACACATATACACATAATTAATAAAGTGGTGGCTCATGCCTTTAATCCCGGCACTCGGGAGGCAGAGGCAGGCTGATTTCTGAGTTCGAGGCCAGCCTGGTCTACAAAGTGAGTTCCAGAACAGCCAGGACTACACAAAGAAACCCTGTCTCAAAAAAAAAAAAAAAAAAAAAAAAAGAAAGAAAAAAAAAGAAAAGAAAAAAAAGAAAGGGAGGGAGGGAGGGAGGGAGGGAGGGAGGGAGGGAGGGAGGGAGGGAGGGAGGGAGGAAGGAAGGAAGGAAGGAAGGAAGGAAGGAAGGAAGGAAGGAAGGAAGGAAGGAAGGAAGGAAGGAAGGCAGGAACCACATAACTTAAAAGTGACCCTGCCACCAAAGTTCTTTATCCTTGCAGGTTGGGGCCTCTTAGCTATCTGATGACTCCCACGAGGCCTTCCTCAAAACTAATGTTTTGAAAGACAGGAAATGAAATACTTTTTTTTTTAATCATTGCAGCACACTTATCAAATATTAAAGAATGCAATTTGCGGGTGTCGTGACATATGAAGCCATTCCATGCATTAAGCAGTATGACCATCTCCACAGCTAACCCCTGGTGTGGTCACAACATAATGAGCGGAGTTAATATCGCAGAGGCCAAGCAGCTGCTCGGATGTGACACGAGGTGTCTGTGACATCTCGGCTTAAAACGTTGGTGATAAAAATGACAACACGTTACCATTGTGGTCTGATGCCACTAAAGAAAGCACCACCTGTGTCGGTTCTCAGCCTTTGGGCTGCCATCAAGTCAGTGCAGCCATAGACATAGCTTCCTTTCCCACCCACGTTTGTGGATCTCCTGAATTCGATGCACGGCTGACAGGTGAAGACTCCCTCCTAGGGTTTCCCTGTGGTATGCGTACGACAGTGTGCGACCTAAGTGGGGTGATGCTCACCGGCAACCCTGGCCAGTACTCAAATCGAGCATGATTTACTGTGTATTAATTGATCGATTGATTTTGTGTGCGTGTATGTGTGTCAGCATGTGCCACGGCTTGCACGTGGAGGTCAGAGGACAGCTTGCTGGAGTGGGTTCTTTTTCCCCGCATGCGGATCCTCGGGTCACTAGGCTGGGCAGCTCCTCCGTCCACTGAGTCCTTCTATACCTTCTTTTCTCATGACCACTTATGAAAGCAGCTCCTGAACACACGGCTTTGATGTATAGATCTATATTCCACAGACTTGCCCAGAGCCTGTCAGTCAAACATCTCCCGCGCCCACAGTACAGGCAGTTAAGCATGGAAAGGCCTGTCGGCTGAAGATAAATTTAACTAGAAGATGCCACCAGAAGGCCATTTTGTTTCTAACTGAACATCTGACACACACATAGCACAGTGCTGGACCTGGGGGTGGGGGTATCTCAACTCACATGTATTCCATTTTAAGATTTATTATTTTGTGTGTGTGTGTGTGTGTGTGTGTGTGTGTGTGTGTGTGCGTGCGTGCGCGCGCGCGAGTGTTGAGGAATATGAGGGCAAATGCCAACAGAGGCCAAAGACATCAAGTTGTGAGCCTACTGATGTGGGTGCCAGGGACAGAACTTGTGTCCTCTGAGAGAACAGTCAGCACTTCTTAACCAATGAGCCACCCACCCAACCTATAAGCATCACACGAAGGAATAAATATCAGCAGTCATTTCTATCTGTAGCATCTGTCTCCAAGGCCAGGATCGTAGACCTGTCTCTGCCAGGATACCAACCATCTCAGGAAAAGGAACCCATTAACAGTGAGACAGCAGTCACCGCCATGGGCGTTCCAGGGGTGCTCAGAGAGCTGTTTCCCAAAGAGTGGGGGATGAGAAACTCCCTCCACAGAAAGCTGAATGCCAAATGTCTTCGTTAGGGTTTCCATTGCTGTGAAGAGACGCCATGACCATGGCTACTCTTCTAGAGAAAACATTTCATTGGGGCTGGCTTACAGTTCAGAGGTTTCGTCCATCATCATCGTAGCAGGAAGCATGGCAGCAGGCAGACGTGCTGCTGGAGGAAAAGCTGAGAGTTCTACATCTTGATCTGAAGACAACAGAAAGAGACTGTCTATATGACCTCAAAGCCCCGCCTCCACAGTGACACACTCCAACAAGACCACACTTCTAAAAAGAGGCCACACCCCCTAATAGTGCCACCCCCTGCAGGTCAAGCATTCAGACACGTGAGTTTATGAGGGCCACTCCTATTCAGGCCACCACACCAAAGCGTGCACTCTGCAGACCACAAAGCCTTGACCTACACAATTCAGCTCTGAGAGTAAGGCACCCCAGACAACAGGCAAAACAGCACACCATGCTGTGGGCTCCGTGCCTGTAAGGCGGGCTCCATGTCTGTAAGGCCTCGTCAACAGATGCTGAAACTGGAATCTCATGTCATCTTCATGCTTCATGAATTTGTGTATCTTCATTTCTCACTCTCTTTTTAAGATGTGGAAAGCACTCTCAGCTCTTAGGCCATATAAAAGTAAGCAGGAGGTGGGATTTAATGCGGGGCCGGAGCTTGTCACTGGGCAAATGGCATTATGGCTCTGGTTACCATAGCTGGGTTTTCTCACCGGCTGATCCTCCATCCACACTGACCTTGAATCTGCTTCCTTCTTGCTCACGTGCTCCCTCACCGTTGGTGTTTGGCACCCGCAGATGCTCTCCGAGACAGGCAGTCATTCCAAACATTGGGTCCTCATTTTCCCTTCCCCAACTGTGTCAACTCAGGCTACAACTAAATGCTACAGACTCGGGGAGGGGAGGCTTACACAGCAAATGGGTCAGCCTGTGTGTGCACACACTTGGAGAGTTCACGGGGTCAGCCTGTGTGTGCACACACTTGGAGAGTTCACGGGGTCAGCCTGTGTGTGCACACACTTGGAGAGTTCACGGGGTCAGCCTGTGTGTGCACACACTTGGAGAGTTCACGGGGTCAGCCTGTGTGTGCACACACTTGGAGAGTTCACGGGGTCAGCCTGTGTGTGCACACACTTGGAGAGTTCACGGGGTCAGCCTGTGTGTGCACACACTTGGAGAGTTCACGGGGTCAGCCTGTGTGTGCACACACTTAGAACGCACATTTCCTCTTCTCACTAACTACCCTTTGAAGGCTGCCTCACACTCAGGAACTTGGGGTTTGCCAGCCAGTGACATTGGTTTGCCAATTAAGCCGTTGTCGTTTCTTTCCAGTCTCTGCCTGCCTCCAAGGACCACTGCCCATCTTCTGACCCCTTCTCAGGAGAGGAAGCTGAAGACTATGGGTCCCCCATGCCAACCTCCCTTTATTTTCTTTCCTATTGCTTCACACATAGCTCTGCTTAGAATGAATGAAAGGTTTCTTATAAATTCTGTGTGGTTCTTTGGATACATATCATTGCTATCCCACAGCAAGTCTAGGGGCAGGTCTACATTATTTTATTTAAGAAGGCAGCCTGGTTCAGTGCCAAGATCAGAAACCAGACTGTGATCCCAAAGATGCCCTCTAGGAGGCAGTGTAAGCCCGTGGCCCTGGTGGGCAGGGCAGGTAAGTAGACACTTGAGATGTAGACTCTACTGAGAGCCATGGTGACCTCAATCCCTTCATACTCCCAGGAGTCAGTGGGGCTTTCTGGAAAATGGCACCGCTGATCATTCTCACCTCAGCCCTGCTGTGGGAAGCTCTGTACTGATAAAGCTCCTCCCACGGTGCTGGTGTGGGTTCATTTCTAGGCAGAGCCCAGGACTTACGGTCTTGGACAAGACCCTGAGACCTGGGGCTGATAATATGAGGTGCGATGCCTTTGGAAACAGTGGTGTGCGCTTTTGATTTTGCTTGGGGGCATTTGTTTTGTTTGTGAGGTTTGCTATAAAAGGATAAATCATTTGTTTTGTGTCTCTTTAAAAAAAAAAAAAAATAGAATTAAGTAACCAGACCCAGCACAAGGGAAGCTAAGGCTGGGCTGAGATGAGTTTGAGACTGGTCTGCTGGTCTGGGTTGCATAACAAGGCCCTGGCCAACCTGAGCTACACAGTGAGTGTGTATCAAGGAAAAGGGATTGGGGAGGGAGGGGAGAATTGACTGGTTCCGTGGAAGAGATTAAACAGTTAAGGTCTCAAACGCTAACGCAGCACTCCTCGGTCTCAGTGTGTTACAGTCTCCTGTGAATTCCTAAGCCCCAGAAAGTCGCAGCCATACCTGAGACAGACGGTCACAGAACCTCTGGGGGTTGTCTCCAGGGTGGCCGGTGACTGTGGAGTGGAGCCAGGATGGAGATGTGAGTCCCTGTGGGGCACAGTCAGGTCACCTGTCATCTGTGAACTTGGCCTGGTTGCTGGTGTACCATCTCAGAGCCTGGCTTCCTTCCCTGACCATCTTGTCAAAATTAACTGCTCAATGGGGCTGGACAGAGAGAGTCCTCCAAAGATGAGACTCTTCTAGGACTCCAATTCAGTCCCCAGCACCCACATGGCTGCTCACAACCACATGTTGTCACTCTGGTTCCAGGAGATCCAACCCCTTCTCCTGGTCTCTAAAAGGGCACTGAATACAAGTGGTGCATTGTATACACGCAAACAAAACACCCATACACATTTTTAAAAATTGGAAAAAAAAAAAAAAAAGGCTTTTTGACTGTTAAACATGTAAGCTTCCAGCAATAGAGAATTGAGACAATTACCTTTTAAAAAATGGATATTTTGTTTTGTTGAGTTCCTTGTTGGTTGGTTGCTTGTTTTAGTTGTTTGTTTTGTTTTGTTTTGAGTCAGGGTTTCTCTGCATAGCCTTGGGCATCCTGGAACCTGCTCTGTAGACCAGGCTGGCCTTGAACTCACAAAGATCTTCGCCTCTGCCTCCCCAGTACTGGGATCAAAGGTGTGCGCTGCTGCCACATGGTTCTTATGGGTATTTCATTTTCTTTTTTTTTTTTTTTTTTTTTTTTTTGGTTTTTCGAGACAGGGTTTCTCTGTATAGCCCTGGCTGTCCTGGAACTCACTCTGTAGACCAGGCTGGCTTTGAACGCAGAAATCCGCCTGCCCTTGCCTCCCGAGTGCTGGGATTAAATGCGTGCACCACCATGCCCGGCCGTTATTTCTTATTATAATTATGAACAGTATCCAATGCCCAAAATGTCTGCTCCTTTTTTTCACCAATAGCAGGAAGGTCAGGGGTCAGGGGTGGAGGGTGGCCCTGAGGCCATCCACTTCCCTTTCT
Organism: Mus caroli; assembly: GCF_978045245.1. Classification (NCBI taxonomy): domain Eukaryota; kingdom Metazoa; phylum Chordata; class Mammalia; order Rodentia; family Muridae; genus Mus; species Mus caroli. The sequence continues at coordinate 9,448,800 of NW_028227257.1, read as the reverse complement.
GTGATAGAGAGAGAGGAATGGGCCAAGTGTGAAGACATCGATCTACTATTTACAAGATACATTCTTTACAGCAGTGAGGGCTGACAGACAGAGGAGTTTAGAGGAGCCAGTCTGGACTCTGAAATAAGGAAAGACCCTCTAGGGTTGGGCTATAGATTGGCATGCTTCAAACACAAATAAATTAATTTCTTTCATTTATTTATTCATGAGGGTTCTTGTGACCCACAGCGTGTGGGAGGGGGGAGGGGTCGTCAAAAGACAACTTTGCAGAGGACGTTACTCCAGGGACTGAACTCAGGTCAGCAGTTTTCTGGACAGGAGGCTTTGTTCGATGAGCCCCCTCACCGGTCCATAAATAAATGTTTTGTTTTTTTTTTTTTTTTTAAAGACAAGCATCCCTGGCTGGCCTGGACCTCCCTATATAGACCAGGCTGGCCTGGATCTCAGAGATCTACCTGTCTCTGCCTCCTGAATGTGGGAATTAAAGGCATGCCACCATGCCACGCCTTGTTTTTACTTTTGTTTTGTTGTTTTGTTTTATCTTTTAGCATCTTAAGGAACCTGTGCTCTTGGGAGCAATCTTCAAGAACTGCTGTTAACTGATCTGAGACTCAGAGGACTCTTGATTTTATCTCAGGGTCACTGGGGGAAAGTGTACCACAAGAGTCCTCCCTTGTAAAAAGGGAACAAGAACTCGCCTTGCTTGTTTGTGACGTCTATAACTGGTAATTGAGACCAATCCAGTTTGGAACTGTGGCAGTTAACAGAGCATGCCCATCAAGGAAAGCCCAACACAAGTTTGCTCTCGTCCCTGCTTTGCCACTTCCTGGCATGTGACATCATCGTACACCCTATGTCTCTATTTCCCCTTCTCAAGACCTCTAAGCAGAGGCCAGGGGAACTTCCTTTAGGGATCAGTGTAAGAATTAAATAAAGGCTGGAGAGATGGCGGGCACAGTTTTGAAGGGATCACTGCCTTCCAGATTCCCACTACCTATAACCCTAGTTCACGCCGCACACATGCTCAGCTCCGAGGAATCATTCCAGTGTTCTCTTCTGCCCTCTTTAGGCACCTGAATACACGTGGCGCACGCACACACACACACACACACACACACACACACACACACACACACATCCACATCATTTTTTATTAAATATTTTAAGAAATTAAAGCAGACCTGGGAGTTGTGGCACATACCTATAATCCCACTGTCCTGTAGCTTAAGGTCAGCCTTGGCTACAGAGCAAGATCAAGGGCCAGCCTGGGCTAGATGAAACTTGTTCTAAACAAAACAAAACAAGCCTAAATATAACAGCAGCAGTCATGCTTTGGGCCAATGGTGAGTACCCAATAAAGGGAAAGATTCATTAAAATGGGTGAGATCATTCTGAGAGGCAAGCTTTACCTGAATTGGCTATTCTGTGGCCCAATACTCCAGCCTTTTGCCAATGTAGACGCTGCCACAGACTGTACCCCAGAGGCTTTAGAGCCATAGTCACAGCGGTAAAGAATAGTCTCCGCGTGTCTGTTTTCCATGTTCTGAAGGCAGACGGCGTCTCCTAAGTGCCAACAGCTCCCAGTTTCGGCTCCAATGAAGTCCCCAGGCTGTGGCTACACTGTGAACCTCATTTGGCCATAAGTCACTTGGAATAAATAACATTTGGCTCTGCGCCCCACGTAGAGAAGATGGGCGCCACAGTGAATCATGTCGTTGGCGGACCGACTTGAAGCTGTCTGGGTTGTTTATGGTGATGCTTGCCAGCGTGTGGACCTCTTTCAAACAGTTTAAGGGCCGTTTGGGAGGAGAGCGGTGTGGCTCTCTTAAGAATGGGTGCAGGAAATCACGTAGTTCTCTCTTCCATGGCCAAGCACCAAGAGCCACCACCAAGAAGCCTCGTCCAACATGAGACCTGCAGCGTCAAGACGGGGAAATCATAGTCACCATCAAAGGCGCCGGAGGCATCGTCCTTTCTGTTCTCAGGATGATGCCCTGATATGTCCTCCCTTTTAATTTGGGTTTGGAAAAGCTGACAGCAGCTAGACAGTTTCAATCCTTATCATTCTTGGTTACATAGTTTTCCCGAGTAATGCTACTCCGGGAAATTCTCTTCAGCCCCAGGGACCGCAGCAAATACTGGCGGAGGAAAGGCTTGAGGGCAGAAGCACCCAGACCGCCAGCTGCCCCTTCCACCTCATTATCCCCTGTGACCAGAGCAGACCCTCCCCCTCCCAGACCACGCCCCTGTGAGTCAGGCTCTTGGTGGAATGGTGAGTGAGTGTGTGACATGACTGGGAGTTGTGTTCCCACATTGCCGTCAAAGATTTTTATCCCCTTTGTGTGTGTGTGTGTGTGTGTGTGTAAAAGATGAGGAACTTTCCTTAGCTTCACATCTGAACTCTGACGAAGGATTTCTTTTTCACCCTGTCTCGAGTATGGAGCTGAAGAGAACCTCTCTTGCTACTTTCATTTTTAAATTTCTGGAAGGACTAATCCGTTTTCTGATAGGCCTAATAACCTATCTCTCAAGCATAAACGAATTGCAGGTGCATGTTTGAAAATGTACTCTAATTCCCATTTCACAGCGTTTCCAAAGCACTTGGTTACGTACTACACGATAAAACCACAAGAGAAGTGAGGCTCATTAAAGGAACCTTGGTTTTATATTTTATTTTACTGAGTTTTTGAGATAGGGTTTCTTTCTGTATAGCCCTGGCTGTCCTGGAACTTGCTCCATAGGCCAGGCTGGCCTTGAATTCAACACTACCCTGCTTCTTACTTAAATTTCTATTTTATGTCTATACTGTTTTGTCTGCATGTATGTCTGTGCACCGAGTGCATGCAGTGACCACGGGGGCCAGCAGAGGGCATCAGAACCCCTGGAACTGGAGTTACAGGTGTTTATGAGCCACCACATAGGTGCTGAAAACTCAACTCAGGTCCTTTGGGAAAGCAGCCAGTGCTCTTAACCACTGGGCCATCTCTGCAGATCCAGGAATACGCATCTCAATGGGGCACTTATGATACACTAAGTGATACGCATGAAGGTGCTATACTTCATGAACGGAGAAACAGGAGAGGGAAACGTCTCTCCCAAAAGTCAGGCAGCCAATGAACAGCACAGCCACGCTGCTAACAGATAGACCAGAGGCATGTGGAGCAAGCAAGTCACGCTCAGAGGTGGAGCACCTGCCTCACATGCACAGAGCCTCGTGTTTGACACCCCAGCTCCGGGAAAAGACAGGAAAAATAATTTTTGCAAGCTTCCTTTGGGGATTGTAAGAACTAAATAGGGACCAGAGGGGTGGCTCGAACAGTAAGACGTTTGCGGTCGATCTAAACACAGAGGTGTTCATGGGTATACGTGCACTTGCATGCTTTACACATGCGCGTGTGGAGGCGGGGGGGAGAGAGAGAGAGAGAACACGAAAGTACTTTCAAAGCACTAAATAAAACAGGAGCCTACTAAGCCTACTAAGCAACCATGGCAACCATGAAGACCTGACTTCAGGTCTGCACAACCCACGCATAAAGCTGGATGAGGTGACACACAGCTGTAATCCCAGCCCTGGGGAGGCAGAGACAGGCAGGTTTCCTGGAACTCAGTGAGCTGCTCCAAGTCCAGTGAGAGACTCTGTCACAAAAGCTCAATAAAATAAGGCAGAGGAAGATACCAGACATAGCACTCTGGCTTCCACATGTATGTACACACGCACACGCACACACTCAAAGAATTAATAAAATGGCAGTTGTACCGTCATGCCTCTGGTCAAAGATTGGCACCCAGTGAAGGATAGAGCCAAATATTTAAAACAAAAAGTAGGTATCCCTTTCTGTCTTTAATAATAATAATAATTTTAACCATTCTTTATTGCAAAAAAAAAAGTTAAGTTTTACTTAACACTGAGTTCCATTTCGATAATTATTCAATCCAGGCCCCGTCAAAGCATCATCCTGAAAACAGATTGGAGTTTAAAAGCTCATGGAGAGGAGTGGATAGCAGGGGCTGGCTCCCCACCTTATCCTTTTTATTTAGATTGACAGACCTTGGATTATAATTAGGGATAACCATTCAGCAGTTCAGACTCCATAACCTCATCGCTAGCCATCAGGAGGGTTCTTGGGCAAAGCTTCAGGCCAGCTTTCTTTCCTGCTTCTTAACCACGTGGGCAGCCTGAGGATGAAGAATGTGAGCTAAGGAAAGATCTGCCACTGAGGTCATCTGAGCTGACACACGAGTGAGGACGCGGGTGACACTCGGTGACAGCGTTGGCCCCACTCTCAGGAGGCCTCGTGTCTTCTCGCCTGCCTCTCTTGGTGTCCCAGGAGTGGTACCTTGTCTCTGATGGCTCCATTCAACAGCCATGTTGCACAAAGAGATACAGAAGGCCTTAGCCCATTTTGGGGGGGTGGGGATGTAGCTCAGGGAAACGTTAATGCTAATTGGTCTGGAATAAAGAGCACTTAGGGAATTAATGATGCCTACCTCTGGGTGTGTCTGGAACACGCGCAACCCTGAGGCCAAATCAAAGGATGAATCCCTTAATGAGTTCTGTGAAGGTTTGTATCTGCTTGGGCCAGGAAGTGGCACTATTAGGAGGTGTGGCCTTGCTGGAGTAGGATTTAATACCCTGGTCCTAGCTGCCTGGAAGTCAGTCTTCTCTTAGAAGCCTGCAGATGAAAATGTAGAACTCTCAGCTCCGCCTGCACCATGCCTGCCTTGGAAGTTCCCCTGCTCCTACCTTGATAGTAATGGACTGAACCTCTGAACCTGTAAGCAAGCCCCAATTAAATGCTGTTCTTTATAAGAGATGCCTTGGTCATGGTGTCTGTTCAGAGCAATAAAACCCTAACAAAGACAAGTTCATAACTGGCACGTTATTTGGTGGTGGTGAAGTGGGGGAGGTCCATAGCTTGTCCCCTGCCTGTCTCCCCCTTTTCCTCAGCATCTTCTCTGCCACGATGGATTGAAATCTTCAGGACACTGAGCAGCAGTCTTTCCTCTGTTAAGCTGTTTTGGTTGAAAGTTTGGTCACAGCTAGAGAAAGCTAACAAAGACCCATAAACCAGGCAGAAAGACATCATACCAAGCAACACTTCCTACTCACCCACTGCACAGCCAGTTGAGACCGGTGACAGCAGAGAGAGGCCCCATGGAACCTGTTTGCTCTGGTGCTGATTAGAAAGGTCTCCAGCCTCAAGCCTTGGGCAGCTGCCTGCCTGGCTCATGTCCTGATGTGTCTGTCACGCATGTGACACACCTGGGAGATTTATTATAAGCCGACCTTTCAAAGAAGTTCAAAAGTTGGGATTTCTTTACAGTAGTGTGATTATAGCTAGCATGTCATTCATATTCCTATGTTCCAAGGAAAAGACTATTCTGATAAGTCACAGTAGGTTGTGTTCCTCCTCAAGGGTGGGCTAAAAACGCCCTTCACAGCGCAGCTCTGGTCTCCCAGGTGCAGATCCTACGGAAGCCAGGAACAGCAAAATGTGCCTTACAGTAAAGGCTTTGAAGTCAAGAAGAAATTCATTTGTGTTGAATACTGACTATTGAAATAATCCATTTACTCATGATCATGTCACCTTGGTTAAGTCACTTCGGGGATCTAGGCCTCTGGAAGGGAAGAGTGGGTTGACATCAGATCATGACACGGTTGGTAAAATCACACCGCTATTGATCTAGACAGCCATATGGCCCACTGCTGCTGACACGGCCAACGGCTGTAACTGACACTGCCTTTTCCATGTTTGGGAAAAGAAACAGGTCTTCTTCCTAGCACTCAAAAACTGGTGTGTGTGCGTGTGTGTACATGTATGTATTTGTACATGTGTGGGTGTGTATGGATGCGTGTAAGTGTATACATGTTTGTGCACATGTGTGTATATGTACTGTGTGGGTGTGTATGGGTGATGTGTATGTATTCACACATTTGTGCATATGGGTGTACATGTGTCTATATGTGCATGTGTGTGTGTGTGTGTACATGTATGTATTTGTACATGTGTGGGTGTGTATGGATGCGTGTAAGTGTATACATGTTTGTGCACGTGTGTGTATATGCACGTGTGTGAGTGTGTCTGGGTGATGTGTATGTATACACACATCTGTGCATATGGGTGTACATGTGTCTATATGTGCATGTGTGGGTGTGTATGGGTGAGTGTGGGAGGGTATGGGTATATATGGACGTGTGTGACTGTACACATGTTTGTGCATGTTTGTGTCTGTGAGAGAGAAAGAGACACTTCCCTTCCCTAAAGCAGTTCATCTCAGTCTGTTTTCAATGGTAGAAAAATTAAGCAGAAGAAAATCATTAGCAAGGGCCATCTGGGGCTGAGGATGGGGCTCACCCGGTAGAGAGCTTGCCTAACATGCACAAAGACCTGGGTTCTGTTCCCATCACTCCATCGAGTGGCGTGGTACCACATGCCTGGCATCCTAAAACTCTGGAAGCTCAGGTCATAGTTCTGATTCACAGTGAGTGTGAGGCCAGGCTGAGCTCCAGGGCCCTCTGCTGGGAGGAGGGAGTGTGCAGAGCAGGGTACAGACCTGGAGGCACATCTGTGGAGGAGGTCAAATTTGAGGCCAGACTGAGGCACAAAATAAAAATGAGAGCCATTTTTAAGCATTATCTGCCTACCCGCCTGAGTCTGTGTCTGCGCATCAGACTATTACATGCATTTAGGCAATTATTTTATCCTCTGTAAGAACTGAAGTTTGTCCACCAAAATGTAAGGGTTTCTTTGCAGAGAGTCAGTTTCTCTCAGGGAAGACTAAATGAGCCTCTGGCCGTGAGGCCAAGCGACGAGACGAGCCAATTCAGATTTTCAAATTGTAAATCAATTTGAAAAATATGAACCACGGGCTTCTCTGAGGACGGCACCATTAAAAGTCCCTGTCTCCATTTTTTTACTTTGTCTCTTTGTCATAGTCCTTCTTGTTTTTAATGATTTTTTTTTTAATTTTCAACATGAATATTTTGCTTGTGGTTTTATGTCTTCGACCAAACAGCTTTGAGGAGCCCTAAAATAGGAGTTATGAGTCACGCCCTCCTTACCTGATCACCACGGGAGGGAGCCACCCAAACCCATCAGCTTCAGTCCATTCCGGAAAAGGATGCATGTGTGTGAGCATGACCAAAGTACGGATGAGCTTGAAAGCAGTTGTTATGGGAACCTGTGTAGAGAGGCCAGAGAGTTGCTTGACAGACCGCCCACTGGATAGAATGCACAGTCTTCAGATATGAGCAATTTTGCAGGTGGGAAACTAAATGTGCAACGGAGCTCCCCCAAATCTCTATGCTTTGAGGAGCTGCACCACCTGCTGGGGGGCTCTCCACAGTAGCTGAAAGCTTACATTCCAACCTCTGTTCCCTTCCATCCACGCAATGTGACTAGAGTACCATATTCCAGCAAAAACAGAAGATGCAGGCAGAATGCAGCAAGGGCCAGGTCAAGGCGCCACTGACCCAAGCTAATTGGCCAGAGGATTTAAGGAGTCAGCGTGGCTGTCCTAACTAGGGTCTTATTGCTGCGATGAAATACCATGACCAAAGCAACTTGGGGAAAAAAGTGTTTATTCGGCTTACACTTCCACAACACTGTTCATCACTGAAGGAAGTCAGGACAGGAACTCAAACAGGGCAGGAACCTGGAGGCAGGAGCTCATGCAGAGGCCATGGAGGGATGCTGCTTGCTGGGCCTGCTTTCTAATAAAACCCAGGACCATTAGCTCAGGGATGGCCCCACCCACAGTGGGCGGGGCCTCCCCCATCAATCACTAATTAGGAAAACAGCCTTCAGGCTTGCCCACAGCCAGATGTTGTGGAGGCATTTTCTAAATTGAGGCTCCCTCCTTTGAGAGGACTCTAGCTTATGTCAAGTTGACATAAAACTAGCCAGCACAATGACCAAATTAAAGTATAGACAATTCTAAGCATCTGTTCGTGGCTCTTTAATGAATATGGAAATAATGGTATCATTTTGCCTGGCTCCCCCCTCCCAAACTCTACTTAATGAACATAGCCACTGACTTCTTAGATATATAATTAGGGTGGTTTTTTTTCTTCACTTACACCCATTTTATTTTTCTCACAGTAGCACAACATACCAGGGGGACAGAGAAAGGCTTTTAAAACAAGAAAGTCAGGGCTTCAACAGAGGCCTGAGTCACCAGTGTTTGATTTCTGTCTAGCTTAATCTAGCTTATGTAATCCATTGCAGGCAAAGAAATAGAAACATTCTTGATGGCCTGCCTTAATTTCCTACTTAATTTCCTTCTAGGATCTTATTTTAAAGTCTCAGGGAGTGGGGAGGAAACTAGAGAAAAATGGGGAGTGGTTTTATTTTATAAAATGATAAAACCCCACACGTTCAACTTACCAAATGAAGATTCGGGAGTCAGAGGCGGTGGTGAAAGCCCGCGAGCTCAGAGAGGCAGAGAAAGCACCCAGCTGACCTTCCTCCTCCACCAACTTCCCAGAAGGAAAAGGCTCCTGCTTTTTCTCCACGCTGTCTTAAATACCCGTCAGCTTAGAAACCCTCCTTTCTCTTTCCTGGGTTTTCTTTTTTTTTTTTTTAAAGATTTATTTATTATATGTAAGTACACTGTAGCTGTCTTCAGACATTCCAGAAGAGGGAGTCAGATCTCGTTAATGGATGGTTGTGAGCCACCATGTGGTTGCTGGGATTTGAACTCCGGACCTTTGGAAGAGCAGTTGGGTGCTCTTACCCACTGAGCCATCTCACCAGCCCTTTCCTGGGTTTTCTTATGTTCGCTCCCTGTCAACTGGTTGCTAGCTCTGCCTCTTGACCTGTGGTTGACTTTATTTAGCTCTTGTTTACAGAAAGATCTTGGGTTAAAGGTCTGCACTAGGAGCTGGAGAGATGGCTCAGCGGTTAAGAGCACTGACTGTTCTTCCGAAGGTCCTGAGTTCAAATCCCAGCAACCACATGGTGGCTCACAACCATCTGTAATGAGATCTGATACCCTCTTCTGGTGTGTCTGAAGACAGCTATGGTGTACTTATTAAAAAAAAAAAAAAAAAGGTCTGCGCTAGGGCTGAGCCACACCACAACAAGAAACCTTTTTTTCCAATTCACAGTCTTGGGGTTCACAATGTGACCAAATATCCTGCAACAGAGTTGTTCTTCTGTCTTTCTAAATTAAAGAGTTGAGGCGACACCATCGATTGTCCCCAAATGGCGTAAGACTCAGGTGGCCATCCACCCTCCCTCCAGTACACTGACCTTCCATAGACACTGTGTGTTCAATCTCTCCATGATGAGACACAAAGGACTTCATTTTTGTTTTGATGGTTTTGAGATAGGGTCTCATGGAACTCCTGACCTTCCTATCCCTCTCTCAAATGCCACTGTTACAATCAATCAGCACCTTGCTTGGCTACTCTGAGGGATTGCCAGGGGCTTAGCCTCATAGTCAAACTGAAAGGCAAGGCCCTCCCATAACTGGAACTTGAAAGTAACTGCACTCAGATGTTCCTGGGGAAATGCCTCTAAGTTATGCGATTTGCATCGTTATTTAACGGTAACAACGTGCATCCATTGTTTTTCTTCTGGAACAACCTGGCAGAAACAACTGAAGGCATGCAAGAGTTATTTAGCTTACAGAGGGCTTCGATCTGACCAGAGATGGAGGTGGGGCATACCGAAGCAGCTATGCCACACTGGGACACTGAGGACTCTGCTGTTCCAATCCCAGCAGAGAACAGGGCAGAAGCCCAGACCCAGGCAACTGCCAAGAGCTTGGGCTTTGTGCCCTGCCTCTATCAGCTAGGTCCTATCTCCAGTTAGGTTCTATATCCGTTAAAATAGTGCTCCCTAGCTGGGACACAAGTGTTCAAACTGTGAAGGACATTTCAGGTTCAAACCATAGCAACAGGCTGGAAGGACAGCTTGGTCAGTGGGCGGCTTGCCATGTAGCACGAGAATATTAGCTGGATCCCCAGAATACATATCAAAAGTCAGGTATGGCAGCAGAGGTCTACAAAGAGAGTTTCATGACAGCCAGAGCTACACAGAGAAATCCTGTGTCAGGAAAAAGACAAAAAAAAACAAAAAACAAAGAATGCTTGTTGTGTTTGCAAGGGACGCAGGTTCAGTTCCCAATACCCACATCTGAGGATTCACAACCATCTTTGACTTCAGTTCCAGGGGATCTGAAACCCCTCTCTAGACTCTGTAGACACCTACACTTGTGTGCATATACCCCCCACATAGACACACAGACACATAAACTAAAATAAATAAATAAATAAATCTTTTTTTCCCAAGGAATTTTTTTAAAGTTACTTTAAATGGGCCCTCATCCCTACAGCAGGGTTCTTCACCCCTGAGGCCCTGAAGGTCAAAGAACCTGTGAAAACATTCATAGGACGTTACAGAAGTTCAGATTCAAGTCTTAGGCTCCAAGAACTCCCTTCATGTTTCACGTAGGATTTGTGATGGCTTAACAGAGAAGGAAAGTGTTACCTGGGAACTGGAGAGCGGATGGCTCAGTGGTTAGGAGCACATGCTGCTCTTGCAGAAGACCTGGATGCAGTTCCCAGCACCCACGTTAGGCAGCTCACAACCAGCTGTATCTCCAGCTCCAGTTCCAATACCCTCTCTGCCCTCTTTGGACACTGAACTCACAGAGTGCACATACCCACATACGGCTGAGCATATACACATAGATCAAGGACAACTTGATCTAGCAAGTTCCAGGCTAGGCTCAGCCACAAATCCTGTCTCTAATTAATTATTAGGGCTGGAGAGATGACTCAGTGTTAAGAGCACTGGCTGCTCTTCCACAGGTACAGTTCCAGCACCCACAAGGTGGCTCACAGCCATCTGTAACTCCCGTTCCAAGGGATCTGACACCCTGTTCTGACCACTTTGGGCACCAGGCACACACATGATAGGTGGACACACATGCGGGCAAATGTTCATACACATAAGATAAAAACAAATAAATCTTCAAATATGAATAAGGTGTGGTGGTGTAATACTCTGACCCCAACGCTTGGGAGTCAGAGGCAGGTGGATCGCAGTGAGCCCAGCCTGGTGTACAGAGCAAGTTCCAGGACAACAACAAGAAGAAAAACCCCTACTCTAATAATAATAATAATAATAATAATAAAATAACTCAAACCTGACCATGTAAGTGCACTCATAGCAAGCTGAAGTAACTGATAATTTACCCACAGTAAATGCAACAGAGAACAAACAAGAATTGCTCGCTAGTTTTTCTCTTTCTCTTCTTCCTGTTTTAGAATTTTGTTATTAATTTATTTGTGTTGGGGGGGAGGTGCACATGCCACAGCATGAATGTAGAAGTCAGAGGACAATTCAGAAGGGTCGCTCCTCTCCATCCTTTATATAAGCAGAGCTCAGCAGCAAGCATCCGTTCTTGCTGCTTTTAGGGTCTTGAGTCAGTCTCGGTACATAACCCAGAATAGCCTTAAACTCACAACTCTGCCATCCCAGAGCCGAGAACCTCACTCATCAGGCCTGGCTTTCCGATCCCACCGAAACAAAACATTCCCTCCTTCTGACCCAAGAACTAGACATAGGTGGTCAAGCCTCTGAGAACATTCTAACACAATGAGAGGCTCTAGGCATAAAACCAACCACCAGGGTACCACTGCATAAAACCAGAAACAAAGGTCATGTCCAAGAAGATAGGAAGGGTCTAGGAAACTGCAGCCACGCTGTGCAGCATTCGACACAAAGTCTGGCAGCGTCACCAACAACGTTTTCCACTGGAAAAGTGAGCCAAGTGGCAGGCTCACAAAAACACACGGGAAAAAGGCTCACAAAGACACACAGAAAAAAAGGATGTAGAAGAAGGTCCAGCTGACCGTGGCTGAGTGTTCTCTCCGCCTGGGAGAACAGAAGTTACGTTTCTCCAGAAATTATTTATAGTGAAAAAAATAGATTACATATTTTTAATTATATTGAAATAAATGTAATATAAAATTGACAATTTTGACCATTTTTAAGCATATGCCTTGGTACTGTTTCATCTATTCACAGTAGTGTGCAACCAAAAATGTCGTCTCCAGAGTTTGTCACCTTTCAAAGCTGAAAGTTTGTGTCCATTATATGTATGAGGCAGGGGCTGGAGAGATGGCTCAGGGGTCAAGAGCACGGTCTGCTCTTCCTGAGGAGCTGAGTTCAAATCCCAGCAACCACGTGGTGGCTCACAACCATCTGTGATGGGATCTGATGCCCTCTTCTGGTGTGTCTGAAGAGAGCAACGGTGTACTCGCATACATAAAATAAACAAAGGTTTGGGAGAAAAAAATGCATCAGGTAGACACTGTGTCTGCCTTTTTGTGGCTGCCTCCTTTTACCTAGTGTAAGTTCCTCATTGTGAGTTCACGTAGTAGAACAGTCTGACTACTGCCCTTCCTTTTAAAGGCTGAGTGGGATCTCATTGCAGGTGTCTCTGTATCCTACTTACCCAGGCATCCACTGATATGGTGCTTCTGCCTTTTAGACATTGTGGATGGATTAATGCTTTGTATGAGCCCGGGTACGTCTCTTCTGTATAGAAATGGTTTTCTGACAGGGGCCAGCGAGAGGGCTCAGTAAGCACCAAGTCTCATGACTGAGTTCGAACCCTGGAATTTACACAGCTGTCCTCTGACCTCCACTGTAGGTGGTACCACCCCTGGGAGAGGGGAGGTGGTCCTGAATTATATAAAGAAGCAGACAGAGCAAGCCACGAGGAAGAAGCCATTACTGGCAGTGCTCCTCCGCAGCCTCTGCTTCAGTTCTTGCCTCCAGGTTCCTGCCTTGAGTTCCTTCCCTGACTTTGCTCAGTGATAGAGTGTAATGAGGAAGTGTAAGCCATGTAAACAAACCCTTCCCTCTCTAAGTTGCTTTTGGTGTTTCATCACAGCAATAGGCAGCAAACAGGGGCAGCCAGCCAGCCAGCAAGACACAGCCCATGCTATTCCTCTGGAAATAACCCTGTTTTCTCTCTTCTGACTCCCTGCAGGACAATGCCTTAGCCTGGATCTTCCCTTCCGGATTGGATCTCCCTCTCTCAGCGCTTCTTCTTCTTCTTCTTCGCTGTATCCTTGCTTCTGACTTTGGACTCTGTGATGACCTCCTCCTGATCCCTGACTCTACGAAGACTGCCAAAAAGAAAAAAGAAAAAAAGAAAAGAGGGGAAAAAAGGAAAAGAAAAAAATCCCACCAACCATTTCTCTTCATCCTCACTAACAATTTGGTAATGAAGTATTGATTTCCACTTCTCTCCTTATGGACGATATTAGATTTTCATTGATAAACTGCAAGGGGACTGTCGCATCTCCGAGGGCCTCTTTTCACTGTCCGAAAGAAACAAAGTGCCACTGAAGAAAACTAATGACTGGGAGTGTCTCAGTCCTTCTCTTCTCTGTTTGTAACAGGAAGGGGAGGGGGCCAATCACTCTTCCTAGTTTAACGTCGTCGGAGTGGGCTGCTCTTGGGAGCAAGCTTCTCGCGGTAACGTCCATTTCCTATTTATAACCCCCCTGGGAAAGTTTGTCTAAAGGAAATGTTTCTGTTCAGTGTAACAATTAAGGTTGCACCTGGCTTGCCTAGTCCTGCCCCTGCACCAGGGAGCCATTCATCACAGCAGAGTGGAGGAGTTATAAAGTTAAACCAGAGTTTGAGCCAAGAAAACCTCCCGACCATGTTCATCTTCTGGGAAAGTTGTTGGGATAGGCAGGCTTAACCATGTGGATGCCAAAGGCTTTGTCCTGTGCATGCTCGCTCGGTGAGGTTATCCTGGGCGATCTGTAAGCTTAGTTCCCAGCATGCACCACTGTCAGACAAGCCTGGCCACAGGGAGGGTGCAGAGCAGAACTTGAGAGACAGCAAGAAGATGGTCTCCTCGAGGGTGCGAGGGGAAGCGGCCAACTTCGCTGGCAGTCTCTTCCTGCAGGACCTGTTGCCTCTCAAACGCAACTTCTCCTCCTAACCAGCAGAATGCATGAAAACAGGGTGTCCGTTTTAAACGCATTCCTGCAACTTTTTTCATTAAAACTTTAAGGGCCCAATTTTAATTTGTGGAATATTCCCGTTAATAATGAGATCTAATTAAGACATCCATTAAAAGCCCGTTAAAGTTAATTTAACGTAAAAATTCCAATAGAACTGTATTAGATTTTCTCCATTAAATTAACGTTATGGATTTTTAACGGATGTCTTAATTACACGTTATTATTAACGGGAATACTGTATTACACAGATTAAAATCAGGTCCTAAGTCAACTTGGAAAAGCTGAGAACATGTTTTAATATTAAAGTCTCGCAGACCTAGTACACAGTTTGGAAGTGCAGAGGAAGATGGGTTTCTTCTAGCTGAGCATTCTCTGTACAATGGAGAGTAACCTATAATAGATAAAGCCATCATTTCATTTAAATAGTGAGTCTCTTTATTCTCATAGGACAACAAATTCTGGATTGTATTGTAAATTGCCACTCATCTATAGGTGAAATATTTAAACTATCTCAGCACAATACTCTGAAACAAATGACCATTTTGCATTATTGCTTTAATTACCAAGGTTATCAAAAAAAAAAAAAAACCTGACAAAATGAAGCCAACTATATCCTTTTCAACATTTATCATAGAGGATGTCTGTTGGAAATGTCTTGGAAATTTTGACATGATCCCTAAGTTCAACCCTGGGATTTAAAATAAAATTTGAAGGGAAAAAAAGAAAGAGAAAAAGAAAAAAAAAAAACTTATTTACCTCCTAAGGAAAGCGTTACCCTTATGCCACATATAATAGCAAATTGCTTTTTTTTATGGTATGCATAACCTAGATGGGGAAAAATATGGTGCTTCAGGGAAGGAGGGGAAAGTAAATGAAGTTCCAGGAATGTCATTCTGAAGTAATGAGGCATGGACGGAAAATATACCCCTCACATCATCGGATTGAGATGGCAGTCGAAATAGCTTCATTGAAGTGTCAGCGCCCATCCATCCATCAATCACCCACAAGGAAAAATAACAACAGTACAACGGGACCGCTTTTATGGGATTTACTCACGGGCCCCGGGAACAGCGGCTCAGAGGTAGTTCTGACATGAAAAGCAAGGTGCTGATATTATTTTTTATGATGGGAGGATCGTAAAGTGAATTGAGAACAGAGAGGTCTGTCTTTGCTTAACCTGTTCAACCAGAAACGAACGGAACTCAGCTGGAAAGGAACCATCTACAGATGGGTTAAGATTGAAGGGTGGACTCGACTGAGCACTGTCCTTCAACAGCGAGACTCTATTAAAAGGGAGGGGGGAATAATGCATTAGCATGGGGTGGGGGTTCTAGAAGCTGATAAAAATCGCCTGTTCCAACCCGGGGTTATTAGGAAAGCTACATAATTCAGATCCTCTGAAACCCACCAAACGCAAACTCAGACCTCCGGATCTGCCTGGGAGGATGCAATTCGCTGCTGGACTCCTGGGTGATCATTTTCCTCCTAAGACAAAAATAAGAATAAATGTGCTGCTTCGCATATAATCTATACGGTTCTGTTAGTGCAATTTCTCTGGTGGGGTGAGGTGGGAGGCGAGAGACAAAAATATTGATAAATTTGGTTAGACTCCTGAATTGTCACTTGGCAACTGTGAATGTCACTGCTGAGAGACAGCTGTTAATGTTCTCTGCAGAAAACAAGATCCGAGCAGGCACCGCGGCGTGCACACGGCTCTTGGTATATTTCTAGACACCGGGCCTGTCTTCATTTGGCAAGCCCGTGAAGCTTCTAGAAACTTCTTCCTGGAGAGAAAAAATGAAACGACTTGAACTCCAGGAGAGCATTTTTATCTGCTTTCGTTAGGTAAAGCTGGGACCACAGACGATATGCAAATATCATGCAAATTAACCTTTGAGTACCTCCACTCTTCAGCCACCCTTTAGGATCATGGACAAGGAGAGGTGTCTTTTCCTTCTCTGTGCCTCCTTCCAGCTAAGGCCATCAACCAGCTAAAATGTAAAGAGGCCATTTTAAAAAAATTATGCAAATATTTACATTTTAGGTATTTCAGCAAATCTCGGAATGTACAACATAAACCCCCCCGACAACACAAGGCACAACAGGGAAAGCAATTTATTCAACAACTTCACTTGACCCATCTTGTTAGCATTTACTGCTTGTGTGTGTGTGTGTGTGTGTGTGTGTGTTTGTATTGGCATATTGGCCCTCTTGTTCCAAAGTTGTCATTGCCCAATCCACACGGTGCCCACCCAGGCTCGAAACCCCTGGTATTTTCACAGTAAGGGATTTTTCCCTGTGAAACACATACAGGGAAGAAATTACTTCCAAATAGGTCAAGGCCTAAAAAGCAATATAAGCACCAACTAAAGTGGATAACCTAGACAGGCAGTAAAGAATTTTGTTCAGACCACAAATAGATTTCCCTAAAAACTCCACCCCCAAAAAAATGACTGCTTGGTTACTTGACTCTTACAGAACTAATATCCAGAGCAAAAGTCTCTGAATTCAGTGGAAATCCAGGAAACACGAAAGCACTGGCCTGTTGGAGGAGCCTTTGTGAAACTAGATAAGGAATGGGGAGGTGAGCGCGTGTGGGGGCGTGTGGGCAGCGTGTGTTCACACCTTCATAGACATGCGTGAGTTTCACAGATAGTCTCTAAAGTCTAAACAACACGTTAGGAAGACTCTCCTAAAACTTTCAGTTAACCTGGAGACACAGCTCAAACAATGTCCCCAGACTCTGTCCCTTCACCATCTGCCACCTGCCAGGTTATCTGACTAGGCTCAGACTTTTTCTTTTTTATTGGGTTTCAATTTTTAAGTCAGTTAAATGTTAATGAGTTAAGAGGAGGAGGTGGAGGAGGGGGGTATAGGGAGGAGGAAGAGGAAGAAGAGGAGGGGGGAGGGAGGAGGAGGAGCAGGAGAAAGAGGAAGAGCAGAAGCAGAGGCAGCATCTCTTAGGGGTAAAGAGATGACGCAGTAGTTAAGAGCACTGTCTGCTCTTGCAATGGACCTGGGTTCAGCTCCCAGCATCCTCATGGCCATCCACGACCATCTCTGAGTTCAGTTCTGGCCTCCGAGGTCACCAGGCACACATGGCACATATATAGACATGCAGGTACTCACACATACACATAAAGTGAAACACATAAAGAGTCCTGTCCCCATTCTCTCTTCGCTGAATAAAGGATGCTAATGTGCAAATCAATATAAAATAACAATAATAAGGAAATACATTGACAGCTATAAGTTGCATGCACCTAAGTCGTCTAAAGAAAATTCAATGTGGTCTGCTCTGAACATGCAAGAGGTAACAGAAAAAATTACAAAACTCAACTTTTGGGTTATTTTGTTCCCTCTGTGAGGCGTGAAAATGCTAATTTCATTTTCTCCCTTCCTCTGCATGGCACTTTCTCAAAATAGCTATAAAATACTTTTAGACAAAGATTGAGCAGGAGGAAGAAATGTGAATCTGCACTCCCCCTAGACGGAGGAAAACCTGCAAATCATCTTTAGGATGTCCAGGGCAGAGTTTTACCTCTCCAGCCAGAGGGAAAGCCACTTATGTTCTTCGGTTTCCTGTGACAGACCCAGACGTGTACACAGATAAACAAATTCCAGACTAATTTGAAGTCTCCTCCCAATAGTTATGAGCAATGGGCTAACAGACCTAGAAGTGTCTCCAGAAATTATTCATGCACAAGGCAGCCCAAAGCATGTGAAGGGTGGGGGGTGGAAATGTTTTATGGATTAGAAATGGCCTGTTTTAAAATGCTAGTACCAAGTGGAATGATATTTCTGCAAGTGAGACTGTCCGTTTCCTTTGGAAAAATACATTCATAGTAAAATAGCTCTTCCAAGAAGTGACACTCTGACTTGACACCCTTCAGCATACAAATGGCTGACAATAGCCATACGGCTGCTGTTAGGGCTTCTACAGAAAGGTATGTTTGAAGAAGACAGATCAAATATAACCCCATGAACTGTGTTTATTTGCTTAAAACAGCGTTTGGAAATAAAAGTAATAACTTCGGTTGGAGCCCCCGGGAGACATTTAAAAAACTGAAGAAAAAAAAAATACATTGCTTTAAAAAGAGTTTTAAATCCAAGCACTCCCTTCAACCCTTTCAGGAAATATATTTCAGTACGCTCTCTGAATTATTTTACACCTGAAACCTACATCTGACTGTCTGTCCCCAGGCGAAGGCTAATATTTATAGAACGAACAATCATCCGATTATGTCTGACTGTGGAGTTGTGTCCGGTCATATTTTCACTTTCTAAATGACTTCTGGAACATTCCGGAGTTATAAATGTGTGTGCAGATATTAAAGACAGAAAGTTCTACTAGTCTGCGATCAAACAATTAAAAGCAGCATCCATTCGGCCTGGGGAGAAAGTCTGCAGATATCGGAGCCTCAAGAAGCACTCTTCTCTTGACAGAGCAGATGCAACCCAAGTTAGAAACATAATAGACTCCTTCCACTCAGGGCTCTTCGTGTCCTAAAATCCTGGTTTGCAACATTCTTTCAGGTCTCTGATGCAAACCTCCTCATCCCTTAGGACTGGCTTCCTGAGAGGTGGATCCCATGGGATGAACCATAAACTTCCAAGCCCCCTGAATATCCAAGTTGACCTGCGGAGGCTAACTGCTTCTGGTTCTGCAGCACTCTTGTGTGACAAGCTAGGAAATGTCTCCTACATTCCTTCCAAATTTTAAGTTTATTTTAATTAAAAGAAGAGGAAGACGAAGAAGAAGAAGAAGAAGAAGAAGAAGAAGAAGAAGAAGAAGAAGAAGAAGAAGAAGAAGAAGAAGAAGAGGAGGAGGAGGAGGAGGAGGAGGAGGAGGAGGAGGAGGAGGAGGAGGAGGAGGAGGAGGAGGAAGAGGAGGAAGAGGAGAAACTGAGTTTGCAGTGGGGGTTGAAGGGGTTCTGCCTGATCTTCAGGAACCACATTTATCCTTGTTCTGGGGTGGGGGGGGTTGTTTCCAAAAAGAAAGACAAACAAAAGAGAAACAGAACATTTTATACTTGGAAAGCAGACCAGTCATTTGTAAAGATGACTGCAGCCATACCTGTAGAGTGTCCTGGGCACGGTACCTACTCTGTCCTGCATGCTGTCTGTATGATGTCTGCTGTTGCTCTAGGAAGAAGGGAAAAGACAGGCTGTTTCTGCTTGGTCTGCAGCAGCCTACGAGGCTGGGAACACGATGCTGTACATATTTGTATATAGCGACTATATTGCCCGCCACGTACGGACACAGATTTTCTTATATTTACTTGGTTCTGTTTCCTACCAGACTAACCCACAATGCGGGATTGTTTTGCATTGGAAAAAAACATATATGCTTGTCACTTTTCCCCTGTTCATTCTTCAATAGCTTATGGAAGGACTGGGGCTTGGTGTCCTAAGAAATTCTAAGAACCATGTGCGTCTGCCTGCATGAGCCCCATCCGGTCACTGGATCCAAGGAAGAGCTGATGCCCTGACTCAATTTCCCTCCAAAGGCATGCTTTACCCCATGGGAAAACTACAAGCTCATCCATGTAGAATTAGCCTCTTTGTATGTTATCTGATAGTGCCTGGAAGAAAAAAAAAAGATTTTCTTAACGTCTTCTTTACAGGAAGAATTCATAATTGTCAAAATTTGAAACATTAGCTTAATTTTGTTTTTATGACCTTGTGCTTCCACCCCTTATTTATTCTGTTACTGTTGTAATGGGGCCCCAGGCCATTCCTGACATCAGCGTGTTCCTCCTCGGCGTTAAGGATGTTTTTAAAATTACACAGATTATTGAGCCAACAGGCTGTTTTAATCAAAACCATGTTTCACTTGTTTAGGAGGCTTATAAATTGTCCTTGCAATGAAGAAGACAGAAGAAGAAAAAAAAAAGAAAAAAGAAAGAAAAGAATAAGAAAGAACAAACATTACAAAACCAAAAGTTTTCCACTAGGGAGACTATACCACCCTGTGGCCAAACAGATTCATCGCAGACAGGCACGCATCGCCCACCGCCCTGGGAATCCAGAAACTTCTTCTCTTGGTGTCTCATCATTTTGAAATTCATTCTCAAGGCCAACACTGTTTGCAAATGTCTAAAGGCCTTTGCCACCTCATTTCCACTCAAGGGCAAATGGTCCAACTGGAAAGTCATCTTCCAGATGGGAAGGATGAAGAATATCTCAGAAGAGATGGACCTCTTCCTTTGGTCGCTGGGCGTCACCAGCCTGTCACAACCCCTCCTCACTACCAACAATCTGGTGTTGATGTTCCTTAAGAGTCAGGTCTACAGCCTGACCTGCTTAGCTCCTTGATGACCAAAACTGACTTATGTGTGGACCCACTTCAAGCCTGTGCCTGCCTATGCCGCCTTTGCCTAGCGGTTATCCCGCAAAAAGAGACGGTTTTTAATATTACCACTAAAATAAATTCTGAGGGTGGATACAAAGAAAGCCCTTGAATTATATTTTAAAAAGCCATTATTTTTTACATCTGAAGAGTGGGCTTTTTTTTCTAAAGGTATATCATTCTACTTTGGGGATGTAATTAAAGCCCTGGATAACCAATAGTACTTTTGGCTGCTATGAAAACATTACCGCGTACTCATCAAGGTTATATGGAGCGAGCCCCTTATTTCCATCAACAAGTTATCTATAAGTATATTATTTACATTTTTAAACATGATCTTTCTTTTGTAGCAAAAAGAAAAAGAAAAGGTCTTTCTCCCCCCACCCACCCACCCCCCAATTCAGCTGTTATCGAAAATAGACTATTCCTATCTGAAACCTCATGATAATCGCATAGGAAGTCTTAGCTTCTGATATAAGGACCTGGGTGTGTTCACCGTCAGGTTTGCCTGAGGCTGTCCTCCATCATAATGCTACAGAGACGGAACCAGGGTTCAGGAACCTAGTGGTCTTGGTAGACATGATGGCTCGCAGAGACGCCTCTCAACCATTAGCTTGGCAGATGCTCCTCATTTCAGACTCCTCCTTTGGCCAATTGAAAAGGGGCGGGGGATTAGAGGAGCAAAGAGACAGAAAGGAGAAAAACACACAGATGCACTTAAAACATGAAAAGAATTATTTATATGATAAAAATATATTTAGATTTTTTCAAAGCACAAGACTGAATCGAAGTGCTCTTTTTATGCTTCCTGGAGATGGCTCTGTTAAATGTCTTTCTACGTCAGGCTTTAATAAATCTGTAATGACATTTGATGGATTGATTTCTGCCTGCGTGTGGTTTTTAAAGATGGCAACGAGAGGAGACAGGGAAGGGAGAGGGTAAGAGGGGGGGTGGGGTAAAGCACCCTCCCGCAAGGAGGTCGGGGAGGCGGGGTATTGGTAGGCCTCTCCTTGTAGACCTGATGACCCACTTCCAGCATCTGCTCTCATTCCCATCTGTTAGGGCTATTTCCTTTTTCAGACACCCATGCCCCTCGCTTGTTCTCTGGGCTAGCCCTGCAGGCTCTCGCATCTCACAGCTTACACCTGAGGGATTGATAAGGAGTTTGCTGCAGACCACCCAGCTCTCCCTACCGAGAGGTGGCGCTGCAGGGCACTCGGTTTCCCTCGGTGATTGATTCCCTGCGTTTCCTTTAATGTCCTGGGAGCACGGGACCCCCACCCCCACCCCCCACCCCCCGTGTCACACAGGCTGCCCAAGCGACAGTGAGTTGTGGCCTATGCTCAGCTGGCTCACGGCTTTCAGTAGCTTGACTGCAGCTGACCTGAGCTTGTTAAATGACGATGGCTGTGGAGCCACCTGTTAGCTCTAATTCTATCGCTGGGCGTAGGAGAGTCCGGGCTAGATACAGCACGCAAGGGGAGCAACAGAGGCACAGGGTAGAGAAGAACAATCCGGCACAAGCCAAAGAAAGAGGTTTTGGGTTTCATAGGGACCTACTTTGTGCTGGGTCTGAGGACGACTTTGACAAATGAGAATGGCAATGGTTTGGGGGAAGACTTGGCCTTTGAAATAAACTGCACTAAAATCTAGACCCGCCATCTGCGTGCGACTCCAGGGAAGGCTGCAGAAGGAAGGAGACATTCTGCCGGAGGGAATATGAGAGGCACACAGAGGTGGCCCACCAGGCTGAAGGATTCCAACGGGAAATGATGCTGAAGGTAAAATCCAGGCCATGTGTTAGGTTGTCTCAAAAGAGCACTTAAGGCCCCGGGCTAAGAGGAGCTGCTGTTCTTCCAGAAGATCCAGGTTCAGTTCCCACTCCCCACATGGTGGCTCACAACTGCTTGTAACAACAATTTGGGGGATTTGGTACCTTCACCTTGTCTCTGAAGGCCCCATACCAATAGCATGTGACACCCATGCACGTGAAATAAATAATAATACATTTTTAAAAAAATTGTTTTGTTTTCTGTGCATTGGTGTCTTGCCTGCATGTATAGCTGTATGAGGGTATCAGATACCCTGGAACTGGAGTTTCAGATAGTTGTGAGCTGCCGTATGGGGGTCCTGGGTGTTGAACCTGGGTCCTTTGGAAGAGCAGCCAATGAGCCATCTCTCTAGTCCCAATAATACATTTTTTTTTAAAGATTTATTTATTTATTACACATAAGCACACTGTAGCTGTCTTCAGACACTCCAGAAGAGGGCGCCAGATCTCGTTACAGATGGTTGTGAGCCACCATGTGGTTGCTGGGATTTGAACTCTGGACCTTCGGAAGAGCAATCGGGTGCTCTTACCCACTGAGCCATCTCACCAGCCCCCAATAATACATTTTTTAAAGGGCACCAAAACAAATAAAAGAGAGCCAGCAAGGTGCCTTAGTGGGTAAAAGCACTTGTCATCAAGCCTAAAGATCTAAGTTTGATCTCCAGGAGCCAATGGCAGAAGAAAAGGAACAACTCAGGCAAGCTGCCCTCTGACCTCCACACGTCATCTGCCATCCAGGGGCAGAGCTGATGAACTGGGTTGCTTGAATGGGGGGGGGGGGCTGGAAATGAAAAAGGAACAGGGTACGAAAGAAGGATGAAGCCAAGACAACAGTTTCTGATCAAGGCTCAGAGTTTAATATTCAGCACTGTATTTATATAGGGAGAGCTCACAGATTCACCCTCCCCCACCCTTTGTTTCAGCTGGATTATGTTGCAAAGCAAACTCTGCGGGCAGTCTGCTTCTGTAGGAAATGGCAAGGCAGAAGACTCCACCTGAGTGGTTAGGGTCCAATTGTGACAACACTTAAGGTCTATTTAGCCTGCTCAGTACTGAGGGAAGGGCACACACAAATCCCTCACTGGTGCTCTCTTTGAAGACTATTCTAGGCTGGGTTGGTACTTAAAGCTAACAGTCACACTGGCAACATTGTAACAATCACACTGGCAACGTTATAACAGTCACACTGGCAACATTGTAACAATCACACTGGCAACATTGTAACAATCACACTGGCATCATTGACAAGGATGACCTTGAACCCCTGATCTTCCAGCCTCCCCTCCCAAGTGATGGGTAACAGATGTGTAGTACCTTTGGGATTGATCGTCTTGATGGTGAATGATCTCCTATTGGCCAGGTGTGGAAGGCTGGGGCCTCAACCTTTGAGTCCCTGCCCTTAAAGCAGATGGTGGGACCCCAGTCCTCACCTCTCGCTCTTGTTTCCTAGGATTGATGTGAGCTGTTTGACTCCACCATATATTGCAGCCACTGCCTTACCACAGCCCCAAAAAACGTAGCCAATGCACCGTGGACACTTTCCCCAAAACTGTGACTCAAGATGGACCCTCTCTCTTTATAAATTTCTTGTGTCGGGAATGTCAGCATAGTTATAGACAGCTAACTCTCACACAAGAGGAATAGGAAAGGTCAGAGGGGTTTTAAGAACCATTAAGACCTGGTATGTGGGGCCATGCCTGTAACTGAGCCTAGCACTCAGGAGGTTAGTTATGACTCTCAAGTTCAAGGCAGGTCTAGTCTAAACACAGGGAATCCCAGCCACCGTGGGCTACAGAATAAGATCCTGTCATCTAAAAACCCTGGGGAGAGGAACTCTGAGAATAGAAGGCTGGTGCAGCCAGAGAAGACAGAGTGTGCAGAGTGACACGTATGAAGTCAGAAGCAGAGCTGAGTAGCACGCAGGGAAGTGACCAAGGACTGTGGGTAGACCACCCAGCATCCCAGCTCCCTTAGAATAAGCCCCAAACTCCTAGATGCTGTGACACAGCTCAGTGGTAACGCCTCTCACACACGAAGCCCTCCCTGGGTTTGGTCTCCAGTGCCATAGAAAGGGGGGAGGAAGGAGCAGCCAAAGAGGAGGGGGAGGAGAAGGTGGAAAAGGAGGACAATTGGGAGCTATGGAGACAGATCTGCTGGCTCAAGCCTGCAATCCCAGCTACCCAAGAAGCTGAGGTGGGAAGAAGAGGGCTGGGGGTGAGAACCAGGGGCAGAACTTTTGCCCAGCCAGCATGTGCACAAGGCTGTGGATTCAACACCCATTGCCGAGAAAAGCATCCAAGAATAGACAGATCTGTGTTGTGTACATGTAGATAAACTAGCCAATAATAGAACGAGGAAATGTCCCAACCAGTGTGGAAATATACTCTAAACCTATTATAATTTTAAAATGCAGGGACTGGAGGGTTAGCAAGGTGACTAGGACATTAAGAAAGCTTGCTGCTCTTGAAGAGGACCCTGGCTTGGTTCCTGACATCTACAGAGCACCTCACAACTCCAGTTGTGTGTCTATTAACCCAGTTCCAGCTGATCCAACACCTTCTTCTGGCTTCCAAAGGCCTTGCACACACACCCTAATACAGCGCATGCACACACAAAAGTAAACGTAAAATAAGCCTTTAAATTCAAGAACTGGGGCTGGAGTGATGGATCAGCGGTTAAGAGCACTGATTGCTCTTCTGAAGGTCCCAAGTTCAAATCCCAGCAACCACATGATGGCTCACAACCATCTGCAATGAGATCTGACGCCCTCTTCTGGAGTGTATGAAGACAGCTACAGTGTACTTACATATAATAAGTAAATAAATCTTTTTTTAAAAAAATTCAATACTGGTGTAAAAGCAACCAGACAACTCCATGAAGAAGTATATATACCATTTACTGAAGATATTTAAAAATAAATGTAGTATAGTATAAAAAAATTAATTTATGAAGAAAAGATGCAGTGATGTTCATTAAAACACTGCACGTGTGGTTGGTAAACCTATCAGGACCTGAAGCTCAGTGTCTATATCTTCCTAGATATATACTTTAAGATTCATTAATTTAATCTAAAAGCAGAATTACAAAATCACTAGAGAATAATATAAGCAAGAAGCAGAGTTTGGTTGGGAAGTTACTCGAGCCTTAAAAGCTTTGATTCCCTTCCTTAAATTCTTTCTCCATTACACACAAAACACATAATGAAAACAAAGGGGGAAAGTGCCTCAAAAAGTCATCAAAAGCACGAAACACAATGAAAAGTCGAAATGGTGTGAAACCGTATTAGCCTAAGATTTCCTGATCGACCTAATGGTATAGCGTTACATTATCTCAAGGAAAATAAATTCGTATACACCCTTGCTGTTTTGAGACAGAGTCTCCTGTAGTCCAGGCTGGCCAGGAGCTAGCTGAGGCTAACCTGATCTAGAGTCCTGGACTTACACACCTGTGTGCCACCACTTCAATTTCTGAGGTGCTAGGAATGGAATTGCGGGGCTCCTGAATGCTAGGCAAGAAATGTAACCACAGAGCCGCCTCCCCAGCCCATGAGTGTCTGTCTGCCTATGGAAATAGACAATTTTGGGTAAAGCCTCATGAGCCAATGGTGCACAAATAAATTCAAATGGTCAATCAACAAAACAAAAGAAATATCAAGGGACAGTAGTGACCAGACATGGAGGAAAATAAGAAGAAATCAACTTTACTTTTCAAACAGACAAAAGTAAAATCAGATGTTGCCATTATTCGAGAAGGTTCCCAGGGGATTGCCAGACTCCACACACATTGCTGCTGTCAGCAGAACTGGACAGGAACCTTCCAGAAACATATTAATAACATTTATCAATCTCCCTAAAAAAAAAATGTTAACACCTTTAACACCAGTACTCAGGAAGCAAAGGCAGGTGGAGCTCAGTGAGTTTGAGGCCAACCTGGTTTACATAGTGAGTTCTAGGCTAGCCAGAGTTGTGTAATGAGACCTGTCTCATTAACAGAGGATGAAGAAGAGGGGGGAGGGGGAGGAAAAGGGAGAGGAGGAGGAGAGGGGGAGAAGGAAGAGGGGGAAGAGAGCAAGGAGGGGGAAAAACAAAAAATGTATGAAAATAAGCAACAAGCTTATGAAAAAAACCTTCACTCATTCAGCGGTCCTACTGAGTGTGGAATAGGGGCTTACCTGGAAAGAAATGGCCAAGTCTTCACCAGAACCAATGAGGTCCTCAGCCTACCTCATCCACTTCACAGCTGAGAACCTCCCCACCCCCAGCAACCAGTCAACCAGTCTGTAGAATGAGAAACCCCATACTCACATACACTCAGTGCAGGTTTGGCAAATGGTGGGGCCTTTAAAAAACAATGGCAAGTGCTGACAGGAGCCTGGTAGAGCTGTCCCCTGAGAGGCTGTGCCAGAACCTGACCAATACAGATGTGGATGCACGAAGCCAACCATCTGACTAAGTGCAGGCACCCCCAATGGAGGAGTCAGGGGAAGGACTGAAGGAGATGAAAGGGTTTGCAACCCCATAGGAAAAACAATATCGACCAACCAGACACCTCAGAGCTCTGAGGGACTAAACCACCAACCAAAGAGTACACATGGAGGGACCCATGGCTCCAGCGGCATATGTAGCAGAGGATAGCCTTGTCTGTCATCAATGGGAGGGGAGCCCCTTGGTCCTGTGAAGGCTCAATTCCCCAGTGTAGGGGGATGCTAGGGCGCTAAGGTGGGAAGAGGGGTGAGTGGGTGGGGAAGCACCCTCTTAAAAGCAGGGGGGATGGTGGAAGGGATAAGGGGTTTAACTGGGAAGGAGGATAACATTTGCAATGTAAGTAAATAAAATAACCAATAAAATAGAGGTTGAACCATTACTAAAAGTAGGTTACAAACCAAAAAAAAAAACAAAAAAAACAAAAAAACAATCTATGCCTACAGTTCTGAGAGGGAAGAATGTGTTCTCTACACTCTTGCTAGCCACGTCTGCCTGCACCCATGTAATGGTTCTTTGGAGCACCAAGATGGGGTGACAAAGGCTTCAGCAGAGCTGAGAGAATGGCCTCGTCTGACTGCTGCCACTCCAGCACAGTCTGCTTCAGCAGACCTGGATCCCTTTACGTTCTGGTAGCCACCAGGCATTCTGCCTCAGCAAGACCTTTGCGAATGGTGGCATCTTCCATCTTTGCTGTCGTTCACCCACTCAGGGACAACTCTGACAAGGTGGAAGTATCTACCACCAACAGGACTTCTCTTCGGCAAAGACCATTGCAATTGAGGTCACTTATGCTGCCTGCCTCTGACAGTCCCAGAAGACAGGATGCCTGTCCCCCCCGACCCTCTGTACTGTCATCTTCATGACATCTGTATGCCCTCTCCCCTACAACATTCCAGCACCAAGACCACCCGAGGCCCCATATTATTAGAAGCAAGGGACTCATGTGTTTGAGCCTCACCATTAGAAGGGACTTTGCCTGGCACGGTGGTACATACATTCCATCTCAGCACTTAGGAGGTGGAAGCAGGAGAGGAGAGAACCTAATATATAGCAAGTTCAAGGCCAGCCCAGGCTACATGAGATTCTGTCTCATTAAAAAATAAAGGACCTAGACACCCTTCCTCTGTGTGTCCTTGGATGTATTCCTCTCAGAGTCCTGGAGAAAATGTGAGGTGCCCACAACAGAGATGACAACACCACAGCCAAAGATGGCTAAAGGATGCATGGCAGGTTGCATGCCACGTGAAGAAATGGATCAAGCCAGCCCCAAGCCTGCCTTCCAGCCCTTCCCTATGGCAGAGAGCAGACAGCTAGCTTAGTCTTACTCCATTCTACACGTGGTCGCTGCCTCATGCCCCGTCCACAACTACAAACAGGCAGCAGTCTGGGCAGGAAGAGAATGAGCCAGCTGTTGCCTGGTAAACGAGTTTTGTTTTTTTTTTTTAAATATTACCTTTAAACATTTTACACAATGTGTGTGAAAATATCACCAAGAATCAGGTGTGCATCAGGCTCTTGGGGGAAATTATCTAAATTGATCCTTTATAGTGGCCATAAACGTATACTATCAGCAGGGACGTTGGAGCTTGAAACTTTAGTCAATAGCAAGCTCTGTGCCCTACCAAAGAAGCCACGCCCATGAAAAAGTATCGCGTGTGCTGGTGTTATTAGAAGTGGATGCTCACAGTCAGCTAGTGGATGGATCACAGGGCCCCCAATGGAGGAGCTAGAGAAAGTACCCAAGGAGCTAAAGGGATCCGCAACCCTATGGGTGGAACAACATTATGAACTAACCAGTACCCTGGAGCTCTTGACTCTAGCTGCATATGTATCAAAAGATGGCCTAGTCGGCCATCACTGGAAAGAGGCCCATTGGACACGCAAACTTTATATGCCCCAATATAGGGGAATACCAGGGCCAAAAAAATGGGAATGGGTG
The DNA here is from genome assembly GCF_978045245.1 of Mus caroli. Lineage (NCBI taxonomy): Eukaryota > Metazoa > Chordata > Mammalia > Rodentia > Muridae > Mus > Mus caroli. The sequence goes on along the minus strand of NW_028227257.1, from coordinate 9,420,192 downwards.
GGTAGGGAAGTGGGGGGGGAGGGTATGGGGGACTTTTGGGATAGCATTGGAAATGTAATTGAGGAAAATATGTAATAAAAAATATATATATATAAAAAAAAAAGATTAGAGGAGGCCCTTGGGAGGCAGAGACGGGTGGATCTCTGTGGGTTCCAGATTAGCATGGTTGACACGGTGAGTTCCAGGACAGTCAGAACGACAGAGTGAGATCCTGTCTGGGAAAAAAACAAAACAACAAAAAAAGCAAAATCAAGAAGTCAAGGGAGATGGGGTGGGACTAGGGGTTGCTGGAGAGATGGCTCAGCACTTCAGAGTGCTGGCTGCTCTCCCAGAAGACCTGGGTTCCATTTGTGGCACCCATATATTGGCTCACGATCATTGGTAACTGCAATTCCAGGGGATCCAACCGTGGGCATGAGGGACATAGACATACCTGCAATCAAAACACTACGTGTGTGTGTGTGTGTGTGTGTGTGTGTGTGTGTGTGAGGAGAGAGAGAGAGAGAGAGAGAAAGAAAGAAAGAGAGAGAAAAGTTTAAAAATATACATATCATTGGGAAGCTGAGCTTGGTGACTTAGACCTGTGATCCCAACTAAGGCAACAAATTCCTAAGTCCAAGTCCTATGTGGGCTACAGGGTGAGGAGTTCGAGGCTAGCTTGAGCAGCTGCATGAGACCCCAACTCATAATCAAAAGCAGAGCTGGAGGTGTGGCTCAGTGAGCCAGGGCTTCCTTAGCATGAGCAAAGCCCCGGGTTGTATCCCCCATACTCAAATCATATGGAGAAAGAGGATTGGAAGGAAAAACCCCTCAAGTTAAAACTAATGTTCAACAGGAGGGCTCAGCAGGTAGAGGTGCTAGCTGCCAAGCCTGCTGACCTGAGGTCAATCCCTGGGACCCACATGATAGAAAAGAGACCAACTCCTGAACTTGTCCTCCGACTTTCACTCCGTGTGGCCCGGACACCCACATACATTTACAACATAAAAGAAATTATAAAAAAAAATGCTAACAGTGCCCATAAACAGAGAGGTCAGATACCCTGATGTGCCTCTGGCAATCTGTCAAACAAGGCTTGAAACCTAAACTCATCGAATGACCCTCAGTGGCTTCTCAGACACCCCTGGATGTGAGGCAGGCAGCAGCAGCAAGAAGGTCACACAGCTCCTGCCCCTTACACTGGTCCCTCAGAAGCCCCGGGAGCTGGTTTGCAGAGCAGACTCTTGGGCCCCACCCCTGCCCAAGCATCTGCAGTGTGCCCAGAGGTCACTGAGAGTCTGGTGGCCACAGATGAACCACCCTCCTGTACCACAGGAGCCAGCAGAGATGTCGTCTGTGATTGTTCCCGCATGTTAAGTCCCCGGCCCCAATCAGAAACTCCCTTGTCAGCCTAATTATACTTATGGGTGTTCTGTGACTTGCTGTATTCCCAGAAAAAGAAAGAAAAATGAAGTTCTCTTCAGGTTTTCAGGGTAGATAATGTCAAATATTTACAGAGCAAACATCATTCTAGAGGCGCCCCATTCTCTCCCGGCTGATTAGGGGGCTGTCAGTCAAGCTGTGATGGGAGGCCTGTCAACCCTCTCAACAGAAAGAAGCCTCCTGTCATCCTGGCTAAACCATGTGTGCTGCCATGTTAGGGATGCAAGGAGCAGGCTCCCAGGGCAGGCCACCCAGGGCAAGGCTCCTGGAAGAGCTCTGTCTCTGCACACGAATGGCTTGGGGTTGCCTGCCCGGTTAAGATGCTATAGGAGGGGCAGGGCCTTCGTGGGCGGATGAGAAGCTCCAACCCAAAGGTTCTCACACCCAAAGGTCCCCAGCATCTCCATCAGTGCTGACTCAATGCATAGAGCTGGCCTGACCCCAGACACCAGAGACTGGGAATGAGGCCTGAGATGTCCATGTGCCTCAGGCTTCCGGTTGCTGCCCCTCCCTGCTGCGCCCCTTCCTTGTCTTCTTCTTCCTCCTTCTCTTCCGAAGACAAGACTTTGTGAATCTGCCTGCCATGGTGGTACATGGCACAAGTCTGTAATCCCAGGACGCAGGAAGCAGAGGTAGAGGATAATTGAAAGTTTGAGGTCTGTGTGGTCTTTGTACTAAGTGCTAGGTCAAGGAAGGCTACAGAGAAAGAGCCCACCTCAACAACAACAACAACAACACACACACACACACACACACACACAGAAGAAGGAAGAGCAGAAAGAAAGGAAAAGAAAAATGAAATAGAAGAAGAAAAGAAAAGGATGGAAGGAGGGAGGGAGAGAAAGAGAGGCAGGCAGGGAGAGAAGGAGAGAGAATGAAAGGAAGGAGAAAGAATGGTTGAAGGGAACAGGGAAGCCAGCTCTGAGCCTTTGCTACTCTGAGTGTGGACCTCCGAGCAGGAGCTTCGGAGTTCCCTGGGAACTTGGGTAAAATGCAGCAGGTCAAAGGAGTCTGCCCCTGCTGCTGAGCAGACTGTAACTTCAGGAGATGGCTCCACACACTGAACTCAAGGCCTCTGTCTGCACCTGACAGGACATCAGAGTCACCTGGGATAGCTGGGGCAAGCAGATCTCTAGGTCCACCTTGGTTAAATAACCTGGTTATTTGAAGGGCAGGAGCAAAGAAATCATGTGTTTGTCCCAGCACTCAGGAGGCTGAGGCAGGAAATCTGTAAAGTTGAGATCAGTCTGGGCATCAAGAGCAAGACCTCATCTTGGGAGATTAAGAGCTGGAGATGGGGGTGGGGGGTCTGTGGGGGAGAATTCGCCTGGTGAATGGAAAAGCCTAGGACTCAACTCTCAGCCTGGGTGTATGCGGAGGGGTGAAGATTCGCCTGGGAAGACTACTAAATATGTAAGTAGAAATAGGCCAGGCAGGGCAATATAGAGCATGCCCTTAACCACAGTCCTTGGTAGACAGATCTCTACATTCAAGGCCATTCTGACCTACATAGCAAGTTCTAGGCCAGCTAAGACTACATACTGAGACCCTGTTTCCAAAAAACAATAATAAAATAAAATTTAAAAAAGGGAGGCGATGCTGGCAATGGCTCAGAGATAAAGAAGACTTTTTCTTTTGCAGAGGACATGGATTGGTTCCCAGGAGCCACACAGCAGCTCACAGCCACTGGAAGCCCGGTTCCAGAGGCTCCAATGCCCTGCTCTGACCTCCATAGGCTTCTGTATTCACGTGGTGTGGATAGACTCTCAGGCAGGCAACTCGGGCAGACTCACACACATGCAGACCAATAAAAGTCATCTTTATTTTCTTTTTCTTTTTTTAAAGAGAAGAAAAGGAGAATGAGAAATACCAATATAGATTCACATGTTTGAACACCAGTCTTCAGTTGGTGACACTGTTGGGAAGTCTACAGGGACAACAGCCTTGTTGGAGGAAGTATGCCACTGGGGGTAGGCTGTGAGACTTCAGAACCCTCCCCCCCACACACACACACACTTCAAGTTTGCTCTCTGTGTTGTTTGTGCTTGAAGATGTAATCCCTAAGCTTCCTACTCCTCCAAAGTCTTCTGCCTGCTGCCACCACGCTCCCTCACCAGGATGAATTCTCACCCCTTTGGAACCTTAAGCCAAAATAAGCTCTCTCTTCTCTAAGTCACCCAGTCATGGCATTTTATTGTAGCAACAGCAAAGTAACCAATACAGGGGAGGAAAGCATCTCTCCGAAGATGACTACACAAGTTGACCCTCCTCTAGCATGGCTCCAGGTGAACGAAACAGTGAAAGTCGTGTGTGCGCTACATTCAGTTTTATAGAATGAAATTCACAACAGATAGAGTGAAATGTAAACGTCTATTTCATCAGCACAAAATATTAATTCAACATTGAATCAATATGAAAAACATTTTGATGAGGTCTAACATTCAGGAGACCTGACCCCATCCCCAGGAGAATACATACCCAGCTTAGTGGCACAGGCCTGGAATCCCAGCACCCAGAAGGTAGAGACAGATAGGAGGCTCAGGGGCTCAAGGTCATCTGCAGCCAGACAGCAAGTTGGAGGCCAGTCTGGAATACATGAAACCCTTTCTTTTAAAACAGTAACGTTGTTGTATTGTTCGTTTCTCTGTTCTAAGGCTTCACATTCCTAGGCATGCTCACACGCATAGCAAATTGAGTCTGAACCAGTCTTGTTTCAAGCACTTGGCAGCCTCACCTGGCTGGTCACCACATGGGATGGCTTGCTAGGCTTGCAATGTCTGTCCTTGAGGAGACCCAGGAATGATGGCACATACCTAGAATCCCAGCAACTTGTGGCGTGGAGGTGTGAAGGTCAGGAGTTCAAAGTTACCCTCACAGCTGAGACCTGGTCTCAAAAATCAACAACAAAGCTGGTGATGGTTGCCATAGTAACTCCATTGATGGATGGTACCTTAAGAAGCAATAGAGGTCGGGGAGGTGCTGGAGTGATGGCTCAGTGGTTGAGAACACTGGCTGCTAGAGGACCTGCAGTTGATTCCCTGCTCCCACACTGTGACTCACAATAGGCCCCAGGCATACACACAGGTATGACTGCTTTGTCTGCATGCATGTATATGTATCAATCATGTGTGTGCCTCCTGCCCAAAGAGGCCAGAGGAGAGTGTTAGATTACTGAGAACCGGACCCACAGATGGTTGTAAGCCACCATGTAGGTGCAGTGAACTAAGCACAACTCCTCTCCAAGAGCAATAAATACTGTAAACTGTGGAGCCATCTCCAGCCCTCCACAAAAGACGTCTTTTTTTAAAAGGGCAATTAGACTTCTCCCAGGAATGAACCTGTTACCGCCAGCGTAGGTTCATCATCAAAGGAATGGGTTCGCCTGGACCTTTTGGCTCTCTCTCTGGGGAGTCTGAATTTACACAGGCCTGTTAGGAGAGCTTAGTAAACATCTGAGCATTAACCATCTTCCCAGAGTTGCCTTCTTCGTTAGCCACACCCCATAACCCTCCTTCAGTACAAGGTTCATCTAGCTGTCAGCCAGAGAAACCGGTTTATTGAAAAGACTCATGACATAGTGAACAAAAGCTTAGGAAATAAACTCTAATCCCCAAAGGAGCCCTCACTACAGCTCTACTCACACTGAAATATTCAATTTATAGCCTATATCGAATCCTCTGTCTATAATTTATTACCCTAAGTACAGAGGAGGGTTTTTTAATACGAACCAATTTCAGTATACTTTGCTATTTTTCTTGCCTCTGTTAAAGCAGAAATAGCAAATTTTGCAGAGCGATTAGGAGACACAGGCAATGGAGATTCACAGGGGAGCCTCCTCCTACCTCCTGGTTTCCTTCAGACACCAGCTGGGAGCCCAGGATTGGACTGGGTGTCCCGGACATTTGGATTGCAGCCTGGTCCCAGGTGGTTCTGATATACGCTGAGCACCACAGTTCTTAACGAAACAGAAATGGGGCCAGTGGCATGGCCTGGAAGAGAAAAAGCGTTTGCTCTGCAAAGCTAATAACCTGAGTTCCATCCGCAGAAGCCATAGTGGAGGAGAGACCCGAGTCCCAAAAGTTGTCCTCTGACACCACACACACACACACACACACACACACACACACACACTAAAATAATTGACTGGACTCAGAGAGCCAGGAAGAAAGGTACTGAGGACCCAACAGCGTATAGACTAGACAACAACCTTGCCTTGTTAAAGTTGTTCGTAGCCAGGCAGTGGTAGTGCACACCTTGAATTCCAGCACTCAGGAGGCAAGGGTAGGTGGATCTCTGTGAATTCAAGGCTAGCCTGGTCTACAGATTGAGTTTCAGGACAGCCAGGGCTACATGGAGAAGCCCTGTCTTAAAGAAAGAAGGAGGGAGGAAGAGAAGGGAAGAAAGGAAGGAAGAAGAAACAAAGAGATTTGTTTGTACTTGCTAGGTTTATGACACAAGCTAATCATCTGAGAGGAGAGGCACCCCCCACCCAAAAAAAACCCACCTCCATAAGATTGGGTTGCAGGTAAGCCTGTAGGGTATTTTCTTAGCTAGTTACTGATGTGGAAAAGCCCAGGCCATTAGAAGTGGTGCTACCCCTGGTTTGGTGGTGTGGGTTCTATAAGAAAACTGTCTGAGCAAGCCACAGGAAGCAAGCCAGTCAGCAGCGCCCCTCTGTGGGAAGCCACATGTGCCATTGCAGGGTGGCACTGGCTTCCTCTGGCCACCACACATACATAGGCAGTAAAGTTCTTTTGCCAAGATGAGGTTTTGAGAATTAACCAAAATTAACCAATCAGATGAGAGACAAGTTAACCAATCAGATGAGAGACAAGTTAACCAATCAGATGAGAGACAAGTTAACCAATCAGATGTAGGCATGCAAATGAGGTGGTAAGCATAACCCAAGCACAACCAATCCGGGTGTGAGACACGCCTCTCCTAGGCCTATATAAGCAGCACCAGTTCTGGGCTTGGGGTCTCTTCACCTCTGCAATCAAGCTCTCCCAATAAACGTGTGCAGAAGGATCCTGTTGCAGCATCGTTCTTGCTGGTGAGTCGGGCGCACAAGACCCCTCCATGCTCCTGCCTCCAGATTCTCACCCTGCTTGAGTTCCTGTCCTGACTTCTTCTATGATGAACTGTTATATGGAAATGTAAGCCAAATAAGCCCTTTCCTCCCCAAGATGTATTTGGGCATTGTGTTTCATCACACCAATAATAACCCTAAGACACTGATGTTCCGAAAATAAGAAAGGACATACATTTGTAAATTAAATAAACACTGAAGACTGTCCACGGAGCACAAAAGGCTTCACCAAGAAGTGGCATCTGACCAAAGATACAAGAAGTGGAGGGAGATCGGAAGAAGAGTGACTACAATAGGGCAGACATTCTCTCTCTCTCTCTCTCTCTCTCTCTCTCTCTCTCTCTCTCTCTCTCTCTCTCTCTGCCTCCCCAAGGCTAGAATGCAAACACGTGTCACCACAGTCCATTTGTCCATGGGTGCTAGGAATCTGAACTCAGGTCTTCATGCTTACCTAGCAAACACTGCCAATGACACCACCTCCCCAACCTCACCCCTGTCAATGTTTTGAAAAGGATGCTGCCGGATGCTGCACTTGGAACTGACTCTCAGGAGAGCCACTAAGGAAGGAAGGTTGGGTAGAGACCTGATATAACATCCTGAGTAAAGGATACTGGGTGGACCAGGATGGTGGTGGCAACTAAAACTATAGGAAGATGCGATTGAATTTTAAATACGCTTTTAAATTAGAACCATGGCAATTGAGTTTATGACATATTTTGTGTTGCGAAAGCAAGATAGGCTCTGGGAATGATTTCAAGGTCTTAGCCTGAGATTAAAAATATTAAAAGACCGGTACGGTTGTTTCCTGAACAGGGAGGGTTTTGTTTGCAAAGTGAAGATTAGAAATTCAGCTTTGACATGTCCCATTGAAAATGCTGTATTAATTAATGCTACATAATAGATTTCCCCAAAACTCAGCACATAAAATGATAACTCTTTATTACTTCCCTACTAATGTGAGTCAGAAAATCAGAGGCAGTTCTCCCGAGGGCCTCTCAGAAGGCAGAATCTCCAGGTCATATGACGTAGCATCATCTGAAGGCGCCACTATGGGGCAAAGAACAACTTCCAAAATGATGCCCAATCCCCTTCCAAAATGGCACCCATACAACCACTAGCGGGATCTTTAGTTCCTCGCTGCTCCCGAGTCACCCATAGGTCAAGGCAAGAACTGCAGAATCTCAGTGGCTAGTCTCCAAAACCGGCTCTGTCTGGCCAGGTCCAGTCGGGTCCAGTCTGGTCTGCATTGTGTCACACGCTGCACTGTGTCACCGTGTCCCATCCAGGAGATTGCGCTCCACAGAATCTGGAAACATCTTTAACACCGTCCGGGCTGCTAGGAAGGCGTGTGGCTGGGGGGAGGAGTCCCCCTCCCCCCAGGTCCCTGCTTGTGAACATGTGGTCGGTGTTCGGGGTGTGGCACATCGCGGAGATGGGGCCTCGAGGGACAGAGGCGATTGTTGAGGACCTGCTGCCATGCCTGTAGCCCCGTCCCACTCCCTGCTCCAGCTCTGCTTCCTGGCACAGAGAAGTAGCAAGCAGCTTCACGCTTCTGCCACCACGGCCAAAGCCATTCTTCCCACTGTGATGCACCGTTCCCGCAGGGCGCCGAAATAAAACCCTTCCTCCCTTAAGTGGTTTGAATCGGGTATTTTGTTAAAATAATCAAAAGAGCAGCCATGCTAGGGGAGACAGCGAGCTGCCAAGGCTGGGGTCTACACAGTGGGGAGGCGAGCTGGGGCTACACAGTGAGACCCTGCCTCTAGAAAAACACATGGGGTGGGAATGGCAGGCTGAGCGGCAGCATTCATCTGTGCTTCATGGGCGTTGATCCAGCGTGGCCAGCTCCCACCAGCTCCCGCCAGCTCCAGCATGTGATGCCCTGGACTTTAACACAGAATTGTGAGCCAAGATAAACTCTTTCTCCCTTCGGTTGCTTTGGTGAGGGCATTGTATCACATAAATAGTACAGACACTAAAGCAGAAAGCAGATACGGAATATATACATATACATGCACATCACATACATACATATACATCACACACACACACACACACATTAATGAAGGGTCTCACTATGCAAGCCCTGACTAATGATTAGCTGGAACTCACAATGTGATCAGGCTGGACTCTAACTTGTGGCAATCCTCCTGACTCTGCTGAGCATGAATTCACAGAGATCCACCTGCCTCTGCCTCCCAAGCACTGGGACTAAAGGTGTGCGCCGCCTCTTCCTGGAACACGAATACATTTTTCTCAGGGTCTTATACATGGCTTTCTAAGCTTCATACTCAGCCCATTGCTCTGGATTGATCATCCTGAAGCTTACACTTAGGGGAGGGGTATGAGAAAGCATTTGTAGGGCTGGTGAGATGGCTCAGTGGGTAAGAGCACCTGACTGCTCTTCCGAAGGTCCAGAGTTCAAATCCCAGCAACCACATGGTGGCTCACAACCACCTGAAATGAGATCTGATGCCCTCTTCTGGTGTGTCAGAAGACAGCTACAGTGTACTTACATATAGTAAATAAATAAATCTTTAAAAAAAAAAAAAAGAAAGAAAGAAAGAAAGCATTTGTACATCTGCCTCTGATCTCTGAGACAGCAGAAACGTTTGCCAAAGCCCGGATCCAGAGCCAGGCACAGGGCAAAGACTTGTAAATCCAGTACTTAGACGTTAAGAGATGAAAAGCGAGATCTAGGCCAGCCAGGCGACACAGAGCATGCAAGACCAGTCTGGACTACACAGAGAAACACTCACTCCATAACAGTCAAGTGAGATGGCCGGTGTCTTTAATCCCAGCACTTGAGAGGCAGAAGCAGGCAGCCCTCTACAAGCTCAAGGCTAGCCTGGTCTACATAGCAAGTTCCAGGTCAGCCAGGGTGATACAATAAGACCCTGTCTCAAGTACTTAGATCCATAAGTAAGTTCTGACTTCAAAATGAAGAGACTGGGCAGTCTCTGATAGTAGATTCATATTGTATATAGTATAGCAGTTTGTGATCATTTATAATAGGTTGAGATGTGAGGTCATTAGGCTTCAGGATGGGTAAGTGGAGGAGGCCTGAACCCCAGTTACTTGTGCAGCTGAGGCAAGGGGATTTCAAGTTCAAGGCCCACCTGGGCAACTTGATGAGATGCTCTCTCAAAATAAAAAGCAAACTCGGGGCTGGAGATATAGCTCAGTGGTCGGGCACACTTGCCTGACATGATCAAGGAAGAGCCTGGATTCAAATACCAGCATCACAGAGGGAAGCAAATATACATAGACATACATATGAGTAATGTCACTTACAAAACTGTACACTTCGGACAGTTATGATGGTGAATGTTATGTTCTTTACACATTTAACATACACCCAAATCCGTAGCGCCCGTGGGACTGCGGGGCTACCCACTGTACAATGGCTGCCCTTTTGCGTGCCTGAGGCCTGGATGCCCCGTGTCATATGACTTATAGGCCTCCTCAGCCACTCCCCATTTGGTGCCACAAAGCCATCTACATGCTGCTCTGTCTGCTGCACCCCACAAGGCCCCCCGGTATCCAAGATACCTCCTTTGCGTGGCGCCACCTTGCTTCCTCCCACATGAAAGCCCTGGGAAGGGTTAGCAGGGCAGAACCCTGAGAGGATTGCAGGGCCTCGGTCCCCAAATCCTCTCTAATTACAGTGATTGTTATGCTGGTGATTAGCCAGAGCGAGCGTCAGCATTAAACAATCATTTATCAAACCCTGAAATTCTTTCTTCAACAGAAAATCATGACCCTGGCCCTGCACCCCTGGAAACAGGAGCCATTTATGTCAGCCCTTGTCAGCGGGGAGGCCAGGGTTCCCAGTCAGTTGAGGCAGCTGACAGCAGACAGCAAGGCCTATGTCACCATGCAGAGACAGGCCTATCATGGGTGTGTGTGTGTGTGTGTGTGTGTGTGTGTGCACGCAAGTCTGTGTTAAAGAAGCTTAGGGTGTAGATAAACTGAGGCCTTGGCCCACAGCTCACACAGAGCCCCAGCCGAGTCTCAGGCCACTTGAAAGAACGGAAGGGGAAAAACCCCAAAAGTCTTTGTCCTTCTTTTTCCCTTTGAGGCAAGGTCTCACCATACGGCAGTGGCTAACCTGGACTATGTCCACTGGGCTGGCCTCAAAGTCACAATGATCTACCTGTCTCTATGCCTGACTTTTTGGTCATTTTTGGAACTAAAGGTGTGCGCCACCATGCCTGGCTTCCTTAATGCCTTGGAGTGAGTATCTCTGTGTGCTTCCCATGGCTCACAGGTTGCCTCAGTGGGATTCTCTCAGGGCAGTGGTTAAAAACCCCGACTGCTCTTCCAGGGCACCTACATTTGGTTGCCAGCACCCACTGGGTGGCTTACAACCCTCTGAACCTCCAATCTCGGGGATCTAACGCCCTCTTCTGGCCTCCACGGCACTGCACGTATGTGGTATGCATGCATTCATTTAGGTGAAACACTCATACCTATAAATTAGAATAAATCTTTTTTAAAGGCATCTAATCTCATAGTTTTTGGAAGTTTGAAGTTCCAAAGTACACAGGACAAACAGGGAAGAATCTGTCTTCAGCCAGCCAAACTAAAGGCTGTCCAAAGCTGTCACTGGATGCTGGGCCCTTCCATAGCAGAGAACAACAAAGGGATGTTCTGCTGCCACAGCACCGTACAGCATCAGGACCACCTTGTCCCAGAGAGCTGTAAAGGGCACAGCTGCAGAGCCAGCAGCAGGGATCTGTCAGGGCTACAGCTAAGAGCAAACAATGAAGGTTTGAGACTGCACGCAGGCAGTTCTTAGCTGTGCAACTTAAATGTAGTGTATTTAACCTTTCCTGCCCTAAAAACCTAAAGGTGAAGGCTGGGAGGTGTGGCTTCATCTGTAAAATGCTTGCCTTGGATGCGTAAAGACCTGGTTTCCATCCCGGCACTGCTTCACGCTGGGTGTGGTGGCAGAGAAGACGAATCTTTCTGAGTTCCAGACCAGCCAGTTCTACATAGTGAACTGAAGGCCATCTAGAACTGCATGTCTTTAAAAATTAAAATAAAAATAAGTCTCCTATTAGTAATTATGAAAGACAGTCATCATATCTCCTGGCCATGTAACCAAGCAAGAATTTAATGACTATCACTAAAGATAGCACAGATTTCTGTGTATCTGCTGTTTGGTTTGAGGGTGCCAGCCAGAGGGTTCCAAGAATCCTGCTATGTTCCCCCAACTCCAGCTTGCTTGTTGTTTGAGACATGGTCTTACGTACTGGGGCACTACCATAGTTTAGGCAATGATGGATCAAACTCAGGATCTCCTGCATGCTGGGCAAGTACTCTACCACGGAGCTACATCCCTCCATTCACTTTTTTTAATGATTTATTTATTTTATGTATATGAGTACACTATAGCTATAGAGATGGTTGTGAGCCATCAAGTGGTTGCTGGGAATTGAACTCAGGACCTCTGTTCACTCCTGCCCTACTCGCTCCGGCACAAAGATTTACTTATTATGATATGTAAGTACACTGTAGCTATATGCAGACACACCAGAAGGAGTCAGATCTCATTACAGATAGTTGTAAGCCACCATGTGGTTGCTGGGTTTGAACTCAGGACCTTCAGAAGAGCAGTCAGTGCTCTTAACTGCTGAGCCATCTCTCCAGCACCCCCCTCCATTCCTTTTTTTTTTGTTTTTGTTTTTCGAGACAGGGTTTCTCTGCATAGCCCTGGCTGTCCTGGAACTCACTCTGTAAACCAGGCTGGCCTCAAACTCAGAAATCCTCCTGCCTCTGCCTCCCAAGTGCTGGGATTAAAGGCCTGCACCACCACTGCCCGGCTCCATTCACTTTTAAAACAGAGTTTTGGTGAATAGCCCTGGCTGGACCGACCATTTGAACATTGTTTATAGACATGAGCCAGCACGCCCAGCTTTCGGTTCTCCAACCTTCTGTGGACCGCTGTTCTGCCGCTAACAGCATTTCCTTTTGAAAAGCTAAGGCGCCGCATTGCTTTTTTTTACTGAGAATCCCATATGTGTGTATAATTCATCCTGATCAAATCTACCTTCTACTCCTTCCAACTCCTCCTGTCCTCCCCAAGCCTCCTTCCCCACTTCCTGTGTTCTTTGCTTTTCGCATCCTCTTTAAAGCAGAGACCCCCTGGGAAGAAAACTGTGGACAGTGCGGGACTCTATCAGTATTCCTCAGTGAGGGAGGGCGTCTGGTTTCGCTTTCTCTGGAGAGAGGCGTCCAGCTTGGGAGATGGCTGGTTCCTTTGCGAGAAAAAGAACGGACACCGAGCGCTGCTTTCCAGGGACCCTCATTTACTTACTGATACCCTTATTGCGGAGGAGGGCACTGCGCATGTGTGGAAGCCAGAGGACAGTGCGGTAGACCATTCCCTTCCCTCCGTGTGGGTTCTATGGCCCAAACTCAGGTCCCCAGGCTTTGAGACAAGCATCTTTTACCTGCAGAGCCATCTAGCCAACCCTCTCTTTCTTTTTGTACTTTTAATTTACTTATGTGTGTCCATGGATCTGTCAGTGTATGTGCAAGAGCATGCAGGTGTCTGCAGAGGCCAGAAGCAAGCATCGGATGTCCCAGAGCCGGAGCCGTAATTACATCCCAGCAGTTCTGAGCTGCCTGACAGGTGCTAGGAACTTGGTCTTACCCATAAGCAGGCAGTGTTCTTAGCCAATGAGACACCTCTCCTGCTTTCTCTAATCTTCTAGTAACAGCCCTTTGGGATTTCCTTTGGGATCCACTCCTCGTAGTCCCAATAGATAAATGTTGGGGGTGGCTCATTTCCTGAGGATGGACAAAGATAAGCAATCTGGCCCAACCAATCAGGGTGTGCCATCTTCCGGGATACCATGACTGTATCCATCCATCCATCAGCTGTGTAACCAAGACCAGCCAATGAGCATTTCCCTGGGACTTATAATAAAATAAAAACCAGAAAGAAGGAAATTAAGTGGCCTCCTCTCTTCTGCAGTCTTCCCCTACAGCAGCCGTTTTCAACCTGTGGGTCGAGACCCTTTTCAGGGTGTTGAACAATCTTTTATCAGGGGTTGCATAATAGATAATTCTGCTTATCAGATATTCACATTACAATTCATAACACTAGCAAAATTGCAATTATGAAGTAACAATGAAAATAGTTTTATGGCTGGGGGTCACCACATGAAGAATTTTAAAGGGTCAGTGCATTAGGAAGGCTGAGAACCAGGACACTTGCTAGACTGGCAGTCAGCTGCTCAGGGGGTAGTGTAAGTGGAGCCAGGGCTAAGTCCAGGTCCAGTTTTAGTGGGTCATAGAAAAGAATCTCAGAGCTTGCTGGGCAGTGGTGGTGCATGCCTTTAATCCTAGCACTTGGGAAGCAGAGGCAGGCAGATTTCTGAGTTCGAGGCCAGCTGGGTCTAGAGAGTGAGTTCCAGGACAGCCAGGGCTACACAGAGAAACCCTGTCTTGAAAACCAAAACAAACAAACAAACAAACAAACAAACAAAAAACCTCAGAGATTTGGGGTCAGATGTGAGTTCTTGTAAATGGAGTTATATTTTTTATTTATTTTTATTATTTTGAATTATATGCATGCATGTGTGTATGTGCACATGAGTTCAGGTGCTTTTGGAAGCCAAAAGTGGGTGTCAGATCTGCCGGAGCTGGAGTTACCGGCAGCTGTGAGCTTCCCAGGGTGAGTGGAACTGAACTCGGGTCCTCTGCAATAGCCACGTGACTTCTTCCACTAAACCACCTCTCCGGTATTTTGCTTTTATGCCTTTCACTATTTAATGACGTTTTGTAACATTTCCAGGCTGCCTTGTTCCCCTTTTGTGAATGGTAATAGTTAACACTAATATAATTCTGTTGCTATATTTTTTTTTAATAACCTCCCTCCTCTGGCAAAATCAAAATATGGCATTCTGCGTCGACACTAACTGTTCAGTGCCGTTGATCAACGAATTATGGAAATCTGTGAAGGAGTGCCCCAACACAAAATTAAGTCTTTCATTCTCTTTGAAATAATTACACCAGAGCAAAAAGCATACTCTACCTGTGACAAAGTTCTCAGGGCATCCTGTGCAGTCTCCCCAAAATGAGTCTGCTGTGAACTCTGTCTCCATAGCTTCACAGATCAGAGCCTTCGATTTGATAGCCTCGGGCCAGACCTGGCCTGTATCGGCTTACCCATAGCCGGGGGATGCTGGTTAGTTTCCTGAACCTGGTCAGAATCCCAGGGACAGCTCTTCTAGGTTGCTCTTCCGGGCCTTTGTCTCCAACTTGCAACCGGTTGCTCTCCTTAGCAAACGCTGCCCTCGTGTGGCCAAAAGCTGCATAACCTGCACGAGGAACGGGGGACAGAGCTTCTCTGCTACACCAAGTCAGGAAGTTGCCCTCATCTGCTTCCTTTACAACCAAACCCTGACCTTCCAGAAGAAAAGTAACCCAGAGAAAAGTAACCCAACCTGATGAGGACTTCCCTTCAGTGTATCCTGACTTCATTGCCGAGGTCATACTTTGACCCTGGACCTTCAGTTTCCCGATACGTACCAAGGAGCAGAGGACGCCATACTCTGTGAGGTTCAGAGCCCACATAAAAGTGAAAATAGAGAGCCAGCTTCAAAAGCTTGCCCTCTGGCCTCCAGGGTACCGTGCCACATGCACACCTATGCAAGGCACCCTATGCACACATACAATAATAATAATCAAAGAAACAAGCGTTGCATGCACAGAAGCATCCGAGGTTGCTGGGCACAAATAAAGGTTCAGGAAACATTTGCTATATTTGGGGCGGGAGGGGGGCGGTTTTCAGGATTGCTTTTAATATTTTTATATATAGGTACCTGCATGTGGGTATGTGCATATGTGTGCATGTGTGCATGTACCCAAGGCAGCCACAGGGACCAGGTGCCCTGGAGCTGAACCCCAAACTCCGGGCTTCTGTTGAGCAGGAAGATAATTGAGTTTTTGTAGCTCGAACCACCTCGAAGGGCTGCAGAGATGACAGCTCCGTGGTTAAGAGCACTGGCTGTTCTTAAGGAGAGAACTGTCCCCTGCAGGGGGTTCTCTGGCTCCCGCTCACAGGCCCTGGCACTCACCCCCAACGAAGATGTAATTTCCTTTTCTCTTTTAAAGAACTGCCTTAACAGAAAATAACTGAAGGGGTTTTGTAAACTTGTTTTTATTTTATGCATGTGCGTTTTGCCTGCATGTGCCTGTGCACTGCTTGCTTGCCCAGTGTACACAAAGGCCAGAGGAGAACATTGGGTCCCCTGGAATGGAAGCCACCAGTGGTTGGGAGCTGCCATGTGGGTGCTGGGAATCAAACCCAAGCCCTCTACAAGAGTGTCAAGCACTCTTAACCTCTGAGCCATTCCTCCCGCTCTGTCTAGGTTTTGAGACAAAGGCTCAAGTCTTGGAGCCCAGGCTGACACTGAAGGCTGAGAATTACAGTCATGTGCCACCACTCGCAGCCGAAGACCATCACAGCTGGGCTTGTTGACTCTAGACATTTCCTCTTAGAAGGACAGAACAGGGAGGCTTGTGACACCCACACTGGCATATACATCCTGACCAACTAGCTGTATGTTATTCTGCTCTAACTGTCCATGGGGTTAACGAGCTAGGAGGTGATGGGAAAGGATTCTGCAACAGGACTCAGTCTATGCGGCCCCTTGGTAGCCTTCATCCCTGCTGGGTGCAGACCGTCCAGTGTGGCTGTTTAAGATCACCCACACACCTGTTGTTAATCCCTCACCCTCGGAGTGAACTTTGGTGGAATCACACCTTGGTTTGTCATTGGGTCCTCAGGAGTAGTGAAGGAATTTTCCCAAAAGGAAGGAATTTTAGCAACACAGTGCATGCCTGTAATCCCAGCACCCGGGAGGTAGAGGCTTGTGTAATGCCTATGCGGGGAGTTTGAGGCCCAAAAGCTTCAAGTTTGTTGTTCTGAGTTGAACTCTTGAACATGGCAGTGGTCTGGCTCAGAGGATAACCCTGTATACCACACACCTCCAAACCCAGAGAATGTGGTTCTGAGGATGGGACCTGGGGTTTGCCTGTTACCAGGCACTCGCCAACTAAGCTAAGTTTTTGGTTGTTGTTCGGTTTGGTTGGCATTTTGTGTGTGAGAATGGGAGTTGGTTTTGGGTCAAA
This sequence comes from Mus caroli, assembly GCF_978045245.1. Classification (NCBI taxonomy): domain Eukaryota; kingdom Metazoa; phylum Chordata; class Mammalia; order Rodentia; family Muridae; genus Mus; species Mus caroli. The sequence continues at coordinate 9,403,532 of NW_028227257.1, read as the reverse complement.
CAGCAGTGTAGCTCTGGCTGGCTTCAAAGATGCTCAGTAGCCAACCTTGACCTTGACCTCCTGATCCTCCTGCATCCTTCCACCACCTCACCAAGTGCCTTTGGAGTGGAGAAGATTCAAACGCAAGAGTGACTAGACAGGAGTTGAAGCTCTGCAAAGGTCACCACCACACACAGGCACACATGCACAAACATGCACACACACATTCATTCATTCACACACTCTCCCATACACTCACAAACACACACCACACACACATCCGAAGCTCATACAGTCATCCAATCAGGAGAAAAGGCAGTGGAGGAAGGGTGAACACAGATCCTTATTTTCCACTATCCAGACTTCAGTACTATTGGGGGATTTGAACCACTGGCAGACTATTTGACTTGGTAGATTTTTTTATTGAGAGCAATATCATCAGGATGGCAAGGGCTGTGAAAATTACTACTCGCAGACAGGATCGGCTGCCAGAGCCACTGGGCATCCTCTCGAAAACCCAAAGCCCCAACATCACTCTGGTCACACAGAACTCTCAGCACCAGAAAGGAGCAGCCACAGGAGTCCCATGTGCCTGATGCCAGCGCCACCGTGTGGCAAAGGTATGAAGCTTCCGTTCACTTGGACTGAAAGATTTTTGGCCAGTTCCTAAGCTACGAGATTGATACGTATTAGCAAAAATGTCAGACACATAAGGAAACTTAAACACAACCTGTATCACAATTGTAAGATTTGAGTGTGTTAATTTGGACAGAATAAGATAGTAACTGAGCCACAACCCGTCAGTCAAGGTGGGGGCCAATAAAGATTGTCCCCGGCTACATGATAGTCTAAGGCCACCCTGAGTTGCATTAAGACCCTGCCTGCCCCCCCCTCAAAAAAAAAAGAGATAAAAAACTTTTTTAAATTGGGGTGTGAGGGGGTGAATTGAGACAGGGTTTCTCTGTACAGCCCTGGCTGTACTGGAACTAGAGCTATAGACCTGGCTAGTCTTGAACTCAGAGATCCACCTGCCTCTGCCTTCTGAATGCTGGAATTAAAGGCTTAAGCCAGCATGCCTCGCAAACACACACACACACACACACACACACACGTGCACACACCAAACCCTACAGTATGGAGAGATGGCTCTGTGGTCAAGAGCACTTGCTGCTCTTCCGGAGGAAGAGTTCAGTTCCTAGCACCCACTCGTGGTGGCTCACAACCATCTGTGACTCCAGTTCCAAGGGATCGCATGCTCTCTTCAGGCCTCAAGCACCACGCACACAGGTGCACATGCATACATACATACAAAGCCCTCATGCAGGCGGGCATCATCCCTTGGCTTGTGAGCTGCAGGGTGCTCGAAACAGAGCCCTGGAATCATCTTTAAAAAAAAAAAAAAAAAAAAAAAAAACCTTTATTTACTATGTCCGTAGCGTTCTGCTTACAAAGATGCCTCAACACCAGAAGCAGGCACCAGATCTCATTACAGATGGCTGTGAGCCACTATGTGGTTGCTGGGAATTGAACTCAGGACCTCTGGGAGAGCAGCCCGTGCTCTTAATCTCTGAGCCATCTCTCCAGCCCTGGAATCATCTTTTTAAATGACAGACAGGAGGCGTGGTAGAGCAGAAGAGACAGGTTCAACTCTCACACTGCTGCATGGAGGACCAGAGGCTCCTGCCCCCTCCAGGACGATCTACTAGGGTTTTTATTGGTGGCTGGCTGGTGTGTTGTCTTTTTGAGACAGACCAGGCTTAAACTCCCAGTCCTTTTGCCTCCACCTCCCACACGCTGGGATTCTGGGATGAGCCACCTCAGGACAACTTGCCCGCTTCCACCTGCAAGGCAGAGCGTGGAGGCATCCTAACAGGTGGTGAGCAGACCTGAGTGACGTCCTGTTGGAATGCCTGCTGTTGACATAGGCACCGGGTGTCAAGGACGCCATCAGGAGACAAAGCCTCCCTCGGTCTAGTGACAATGTATGTTGGACATGCCCACCATAGCTCTCCCCTGCCAGGGCTTCACGCTCTAAGCAAGCGCTCTAGCAACCTTCTCAGCCTGCTTTGTTCTTTTTCTTCCTTTCTTTCTTTCTTTCTTTCTTTCTTTCTTTCTTTCTTTCTTTCTTTCTTTCTTTCTTTCTTTCTTCCTTCCTTCCTTCCTTCCTTCCTTTCTTTCTTTTTCTTTCTTTCTTCTTTCTTTCTTTCTTTCTTTCTTTCTTCCTTCCTTCCTTCCTTTCTTTCTTTCTTTCTTTCTTTTATTTTTTTTATTACGTATTTTCCTCAATTACATTTCCAATGCTATCCCAACTGGGTTTCTGATGCCGCTGGGAGAAATAGCAAAACAAGGTCTGCAGGCTCTTTTCCCTTAAAACTGTGAAGTGTCACCACCAATGGCTCCAGTAGGAACAAAGACCATTCCCTTGTCCCCCCACCCACCCCGCAGCTTTGCTGTTCAATCGACAACCAGGGCAAGTTTTCAAAGATGTGTGTTTGAGCTAACTGCAGGATGACATAGTTCACGTTTATGATCTAGACAGCTGCTCTCTGCTCCGTTCCGAGTCCAGTCCATGGCTGTCCTCAGGAAGGATCCGATCCTAGGACAACCCAGTCCCTGCCTGCAAAGGACCTAGGTGCTGCCTCACCCACGTGGTGCCTGACCCAGCAGGTCTAGTGAAACCTGACAAACCACATTTCTAACCATTTTGCTATTCTGGAGCAACAACAACAAAGCTCTGCTTTAGACACCAACTTCAAAAATAAAAGTATAGGCCTCCGTTGGAGATGCAGATGAAGCACTGCATTATGTAGAGTGGGCTGAAGTCATGGTGTTAATTATCCTACAGAACCCCCCTGTTCAGACCAATGGGAAAGTCAGACTAGACTGTGGACAGGCAAGAGCTGGAGAGCAGGGTAACTCAGTAAGGTGTGTGTGTGTGTGTGTGTGCACGTGCTCCACACCCTAAAAGATGAAAATAACAAGGAAAAAATAAAAACCCTACCCCTCTCCCTGCTCAAAGTGAGTTCTAACCCTCTCCATTTCTCATGGTGGAGAGAGCTCAACCCTTCAGAGTGCTTGCTGCTCTGGCCTCTGTGGCACCTGCAGTCACATGCACATAATTAAGGACTTGAGAAACTTTGGCTCAGTGGTTAAAAGCACTTACTGCTTTTCCAGAGGACCTGGGGTTCAATTGCCAGCAACCACATAGGGCAGATCCCAGCTGCCTCAAATGATCCAATGCCCACGGCCTGCATGGGTATTCACATGCACGTGACGTAATTATAAATAAGTCTTTTAAAGTAAACAAAAAGGGTGGTCTGGAGAGCCGTAGTCAGGAGCACCCATCTGGGGTCGCCGTAAGTTCCTCCAGCTCTGGCCCCTGTGGGTGCTCACACACAGATACACATACTAAAAATATTTTTAACTTTGTAATACAAAAGAACTCAAGACACTGGTCTATTCACAACAAAAGGTGAGGCCACAGCACTCGGAGTAAACTCTGGGCCACCAGGAGACACTGCCCCTGGCCAGATAGACTCTGGGCTTCAGAGTGGCCAGCTGCTTAGTCACTCACAATGGTACATTCACTCCGGGGTCATTCCTGAAGGTCGAGGGGCCAAAGTCAGGAGGCAGTCAGAAACTCAGTCTTAGTTCTAACAGTATTTCCGTGTCACAAAGCAAGTTTAGGGGTCCTGCTTTTGTTACTTTCAGATTGGCCTGGGATTCACAATCTTCCTCCTTCAGCCTGAGCTACTGAGCCCCACTCACATGGTCTTTATAGTTTCAATAGATGAACAATGGAACCTTTTAAATACGGCTACATTTTATTAATTGTATTTATTTTATGTGAGTCTGTAGGAGAACCAGCAATTAACTCAGGTCATCATGTTTGGAGGGCAAATGTTTCTTAACAATGAATCATATCACTGGTCTTAACAAAGCTTTTTATTTGTGTGTGTGTGGTGTGTGTGTGTTTGTGTGATGTGGTATGTGTGTGTGGTGTGTGTTATGTGTGTGCTGTATGTGTGGTGTGTGTGTTTGTGTGATATGGTATGTGTGTGTATGTGTGTGTGTGAGTGTATATATGAGAGTGTGTGTGTGTGTGATGTGGTATGTGTGTGTGGTGTGTGTATGTGTGTGTGTGATGTGTGCTGTATGTGTGGTGTGTGTGTGTGTTTGTGTGATGTGGTGTGTGTGTGTGATGTGGTATGTGTGTGTGTGAGTGTGTTTGTGTGATGTGGTATGTGTGTGTGTGTGTGTGTGTGTGTGTGTGTGAGATGTGGTATGTGTGTGTGGTGTATGTGTGATGTGTGTTGTGTGATGTGTGTGCTGTATGTGTGGTGTGTGTGTGTGTTTGTGTGATGTGTGTGTGTGTGTGATGTGGTATGTGTGTGTGTGAGTGTATGTGTGTGTGTGTGTGTGATGTGGTATGTGTGTGTGGTGTATGTGTGATGTGTGTTGTGTGTGTGTGATGTGTGTGCTGTATGTGTGGTGTGTGTGTTTGTGTGATGTGGTGTGTGTGTGAGTGTATGTGTGCTGTATGTGTGGTGTGTGTGTGTGTGATGTGGTGTGTGTGTGTGAGTGTGTGTGTATAAACCAGAGGACAACTTACTTGCAGCAGGAGTTGGTTCTTTTTCCACCACGAGTACCGTGGATGCAACTGAAGTCATCAGCTTGGCAGAAACTGCCCACCCGCCTTTACCTACTGACACATCTCTCCAGCCCCACGGAACTTTAAAAACATCTTTCCCACACCTTGGGCTTTCATTTTGGGCCACTGAAAGCTTAAGCAGAAAGGTGGGGTAACCTTGTATGATTAGGTACCTTTCTGACTTGCCTTAGCCCACTGTTAAGCTTGACAGCCTCACAGGCTAACACAGGCAGAGGAGGAATCCATTCACCCTTGCTCCAGCTAAACCCCGAGGCAGAGGCAGGAGGATTTCTGAGTTCAAGGCCAGCCTGGTCTACAGAGTGAGTTTCAGGACAGCCAGGGCTACACAGAGGAACCCTGTCTCGAAAAAACAAAAAGAGGAAAGCTAAACCCACTTCCACCTTGAGGTTTAACTTGTCTGTTCAATGACATGGGTTAGAGATGAGGGCAATGAAACCCCAAACTGACAAAACCAGGACTCACCCAGGCCAAGGGCTCGGTGTCTACAATAGTGTCTCAGTGTAGAGGAGGGCTAGGGAAAAAATGGCTCAAGAAACCCATCAATTGACTTACTAACATCCCAGTTCTGTTGGCTCAAAAGCAATGGGCATAATATGTAAGAAGTTATTTTTGAGGAAGCCACAAAATACAGTCTGGCAGAAGTTAGTATGTAGGAAATGGCTGGCCCCAGCAGGGGCTAGCGACGTAGATGGCCCTGCAGGTTTGGTTCCCACAGGCTAGCTTACAATGATCCATGACCCTAGTTCTGGGTATCCCGTGCCCTCTTCTGGCACACATGGGTACACACACATCCGTGCAGGCAACACATTCACAGAAGCAGTCTTTATCTAGAAGATAAAGAAGATTCACACTCACAGAGTTCCCAGTTAAATTCTGAGGTTCGCTTTCCAAAAACCCAGGAGAAACCAGGCGTGTAAGCCCAGGACCCGGGAAACAGATGCAAGATGGCAAGTTTGAAGCCACATGCTGAATCAATCTGATGAGAGCCTGGGCTGCACAGTGTGCTACAGAAGCAGGTCTCCAAAGAAATCCAGGAAGGGTGCGACAAAGGGTGCTGAAAGTACTGAGTGCTTCCAACTGCCATCCCCGAGGGGGCGGGGGGGGGGGGGCTGGCTCTGGGGGCTAAGAGCAGTTAGGGTCTGTACTTATCGGTGGTTCACAACTATCTGTAACTCCAGTTCTCAGGGATGTAACACCCTCTAACCTCCAAGGGCACATACAAAAAAAAATTGGTTTTAAATAATAAAGCAAAAATTGAATTTAAAACTGGAAACAGGACCCAGGCAAGACAGCTCAGTGGGTTAAGGATTTCTGCAAAGCTAACAACCTTAAGTTTGATTACCAGGACCCACAAGGGAAAAAGAAAACCAACCCCTGAATGTTCTCGTTCCCTCTGGCCCTCCAAACCCCCACCTCTCACACACTCACAAACACACAGCAGGAACACAATGAAAACCACAACACCAGAACTGTAAAACACCAAATCTATATTTACATCCACATATAATAACATAACTTTAAGCTGAAATATATCATAAATAAAGCATGTCTACTGACAACTTAAGTATCAACAATTAAAATAAATCAAACTGGAATGAAATAAATACATTAACAAAAATCCAACGAATGTACCTCTTCTCACATGTACTGTCGCCTCACAGGGAAAGACACAGAGCCAGTAGTATCCCAGAGTTAATACTGATGACAAGAACACACTGAAGCACAAAGGGCTGCTTAAAAAAGAAAAAGAAAAAAAAAAAAAAACCTGGAATTTTCATGCATTCAGAAAATATAGCTAGAGAAATCTGAAAGGCCCCAAAATGTCAGCATTCCACACGCTGACCTGTTTTCTAACAGACTTGGTGACTTTTTTCTTTTTTAGATACGGGTTTACTTTTGGCCCCTAGTCCATGTGACCCCCTCAGATTTATTTGTACTGTCTCGAGAACTATACACTCACTGCATTTAGGCAAAGATGGCGTCAATCACCTTGCAAATGTGTTAATCTTCAAAAACAGACTATAAAAGTGCAGACCTAAGAAAACAGTCTAGCTTATGTACATATGGCTCAGCTTGTGGACGGGAACAGGGCCTAGTGTACATGTTCCTGATATAAAAGATCTTTCTACAAGAGCAGACACATCTCAACCCAGGTCTCCATTCAAGACAGGAGGTAAGACGTTTCCCAAGGACCCCTCGTGGTACACAGTGAGGTGGGAGGGGAGGGGGGAGTCGGGGTTCTTTGAGCTCTTCACCCTTTTGTCCCATCAAGAGGGGTGGGGCAAGAAAAAGGAGCAGTGCAAATTTATCTTTGAAACAGTTTCTTAATAAAATATTTTGGGTTTGCTAAACCCAAGAACTGTTGAATAAACTCAGATATCAAAGGAACTCAAGTTTAAAATGCTGAGTGAGCTAGTTGGTGGCTGTCCTCCCTCCATCTCGAGAGCTGCCTGTGCACTGAGGAAATCATCCTGGGAAACAAACAATGGAGAGGCCCAGGCGTCTTCTCTCCCTGCCTGCCAGGAGGGCTCAGCCAGCAGCTCCCCACCCAGACTTCAAGGTGTCCACACCTCCAATACCAGACACATCAAGACTCCAAATACAAACTAAAATATTTCCCTAAACTTTCCACTCCCTTTAAAATTGCTTCCAAGCACGCAATTCACACAAGGAGATATGGCAACTCTCCGAGACACCCAATCTTCCAAAAGAAAAGAACTTAGATGGCTCCCCATGGAGCCTGGCTCTCTGTGACATGGGCCACTCTACAGAGGCAGCTTCTCTGTAGGTAACACCCACTCAAAAGCCCCCCTCCCGCCCCCCAACCCCAGGCAGCAAGCTGGGGCTCCAGGACACCTGTACACACTAGCTCTAGCTCTACCAGCTGGAATAAAAGGTGCCAGGTTAGTGCCTGCTGACCTCAAGATGCACAGCACATCAGAGTGTCAACATTTCTTTCCATCAGCAATGTGAAGACAAACAATAGACTCAGGGAGCATATGCTTTAAAACATGTTTTAAATGAAAAAGCATAAAGGAGCAGAAAATGCTCAAATCCTCGCACTCCGTGAGGGAGACACACAGTACTCAAGCAAGTTTACCACGTCGGTATTTACAGTTACCTGAGGTGCAAGCTTTACAACATCCCCACCCCACCCCACCCCACCCCAAATGATTTCTTTTCAGCAGCGCTCAAGTATGCAAAAAAAAACTTATTTGGTCAATTCTTTAAAAAAATATTTAGGGACAAAATAGATTTCAGTCCCTCTGGCGCACCGCCCAACGGCTCCCACTCGTTTTTATTGCTATTTGGTACAAAGGTTAACAGAACGTTAGAGAATGTAGTGTTCCTTCTCTGCTCCTCTCGGGTCTATGTACAGTTCAGTCACAGCTTGTTCAGTAGCTACTGTTGTGCGCTCTCAGAAGATGAGCCAATGTATGATTCCGTGGAAGTGTGTACTTGCATCCAGGGACCTGATGGGAGAGCATTGAAAGTGATTAGAAAAGCACACAATCACTAAAGGATTGCAAGAGATAAGCTGGAGAGACGGCTCCGCAGCTACCACACCAGCTCTGCCAGAGAACCCAGGGAGCCAACAGCCTTTCTTTTGGTCTCCAAAGGCACTCACTGACAGAGGCAGATAGATGAACAGAATCTTACAGCATGCACGAATACATCGAGGGAGATGAAGACGTGCAAAGGGTTCCACTTATTCCAACCTACATAGCTGATGGACTACTCAGAACGAGATAATTATACCAGGAACCAGAACCCAGCACTTGGTACATCCCATCTGGCACCTCCACCTGCCCCCAACTCAGAAGGGGACACAGGTGTGCTGGCTCAGTCCTGTAACACCAGCACTGAGAGAACTGAGGTGGGATTACCAGGTTCAAAGCCAACCTAGGTTTCACAGCAAGACCATTCCAAAAAGAGGAAAATCAAAATAGCTGGAGACGTAGCTCAGTGTTAAAAGATCTTTGACTAGTGAGGGTGAGGTACTTGGTCAGATGCTCACACAGGAAAAGGGGAAGGAAAGGGCTCAGGAATGCCAAAATCCTTGTGCCCAGGCTGTGACATGTTAAAGGACAGGCTGACAGTGCTGGCAGCCTCTCCCTGAGCTCAGGAAGCTCATGTCCATCAAACCTGTGAGCCCTGAGGGAAAACACCTGGGCCTGGACAGGCCAGGGCTTCACAATGCTTTCAACCACCTCTGAACTAAGACAGCAGGCCTAGCTTCACCTCTGTGTAGAGCCAGGCCTATCTCCTCACACTGGCTTAGAGTGTGTGTGACTCCAGCCTAAGGTCAGCAGTCCTAGAGTAATCCAATGTCACTGTTGTGGCAGGGAAGCCGCTATGGACTGCATGTAAACAAATCTCCAGAGCAACAGTCAGTGCTCTTAACCACTCAGACATCTCTCCAGCCCTTGTTTTGTTTTTAAAGACAGGGTTTCTCTGTGTAGTCCTAGCTATCGTGGAACTGGCTCTGTAGACCAGGCTGGCCTCTAACTCAGAGACCTGCCTGCCTCTGCCTCAAATGCTGTGATCAAAGGCATGTGCCCCCATCATCCAGCAATTATAAATTTTCAAACATCTTTTTAAAAAACAAAAATGGGGGAGGAGGGCCTGGAGAGATGGCCCAGTGGTTAAGAGCACTGGCTGCTCTTCCAGGTCAGGGTCATATTCCCAGCACCCACATGGCAGCTCATAGCTGTTATTTCAGTTCTGGAGAAGCAGACACCCTCACATAGACATACATGTAAGTAAAATACCAATGCACACAAAATAAAAAATAAATCATTAATGAATTTAAAAAAAAAAAGGGGGCCAGTTAGATGGCCCTTGCTGCTGAGCCCGAGGATGGGAGTAACATCCCGCTGGGGAAGGATAGGATCGTCTCCCAAACAGCACTGTCCGTGCACCCGCCCACACTGAGCACAAAGCCATTAATCCACAAACAAATGTCACTTATCTAAAACAGTAATCATCACTTTTACAAGTTGAAAAAGAAAATGAATTTGGTATTATTCAAGTAAAACCAACACAATGTGTTTAAGGACAACAATGCTCACCTTTTTCCCCAAGAATCAGAAGTCAAGGCTTTTTGTCATTTGGTCGGTAATGTGTATTTCCAATAAAATTCTCATAGCTTCTCTTCTGCAGCATGCTGTTAGATAGGTGCTGATGTGACACGGGCCTCTTTCCTAGTTGGAGAGAGAGGGAAAGGTGACTTCCAGGCCTTGAGGACAACACTCCCCAGCGTAGCCCCTTAGACTAAGAAAGAGCACTGAGCACACCTCTAACCCCAGAGCTGAGGTGGAGGCAGGCAGATATCTATTGAGCTGAAGACAACCAATGCTACACAATGTCAGACCTTGTCTTTTTTTAAAGGAAACAAAAACCACATATGCCAGGCCTGGTGAGACTTGCCCTTAATCCCAGCACTTAAGAGGCAGAGCAAGGGGAATATCTAGAAATTTGAGGCTATCCTGGTTTACACAGTCAATTCCTATCTTGAAAAAAATAAACAAACTTGGCACACACATAAAGTGAACACCAACAATGGCACTAGTCAGTAAGACCCGAGCCCTGGGTCTGGAGAAGGGAGCTGTGCTATGCGTTCATTCAGCCATCAATCACAGCAGGGAAGCCTACACATGCATAAAGCAACTCCGTAGAAGAGGAAAGGGGGTAAAAGACACTGAAACAACCCATCCACTTAAACTGTGGGGTACCGGACACCTAAGCCCACAGGCAGCAAACACTAAACCTGGACTGAGGGGGTAGCTTAGTTGGCAGAGTGCTTGGGCTCCAGTACCCACACAGCACAGGTTTCCACTTCATGACAACTCTGAGACATTTCACTGCAGTGGATGAAAACACTTGGTTTTGTTCCTAGCAGGATGTACCCAGAATGCACTAAACTGATAGCTCTCTGGGCTTTACAAGTGGTGTACAGTTAGTGATCTTTAGAGCACTCGAACCCTCACTACAAATCTGCAAGAGAGCACCCTGGTCTACCTCCTCCGAGCACAGGAAAGAAAGCACCAGAAACCTCCATGGAACACGGGAAAAGAAATGTTTCCCTATGAGAACTCCACGTCAGCAACAAGGTGACCACTGCACACAAGACAACCTGTCAGGAACACACCCAGTGCACCAGTGCCGCTCACAGCTGATGCAGTCTCTTCAGTCAGGAAGGAGTTCCTACTCTCTCTGCTTCTACAGGCCAAGGGCACCGATGTGTGGAAACGGGCGTGTGAGTGTGGAAAGGGGGGAGGGTGGGTCACAACCCTAAGCAAAGTTTCAGCGGCTCTCAGGCTTTCTTTTGTCCTAGAAAGATCTAGGTAGCCCAGGTTAGGCTTGAACCCCCTCCCACCAGTCCAACCATCTCAGCTTCCCAGTGCTGGGACGAAAGGTGTGCTCCACCATGACCAGCTAGCAGCACCTGGACTTCAACAGCAAGGAAAGCAACTACATTTATCTTTTTATTTTTGTTTTATTCTACATTTCCTCAAGACTTAATCCTGTAAAGTTAAGCTCTGATGGCCCATAATCCATTGCTTTGTACTAGATATGGTAGATTGGTTGCCTGCATCTGAGAACTCAATGTTCCTGTGGGATGTGTTTAAACCCCAACCTAGTGCCTACAGTAATACCTTCAAGGGCTGGGCTGGCTCCTGTATGTCCCACAGGTCCACAGGTATACAGGGGTCCAGAGGCACTGTAGGGCTTCTGCACAGCCAACACACTGGGCGACTCCACCTCCCCAGGGCTCAGGAAACGGGCTTTGTGGGGCAGCACAGGCGGTGGGCGCACACACTCTGGTGGTAGCAAGGAGGTGATGCTCCTGACCACATGGTACTTGGGGAGCTCAAAGCCCCTTCTGCCATTGGGCCCTGCATGCTCTGTGTCCAGGGACACGGCGCTGGACTTGAGTCTTTTGGGATGTGGCTCACTGTACTCTGCTGCGGCACTGCCAGAATTCCGATGGCAGTAGTAGTCTCTCCCTTGCTGTGCCCATGGGCCATCAACCTTCACGGGGCACTCAACAGAACCGTTGCTATTATTACTGCTGAGCGGGGACTGAGACGCGGGAGCTGGCAGGGACTTCAGTTTTGGCTCAGGTCTCTTCACCTTATCCATAGCAGCAGGGACGCCACCTTTGGGAAACAGCTCTGACTGCTGCTGCCTGGTGGTACTGGTGCCCCCGGCATTGGGTTGTGACCTGTGTGACTTCAGGTTGCTTGGGGCTAAAGTGCTGTTGTCTGGTCCTGAAGTCTGGGGTGCTTTGTTTGGCCCCGCGGCCCCCTGCCGAGCCTTCTCTGAGTGCAGAGACTTCGAGTGTGGTGAGAAGGCAGTCTTGGCCTTGGGCTTGTGCAGGCCAGACAAGGGAGGGACATCTTTTCCCAGCAAAGCAGGAGGGCACCCGGTCCGCCTGTTCCTCAGCACAGACTTGCTGCTGCCGTTCTTGTGCGGGTCAGGGTTATACCTATGCTCAAGTCTCTGGTGCATCATTAGGACTTCCGGATAAAAGGTCTTGAAAGTACAAAAGGGGCAGGCAATGCTGGGGATCAGACACTTGCTCAAAGAGATTGCAGGACAGGCGTAGAGTGGCCCAAGGGATAGATTCAAAGGCCTGTCCTGGCAGTCAGCACCAGGCTTATGTCTGTAGTCAGCATCCTGATCCATCTTCTCCCTATGGCCAGCTTCCCGTGCTAAGGGCCCAACACCCTCTAGTCTGCAGGCAGGGCTGCTGGCCTGAGGCTCCCCAGCTTTCTTTCTCTGCATGTCCAGATAAGCAGGGGCAGGGCTCTTCCTCACTTTCTCAGCACTATCAGCTGCATGTTTATGGAAATCCTGAGTATCGTTGTTGTGTGCTGGTGAGAGAACACTCTGAAACACAGAAGGCATCTCCTTAAGCTGCTTGGCAGGTGGGCTTCCCTTAACATCTTTGGCACCATCAAGAAATCTCTTTAAATTTTTGGTCTGCGCACTGTCAGCCGTTAGTAGTGCATCCTGCGGCTCCTGGCTCCGGCCTTCACTTTTGGACTCAGCGGCAGCATCCACCGGCTGCTTGTCTTTGTGGTGTCTCTCCAAGTGGTACCTCAGAGATGTCTTCTGGGCTGCGGCATACTCACAGAATTCACATTTGTATGGTTTTTCACCTAAAACGAGATATGCCACTGTATCACGATGTTTAGGAAAGGTGCCAATAGAACTCTGCAAGCTAAGCAAGCTATGACACCAAACATGGGCTGTTCCCTCTGCCAATCCTCACAGCTAGGGCGCCAATGCTCCAGTGCAATGCACTTGAAAACGTAAACCTGATTCCCAGTAAGAGCACGCTTTAACTGGCCCAACCTTCATGGCTGCCCGACGGCAGCATCTGCGCACTTTTTCAGCACAGCGGCCTAACCATTGTGCCCAGCACCATCACTGCACCTACATCCAAACAGTACCAAATACACCCTTGCTTCACTCCAGAGTCATAAGAGTTTTCAAATGTGGCATTTCAAAATATTACAAGTTTGCCTTAAGATATGATAACCATAAACCAACCTCAAAACAGGAGCCAGTAGTATTCAAGCTGCAGTGATGTTGTAGACACACAGCAGCTGCAAACACCACACACTAACGCCATCTGAACCACAGCAGCACACAATTGTTTTAGCCAACACATGTTTTAAAACCCCAGTCCTTTACCTGTATGCGTTCTGAGATGAATATTGAGGTAATAGTTTGAACGGAAAAACTTGCCACAGTAACTACACTCTCTCGAGGACGGGAGGGGCTTCGCTTTTCCTCCATCATCATTTTTATCTTAAAGCAGAAACAAAAATAATGGTGTCAGTCAGGCCAAGTGCGGGACTCAGGAATTCAGACTCCAGGATTCTCAACACAAAACATTTGGGGGAAACCATTAAAGAATTATTTTAGCTCTGGGTAGAAGTTTCAAAGGCTAAAATAACATACAAAATGCCACCAGGCAGCCTTTCATGTCTTAGACTGTGCGCTCTTGTTTTGGAGACAAGGTATATAGATAGACCTGGCTGGCTTAGAACTCAGATACACACACACACACACCCTACCCTGCCTCCATAGTGTTGGGACTAAAGTTGTGTGCCACCAGGCCCGGCACTACCCTGTGTCTTCTGAATGCAGTCTGGTGCCTTAGTAAAGAGGTTTGTACTTCCATCATAAGAATGACCATTTATTCGAAAAACCAAAAAAAAAAAAAAAAAAAGAATGACCATTTAAGAGATGAAGCTTGACAGACACTTTCTGTTCTTGACACTTGGCAGACGTTACAACTGGTTCATGCTTAAGGTAGATGTGTGCCCACTGGACAGAAAAACTGCCAGAACTCAGAACCAATCAGTATTTGGAGGTGATATAAAACCTCCCAACTGCCAGCAGAAAACAGGCTGGGAATATAGAAACTACCACTAGAGGGCAGCAAGCACAAAATAACCTCGGAAACAGCCCAGACTTGGCTTTGGGCAAGCACCTAGGAAAGCTGATCAAAATTTAGCCAAGTTTGGGAAGATGGAAATCTGTGGTTTCCAAGCAATCTCCTATTCAAAAGAGGCCTGGCTTACTAGACTTCAAAGGCAAGGCTGAAGTGCCCGATGAGGACCCACTGAGGACAGACTAACTAAACTGGCTGGGACTTTCCACTCTCACCAGCCCACCAACTTGTAAATAATGTGCATCCGTGAAGATAAGATGGCTCCACTAGTCTCTGTCAGTCCTATCTGGGAGGTGTATCTCTTGAAGTCTAGATCAGGGACATGGTGGAGCAGAGCAGTCAATCACAACTACACAAATGTCCCCACCTGGAGTCCAAAATGAAACTAAATTTTGCCTTACAAAACTGTATTTTCAATTACAGGCCTCTTCCCTTCTCTGTCAAATGCTGCACTGTTACTAACTCCCAAAGGCAGGTGATCCACACAGCTGGGCAAAAACAGGCATACTAGATGGACTAGACCACCTCCATTACAGCAGATCCTGTTAGGGAAGGGGATCCATAAGCACACGACTCCCTAAGGTGGTCTAAGAGGCTTTGAAAAGTCATCACAGCCTCTCTTTTTCAACTTCTTGAAAGTAAGAGTAAAACAGAATGGAGGGCAGCACAGTGGGGGAGGCCCACTGCACTCAACTCTGCCCACACCTCACCCTGCCTCGAGCTGTCACAGTGTGAGCTTCTCTACATCACATGCAAATGGCTAGGGATACCTCAGTAACACACAGGCTGTGGCCTTCCCAACATCTGGCACCTGCCTTATGGCCTGGAACTTGGACTATGCTGTTCTGTGCAGGGTTGTAACTAAGGCTGAGCTCAGCCTAGGAGGATGCCAAAGTGGATGATTCTATTTTGCAAACAGGGAAATCTCAAGGAAAGGTCGGGCAATGTATAATGGGTCACCAGGAACTGCAGCCAGACTCCAGCACTCCCACCTGTGGCAAGCCAGGCCAAAAAGCCTACCCCAGGACCCCCCCCCCAAGTTGTCCATCAAGTACAATGGCTGGTAGACTCCTTTAGGGATCCACAGTGCTGATGCTGCAGAACTGCACAGGTGCAGAGGCCATCTGTGACCTTCTCATGACATCATGGACACCATGTATCCTTACCTTTCTGGGGACTAAGGAGTGAGATATGCTAAGCTCCAAGTGTCATGAAAGCAAAGTTCCTAAAGTGTAGCAGTGACCAGAAAAAGAACTGGGTACTGGTTCACATGCACAGTGGCCGACAGATTTTACTATTCAGACTCGCTCTGGTCTCAGAGAGGACTTGCAACATACTACCCAGTGGCCACACACATCTGGAAGTGTTAGACGGAACCCATGGGCCATTAGTTACTTTAAGCCTCACGTTCAGTGACATCATACAATGGTTCAAGTGGGGTGGGCAGCAAGATGGGAAACAGGTATATTTAAATATACTCCAAAGGCTCTAGGCTCACACCAGTCAGGAGACTGGACAAAAGCTTTTTTCTATTAACACCATTAGAACATACCAAATTCATGGAGCGGGTTCGGAAGTGGGCCCTCACCTCTGGATTGCAGCAAAAGACCACATCAAAAGCTCCCTCATCAACACTGGCCTCACAAACACCAAAGTGATCAGAGTACACTGGGCAAGTAGTCCCCCTGCATGAGTAGTGGACGCTGAGGAAGCCTCCCTGACCCTTTTGGGAGCACCAGAAACCCATGTAGGTGAAAGCATTAACAAGGCTGTGATAGGCAATCCTGTATAACAACATCGGGAATGAATGCCAGGCAGCTGGTAAAGTCCTGGGTCTCAGTCCCATAGTTCCTAGCACTCTGCACCAGGTCATAGCCTCCTCAGTCCACTGCCTGAAGAAGCCAGCAGCATCCCCACTGGTGCACTAGCTATAAAAACTAAGTCCTCTGGGAGCAAAAGATACAGAGCCCTTACATAATGGGATTATGGACCAGCCTTTTAAACTCACCTCCTTATTAAAGAAATGAAAAGGGCCTGTGATGCTTCTATGAGACTACACAGTGCTACCACAAAGCACTGAGATGACAGCCTGACTCCCAGAGCCCCCTGTAGCAAACCCTGCAAAATACAGGCAGCAAAATACTCACCCAAATGGAGTCCATCAGGAAGCCCATCCTCAGACCCGTCTTCAGAGCCCCCTTCTCGGTCCCCGGCCCCGCTGTCTTCCAGAGTGGTGCTGAGGTCTGGGGAGCAGGTCCCAGGCTGCCTTGCATCCACAGCCATGGTGGGTGACAGGGCATCAGTCCTCCTGTCCTTCCTGTGCACCCTCGAGTGCAGGACGAGCTGGTGGTATGTCCTGAAGGCTTTACTGCACTCAGAACAGTGTGTGGGCTTCTCCTTGCTACTGGGCAACTTGGGATCACTATCCCCAGAAGGCACTTCACTGTTAGCATGTCTAGGTTTCTCTTTGTCTTGGGAGAGACCTGGACAACTGCTTCTACTTGTTTTGGACTTTCCAGACCCTTCAGCCTTACCCCCAACCCATATTTCCCCTAGTTCCTCTTTCTCGGAACATGAATCGTCATTGTCTGTGCTTCCTTCTTGGCCTGACTCTTTCACCTCTTCTTGGGCAATGGCCACTTTTCCTTTGGTAGCCAACTGCCATGCCTGGTAGGTGGTGAACGGGTCAAGCTGAGGTATGCAGGTCATGGGCTTCACTATACTATCTGCAGTTGATCTGGGTCTCAAGTTCAAAAACCGCAGCAACTCTTCCCTGGGGGATGTGGGTTCCTCTTGGTGGTCATCAGGGGCAACGTTGCTGGCACTGGGGACAGTTTCTTTGGCATGAACCTTGCTGTGCTCAATGAGGCTCTGCTTATTTGGGAAGAGGAAGCCACAGACCATGCAGATCTTGTAGGGAGTGGAGATGTTCCCAGGGGCATGTGGCTGGACCACTTCATTGATGGTGACTGGGCTCTCCATGCCTTGCTGAAGCTTGCTCCTGGTGCCAGACTTGCCATTGTGTGTCCGCATGTGGTTCTTCAGGAACCACGGCTCCTTGAATCTCCTCCCGCACATGCTGCACCCATACGTGAAGGAGTCCTTATGCTTCTTCATGTGGCTCTCAACATCAAAAGCCACTGGGAATGTCTGCCCACACACATCACAGCTCAACTCCTCGGGGTCTTCGCTACTCTTCTCCAACGGTGGCTCTGTTGGCTCCTGAGCTTTATCAAGGGGACTGAGGTACTCGGCCTCCACACGCAGAACAGCTGGCTCGCAGAGGGTGGGCCGGTGCTGCAGCAGCACATGCTGACTGAGGTCCTCTGCCTGAGAGAAGACCTGGCTGCAGAACATGCAATCCAGGGGCATGTGGCCCTCTGCCGCGGCCATGCTCTTCTCCTGAGCAGCTAGGAAGGGCACTGCCGCCGGCCCTTTTATGGGCACAGCATCATCCACCTCCACCTGGGAGCCGAGAGAGCTGCTGAGGACTTCCGGCCCGTCCATGTACACGAGGAGGGACTGGGTCGGCATGCTGCCAACCACTTCAGGGTCTGACAGGATGGGTAATCCACTATCAGGTGGGGATCCTGCAGTTAGAATAAGGCCGCCTGTGAGGTATCACCACTCAGAACCTCTCGGAGCCCTGGGCGTCAAAATCAGAGCACCTCTAAGGTCAGAGGGACAAGTATATTCCAGAGCTTGGGAGAGCTCAGTGATGGAGATGGCTCTTTGCACAAACAAGGCATCCAGGCTGTCCCGGGCTGTGAGTCAGATGTGCGTCAGCATGAGGGCAACAGCTCTGTCCATCTCCACTGGTGAGTGGCTCAGTTGAGCAAGACTTTGATCCCGGCAATGTGAAGACGAGGGATTTCCAAAATCTGAAAAGAAAAAAACAAGTCTCAGTGAGGAAGGCTCAGGAACAGGGCTTGGCCTATGAGTCACATGATCTTCTCCACAAAAAGGGACTAGAATCAACTGCCTCACCTTTAACTAATCCATAATGCATCCTGTTAAACATGTTTGTTAATCAAATCATTAGCATATTTCCCAGTGGATACACTTAGTGAGTAGAATTTCAACCAGTCAGGAGACTTAAGCCAGAGCTCTGCTCACTGAAATATAAATGCCAAGTTTAAACAGGAAGGGGCGATGATAGGCTGGCCAGCCTGGGCTACACAGTAAGTTCAAAGCAAGTCTGATCAACATAAAACACAGTCTCAAAAACAAATAGGCCAAACTTTACGATAGAATTGTCCCCAATTTGGCTGTCTGGGATGCCACCAAGATATACACCTGTCTCCTACCCAGTGACTACAGGAGTTACAAAAGCACAACATGGTAGAGCATGCCTACAATCCCAGCACTCACAAGGAAGGAGCAGGTGGATCTGAGAGTTCAAAGCCAGCCTGGTCTACATAGACAGAGCTACATAAGGAGGAGTCCATCTCAAAAAAGAAGTTATGAAAATGAGCTGACAAAATCAGACGGGTCCAAACCCTCAGCAGATAACACAGGAACCTTTCCTTCATTACGCATAGCCCAGGACCCTGTTGTTCCAGGTACTAGATGCTGCTAGGGGAAATGACCTACTAGATGCAGAGGCCACTTACTTTCAGCGTCCACATTTCTTTTTTTTTTTTTTGGTTTTTCGAGACAGGGTTTCTCTATGTAGCCCTGGCTGTCCTAGAAATCTCTCTATAGACCAGGCTGGCCTCAAACTCAGAAATCCGCCTGCCTCTCAAATGCTGGAATCAAAAGGTGTGCGCCACTACTGCCTGGTCCACATTTGTAACAGGCCTGGCTCTGTGTGGCTCATTCTTCCTTCAGAAAATACACCTCCTACCCATCTCACTTCGCCTTCCATTGAGCCACTGGCCAGGGAGAAGGGAGTAGCTTTAGACTCTATGGACTCCAGTTTCCACTCTTGAAGATTTAATCCCTAAAAGTCAATGTCCTTCACAGCACAGAGGGTCAGCCCTGCCTCTTCTCCTATGAGGTTTGTGAATTCAGCCCAAGGAAACAAAAAGGCACCAGAGCACCTGCCATGGTCCTTTCTTCCCCCTCTCTGCTCCCAGCCCTCAGCAGTCATGAATGAAGCTGGCTCTTCCCCTTCTAGCCAGGGAGCAGCTGTGAGACTCCAGGACACAGACTGGCGAGGAGCAAGCTGCTGGCAGTGCTTTATCTTAGTTTCTGCCTTTGTTGCTATCACAATGGAGGACAAGTACCTGGAGTGGTTACCATCCTATGACATAACAGAGACCTGAGAACTAAGGTCCAGTCTAAGTCAGGACTTTCAAGGTGTCACAAAGTGAACTCAACCCAGGGTGCACTTTCTGTGGTTAACACTACAGCAAGGTGGACAAGCACTATACCCTGTGTATGGCCGAGGACAGCGCCACACAACCAAAGCTCTGGCAGCATTCTCAGATTTCTACACAATCACTAAGCAGACGCCCACAACCCAGGCAGATGTTCACTGAAGAATTAAGTACATAGTCGGGAAAGACAAGACCACACCCTGCTGACCCGGTCCTGCTCCGTGCCAAAGGGTTTACTGCACCTGGAATACAGTCAGTTACAAGGTGTCCTTTCTTCTTTGAAGCTCTATAATAACCATTTTAAAATGGCAGAAAAGAAGTAGCAATATCCACTAGTGAGTTCCAGGCCAGCCAGGAACCAATATGAAACCCTATCTCAAAAGAGTTCAAAGTAACCCTGCTTGAGTTAGGGCACAGGAGACAGGAGGGGAGGGGGGGAGGGGAGGGCACACACAGCCACGGGAAGCATCTGTCTGTCCCAGGCAGTCAGGTGGAGAAAAGCAAAGCTGGAAGCGCTTCCTCCTCCTGAGGTTCCCACAACAGTTCACAGTCTGTGCTCAACTGAATGAAGTCCTAGACAGCTTTCGTTACAGCATGTGAAGGCTCAAATGCAGGCCTGTCCCACACAAGCCCACCACGTTCAAGACTACAGTCCACATCTAAAACCAGCCTATGAGGAAATACAAATTTAAAAGCTGGGCAGTGGTGGCACAAGCACTTGGGAGGCAGAGGCAGGTGGATTTCTGAATTTGAAGCCAGCCTGGTTTATAGAGTGAGTTTCAAGACAGCCAGGGCTACACAGAGAAACCCTGTATGGGGAAAAAAAAAAAAAAAAGAAGAAGAAGAAAAAAAAAAGAAAGAAAGAAAAAAAGAGAGAAGACAAAAAAAAATTAAAATAAAGCTAAGACAAAATTTAATTTCCCATTTGCTGTAAATTATCTTTCTCTACCATGGTTTTAAAAGACTTTAAAAAAGGTTTTCAAATATAAGAAAAGATAACACCTTGGAGATCCAAAGTCAGAGTTGCAGGCGGCCCACTGCTTTCTCTAGTACCTGGCACTGGACTAAAAAATACCCAGAACTTTGACAGAAATCAGGACTGAAGCAGGACACATCTCTCAGGTTATAGTCCCTGCCACCTCTGTTCTGACGCTAAAATGAACCATAAGTCAGAGGTTACACCCCATGACTGACCACTCTCTGCAACCAAGCTGTAACAGTATTTAAAATACATTTTTGTTTATGTGTGTGTGTGTGTGTGTGGTGTGCACATGCACTGAGGGTGGGGTAGGAGAGGGATGTCAGATCCCTTAGGAGTTTCAGGTAGTTGTAAACCAGCTGACATGGATGCTAGGAATGGAACACAGGTCCTCTGAAGAACAGACAGTGCTGTGAACTAATCCATCATCTTACCAGCCCTCCAAGTTTTTTGTTTAGTTTTTGTTTTTGAGACAGGGTTTCTCTTCACAGTCTGCCTGTCCTAGAACTCTCAGTTCCATGGTAGACCATGCTTGGCCTTGCTTGAACTCAAGAGACTGCCTCTGCCTCCCTAGCACTGGAATTAAAAGAGTGCGCCATCAAACCTGGCTTCTCCCAGATTTCTTCCCCATAATATAAAGGTGAAAGTTATCCCTGAGCTGAGTTGAGGCCAGAGTGCGGTCAGCTGCAGAGCACCGGGCTACACCACCATACCATGTGTAGGTCTGAGGTTGCACTGTGGCCCTGACCCCCTGAGCTTGTCCCCTCTTGAGGGCCACCAAAATCTGGTAGCAGGTACTCACCCTCACCCTCCTCAGTGAGAAGTTGCTAAACGCCTGCTCAACCGTAAGGCAACAAAATAACTAAAAGTTCGGTGTGCACCAATTCAAACCAACTTGCTAAGCTCTGAAGGAATTGCACGATGGAGTTTCCAAACCTACCCACAGCTGTGCTACGGTAGTTACTACCTAACAAGCGTCCCTCTTCCTCAAGTGTGCAAGCACATGTAGCTTTCCCAAAATGTTCTAACCTTCTCCTGAAGTGCAAGAGGCACCAGGACTCTCCGGGGGGTGCTTCAAGGACTGCTTTTTGACAGGATTGAAGAACATCACTACAATCCAACTTTGAATGCCAGGAAGGCAAGGGACTCTCACCACAAAACCTTGTTAAAAAGTACTTTACAGGGCTGGAGAGGT
Organism: Mus caroli; assembly: GCF_978045245.1. NCBI lineage: Eukaryota > Metazoa > Chordata > Mammalia > Rodentia > Muridae > Mus > Mus caroli. Next base: position 9,381,914 of record NW_028227257.1, on the reverse strand, counting down.
GGCTCAGGGGTTAAGAACACTGACTGCTCTTCCAGAGGTCCTGAGTTGAATTCCCAGCAACCATATGACTCACAACCATCTAAATGGGGTCTTATGCCCTCTTCTGACAGTGTACTCATATAAATAAATAAATACATAAATCTTTTTTTAAAAAAGTACTTTGAAAAAAATGTTTTTAAAACATTTTTCAATCTTCCATTCCTGTAAAGGATGCACTGATCCAGCCTCCAGTCCCACAGCTCTGGAGCAGGCATGGGCCTCACTCAGAATGCCTTACATTCTGAGAGCATGCTGAGGCTTAACGCCCATGAAAATTACTCAGTCACTCTTTTATATACAACAATCTTTGAAGCTCAGTAAGAAGCATATGGCTTTCACTGCTCAAGTATGTCTGATATTCTTAAAATCACTAACTAGACACTGATGTGTGACTAAAGTGACATTGAATTCTACCAGTACCTGACTGAAAAGTTATCAATTATACAAGATACTGCAAAGGCCGATAAACTGCTCAAAAGAGTTAATCGAGGGAACTGCCACTTGTGTTGTGACCACTCCTGTACTTGGACTGGGAGTACATAAATATGCCCGCAGCCTTCAGACAACACATCTGTGCTCTTCCTCCCATGACTATGCTGGCTCACGCTTACTAAAGGTTATCCAAGTCAGGAGGGAGCAGTAACTGTCTGCTGACACAGCATTTAGGGCTCTCACAAGCAGAGATCCACCATGGGCTCCAACCCTTCACTCAGGTAAGAGATGCTCTAATAAACGCCTTGAGGCACTCAAATCACACAACTAGGCTCTGGACAATTAATTTCCTTCCTTCTTTCTTCCTGTTGTTGTTGTTTTGGTTCTTCACACAGGGTTTCTCCGGGTAGCCTGGGCTGTCCTGGAACACGCTCTGTAGACCAGGGTGGCCTGAAAATCATGGAGCTCCACCTCTGCCACCCACTCCGCTACAACCCCTCCCCCGCCCATTAGAGATTAAAAGCATGTGCCACAACCACCCCCAATTCCCAGTTGAAGTACAAAATTAGGGCTGGAGAGAATGGCTTGATAGTTAAAGGCACTGATTCCTGAACCTAGGTTCAGTTTCCAGCATTCACACAGCAGCTCACAGCCATCTGTAACTCCAGACACAGGGGACAGGCCACCCTCTTCTAGCCTCTAAAGGCACACACAGAGTGCTCAGAAGTGCACACAGACCAAACACCTACATAAAGAATGCTGTGATGGGAGGGGGACTTAAGATTTATCTACTTGGGCTGGAGATTTGGCTCAGCTGTTAAAGGCTGGACTCACAACCAAAAATACAAGATTCATCTACTTGAGTGCTCTGAGTGTACGTGTGTTTGCACCACCTGTATGCAGTGCAGGATTCCCCACAACTTGGGAGTTATGAATGGTTGTGAGCCACAAATGTGGGTGCTAGGAACCAAATTCAAGTCCTCTGCAAAGCAGCAAAGGATGTTAACGTACTCTTCTTTTCTGACCCTGTAAAAGGACTAACTTACTTCTACACAGCTCTACAGGAACAATCAAGCCTGCCATTTTTAAAAAACCTATATATATTGTGTGGGGGGGGGGGGAAGAATGCATGTGGAGATCAAAGGGCAGACAATTTGAGGAAGTCAGTTCTCTCCTTCAACATGTATGTCCCAAGAACCAAAATGCAGATCCATCAGGCTTGGTGTGGTGGCAAGTGCCCTGACCTTTTGGGCCATCTCCATGGCCCCTAAACCTTGAACTTTTTTATCTTTCCACAATATTCCAAGGGAAAAATGGCCAGGCCAACTTTCCTAGCAGGTGGGGGGAGGGGGGGGTAAGTTACAATTCTCAGTTTAAATTCAGCACCATAACGCCACCAATCACAGGCCAAACACTACTTGAAGGCAAGGTGAGAAGATCCTGGGCAAAGCAGCCCAGTTTCTTCCAAGTCCTACAGAAACACCCAACTCCAACAGAATGAGCTCAGAGGACGGCCAGACACAAACTCCAACCCTTTCTTAATAAACTGGAAACTGCCTGACTCACCACGAATCAGTTCAGGTGTGCTCAAGTATCCAGTTTTACTTTCAATATTATCAACCTAAAGATACTTATATCTGTAAACTAGCTTTCAAATGCTCCATGTTGATCTGCTTTAAAACATCTTATGGGATAAATGACATTCTTGATAATTTTCAAGTAGACAAGATGGAGCATTAGTGTCCTAAGTTTCTCACAGTTAACTTCTGCTTGTTCAGGGCAACCTTACATGTCATGTGCCTTGAGATTGGCCAGGACCAACTGCACAGAGGGAAAGGGTTTCAGGAGCCTAAAGGAGCAAACCCCACACTTACCTAGGCTATCAACGCTAGAGACAACAGTGACTCAGTGTCCATGTTCCTGGCACATCTGTACACATAAATACACACATACACATGCACACACACACAGGCACACCATCATCAAACTGTAAGCCCATTATGTGGCACCAAGAACTACACACTATGCCACTTTTTCCCAAGTTTCTGCCGAAGGTTAAATAGGCAAGTCTAAATCAGAGCCAATTTAACTAACTTCAAGTAAAAGGCGAGCTCAGGAATACCCTCACGCCCAGGCACTGTCCTCAACCTCAGACTGCCCCTTCCTCCATTTACAATAAAGTTAAATAAATGCTAGTTACCTGTTTGCATCTCAAATTAAATAAAAATAAAACCTCTTTTCAATAAATAAGACCTCTCATTGCTCATTACATGTTAAGAGTTAAATCATCTGCTACTAGGAAATAAAAACTGCCACCAAAACTGCTTTGTGTCCTGTTGAGTACTGGACCATCCAGTGTCAAACAAATCACTTCTTCACATGGTAACTGTTTTACAGCCACCTGGCCATTCAGCACTCCTAGATCTGAACCATCACCACAGTCACCTATGAGAAAACCAGCCTGGCCCGGGGGTGGGCAGGCCAAAGTCAACTGGAAACGCTAAGGAACAAAGCCAGGAAGAGGACCCACCCCTGCACATACACCTTCGCTCAGCTGCCTCGCCAGGTTCACTGAATTTATTTCTCACCTTTATCATAAAATTACCACACTGGCCCCAAATTTCTAGTAGCTCCTAATGTTGCTAGCCTGTTCAGGAAGCAGCAGCCTGTTTAGAAAGCTGCAGTCAACAAGCCTTCAAATGGAAGCTCTTCAGGCAGCGCAGCATGAAGGGGTAATTTGTGGTAGCAGCTGGCTAACAGGGACTTCTCCCCACCCCCCCCCCCACAGCCCCCCATTTCTGTGGAAGCTAGACATATCCAAGAGCTGAGCTTGCTCATCAGAAGGAGGTTTTAGGAGAAAATGGTAGTGTACCCCCCTCCCATCCCCCACTAACTTCCTTCAAGGCAAGATTTCTATCTGCCCTCGTGGTCTGAATTCAAAACCCTTTGGCCCACATACCATTGCAAATTTGCCTGGCTATATTACTGGCGGGCCAAGAACCTTAATCCAGATCACCTAACTGAAAGGCCAGCTTTTCAGCTCCTTCTACAGTGCCCCCACAAGGAGGCCATTAAGTGATATTCCACCAGACTTGCCCTACACAGTAAGGCCAAAGACATTTCCCTGGTGTAATAATACACCTTCCTCCATGAGCATTTAAACTAGTTAACAGCCATCCCCCTGAAAAATCAGGAGGTGAAGTGTGTGAGCTGAGGCTCCTCCACATTCACAGCTTGCTTTCCTGCCTGTAGCTAAACCTATCCTGGTTCACAATATTTATTAGGATAGAAATCCTTTAATTCAATTTTAGTAGCTGTTCTACACAGGTCTTCCAGGTTTTTATTTTTTGATAACCCTAAATTAAAAATTATTCCATAAGCTCAGCTGTGATCACCTAACTACATTTTGATACTAATAGTCAACAGTTTATCCAAACTGCCTGAAGTTGTTTCCTTCTGATTCCAAAGATGGAAAAGCCACTTTTGATGTCTCAGCTTCCACTTCCCAGATTATCAATTACACACATGGCCATGGAATTAAAACTGCAATGAGGAATCAGGAACCAGCCATTTAAAACAAATTATAGCTAGTGACCTCAAAATTCCAAAATGCAGGCCACACAGCATACATGAGACTGAATAATCGAAGAATAATGCTTTTCTAGCCGCCTGGAAACCCAGCTTCCTATGCAGTACCTGAAGGCCCTAGTCATCTGTGTTCACAGCAGTCAGACAGCAGATATTTTATGACGTCCTGTGTTTTAGGCAGTCAAGGGTCATTAAAACTACTCCAAAGTTCTTGTCAACCAATATCATGTTTGGAACTAGTGAGAGAAAGCCTGTTATTTGATAAAGTGAAAAAGGAGCTCATCTTCTGGAACCCCAGGCTCTAATCAGGCAGCTCAGAATGAAGAGGGCTCCTGGGCTGGGGATGGCAGCCCTGCTGTGGCAAAACAGCATTTCGTACTCAAGTGATGTTGAGGGAGAAAAGTGATTAGCACTTATCTGCCAGGAGACAGAGCCTGAGTCACGAGGGCCACTGTAGGCCTCAATTATTTCATCAGTTTATAAGAGACTTGATGATTATGTCTTATTTTCAGATTTCCTCCAAAACAAGCCCACTGGAAAGGATTAGGGGCTCCTATCCACCCCAAGTTTCTCGGCCAAAAATGGAGGCTAACAAAGAAAATGCAAATCCCTCCCCCGTGAAGAAGCCAGACTCAGAACTCTCTCTCCCCCTCTCCCCCCCTACCACCTGGGAGGGGAGAAAAACAGAGAGAGCAATTATTAAAATAGATTCTTCAGCATAAAGGGGAAAATTTTTCTAAGCGGTATCTTAGTTCCTTTTTTAAAGTAAGAAGTGAAAGGGGATAATAGGAAGCCAGACAATCAGGGAGTGTCAATCTCCTCAATCTCGCCAGTTATCCCACTAACAGGAGATCAGACTGCAAAGTGTGGAGATGGAGTGAGGATGAAAGGAGTCGGAGACTAAAGAAACGTGGCCTTCCTCCAGTCAGGTCTTCCCCCTGCTTCCTCCTCCTGCACACAGACCAAGGTGGAGTCTAAAGAGCCAAAATATGGAAGTTCCCAGGGATGACTAATGCTAACTATCCACAACTCAGTCTTCAGAGGTCACTGCCTCTTGGATTTTATACTTACATAACTGGAAAGCTGGCAGCATGGTGGAGGGACTCAATCAAATCAGGATTCAAAATTAAAACCAAAATAACCAAATAGCCTAAATATACCACCAGGCTCCACAGGTTTGAAAAAACAGTATCTAAAATAAATACGACTTCTCCAGCGGAGGAGGAAAAGTCATCAACCAGTAAGGACACACCTTAAAAGTTCTCAGCACAGTAACTAAGCACAACTAGTGGTCTGATAGATAAACTCCCCAGACAGAAAGCAGTAAGGTTACTTCTCTGCACTTGTCACTACAAAAAAAAAAAAAAAAAATTTTTTTTTTTGAAACTAGACCTGTTACTACTAATCCTTCTCGAAACAAAAACTTAACATCTGATATCTGATTTGGTACCAAGGTGGTCGATTTACTCTGGGAAAAGTAGTCAAGAAGGCTGTGGACGTTGTTCTCTTACAAAGAGAGGTGAAAGGCCCCCTGAGGCCCCTACCTAGTTGCCAGGCATGGCCAGCAGCTGTGGCTACCCTGCCTCTTCTTTTGTTGGCCTTAATCTCATGTCAAGTTATTCAACCACCTCAAAAGGGATGAAGACATAATTGAATCAACCTGAACTAAATCAGACCTAGGCCTCTTAAAACATACAACTTAATGGCTCCAACCCATCCCAAACCAGGAAGCTGGCCACGGGATCCTGAGGTACTCATGGTGCCCTACAGCCCTGGACCCCAGGCTGGCGCCCCTTAATCAACGCATGCTCAGGAATGCCTGTTTCTCAGAGAGAGACACTAAGGCTCACAGGACACAGCCCTTAAGGTTGGGAACGACCACCCCGAGCCCCCGACCCAAACAATAAAAAGTTTAAAACTTTCTACTACTGTGTGAGTGCGGACCGGCCCCCACTGGGGGTCCCAGAAGTGCCCCCCCCCCGGGGCTTCGAATCACTTCAGGAAGCAAACCTTTCGGGAAAAATCCCCGCCCGCTGTCCCCACCCCCACCCTCCCCGCCCAAGAATGCGCTTCCCGTGCGCCGAGGGTCTGAGGCGGGGGCGCCCTTCACTGCGCGCCCGCTCGCGTCCAGGCTAAACTGAGGCGCACGGGGCGGCGCCCTCGGACGTGCGGTGCCGCGTCCCGCCACCCCGCACCAACTTCCCACGGGAGTTTGCGGGACGTTCTAAGTTTGGGAGTGAAACCGAACACCTTCCTCGGTTGGCAGGACGCAGGGGCCCGGACCCCCGACGGCCACGCCGCGCCGGGCAGGCCATTGTCTCGGCCGTCCCTCCCAGCCCCACGCGCGGCCGCAGCCGTGGGGACGCGGCCCCGGCGCCCCTTTACCTGCGGCCGTCCGGCTGCACCGCCCAGCCGCGGGGCTGAAGGAGCGGCAGAGGCGGCGCGGCCTTTGTGCGTCTGCCGCTAGCCCCGACGGCGCGGGGACCGGGACGGGGCCGCGCCATGCCCGCCTCCCACGGCCGCGGGCGCCGGGACCCCCACCCCCACAGAGGCTCCGGGGGGCCGGGCTCACCTCCGGCGCGGGGCGAGGGAGCGGCGCGGGCGCCCCCTACTCGTCCGCGCGGGGACAGTGCAGGCGCGGGGTCCCTGCGCGGGCGGGCGGGCGGCCGGCGTCCGGCGGGGGGACTGTTGGGGCAGAAAGTGCTCGCAGCAGCTGTTGCGCCCTCCCCCCCGGCCGCGCCGCCTGACGCCCCGCCCCCGGCCGCGCCGGCCACGCCCCCTCGGTGACCGCGCGTGTGCGCAAGCGCGTCCCTGACCCGCCCACCGCTGCCGGCCACGCCCCCACGGACCCCCGAGGCGCGAGCCCCGCGGAGCGGCGCGCGCACCCCACTCCCACCCCGTGGGCTCCCGCGCACGCGCGCCCCGCGCCGTGTCCCGCCATCCGGCCTAACGTGGCGCGCTCGCGCCCGGGCGGTTCCAGTGACAGGTATTCTGGGGGTGGGGGGGCTGCAAACGCAGCACGCAGGCGCACAGCCAGTCCTCCCTCGCCGCCTCCCCCTCCCTTGCAAGGTGCGCCCGGGGAGGGGAGGGGAGGGGAGGGGAGGGGCCGGTTGCCCAACTCCCGGGTCGCCCAGAATCACGAACAACAACAACAAAAATAATAATAATAAAAATTTAAAAATAAACCAACCTTGCCACTGGCTTCGGGAGCTCACAGGATAGCGGTGTTCTGAGGTGTTCTGAAGGTTAGCACTTTCAGAGAGTCAATGTGAGGAAGGTCCGAGACCTAAAAAGAATAAATTTCTCTAAATTATTATCTTCAAAAAGCTTTTTTTATTTCTTCCTTAAAACCCTAGGCTTGTGTTTCTATTATAGTTTCATATCTGAATTTGGACTTGGTACCTAATAAATCTTAGTTTGCCCAGAAATTCACTTGAGTGAAACTAGGCTTAAAAGTGTGGTCAAAAACAAAAACAAAAACCACACACTTCTTTATGCCCAACTCACTTAAAGCGTTTCCCTTCTGTTTTGTTCCTGACTCGTATTAAAGATGAAAGAAGACAAGACAGGAAAAGGTTTGACTCCAAAGGCCTGGGACTGATGTCCCGTTTTAAGCAAGCCCCAGGGAGGAACTATGGCGGCCACAATCACATCCAATAATTTTTTCTGCTCCAAAATGCAAATGAACTCAAATGTAAAATAGATTTATTGCTTAACACCTAAGAGTCAACTTGTTTGTTTCTTTTTCAAGCTGGCCCTCGGTGTATCAAAAAGTGGGAAAACATCAAGAAAAGCATTCATACCCATTTCCTAAATCAAAAGAAGCGTGGGGGTTGGGGGGAACGGGACAAAAAAGAACCGACCGGAACTGGTAAGCAACGCAGTCCTTAATAAATAGGAAGAAGAATTCAAGAAGACAGCTTAGCAAGGGGCAAGAATCTGCCTTGTAGAATGTTTTTGCTGTCATTTTACATAGAACTACCAACCCACATATGGTCTCGTTAGTCTTTTTTTTTTTCAAAGGAAGTGAATCAATTACTTACTCACAATTAATTAGCATCGCTGGAAGTAGATCCTTAAGCCAGCCCTGATTCTCATCCAAGCTCAGAAGATATTGATCATTTTTAGTACTAGGGTTCCTTTTCTCACCACAGATTAATATCTTTCTCTAAAGTATTATATTTACACTATAAATATGATAAACTATAATATTTATAAGGTTAAAGCCTTATAAATATTCACGATCAAAACGCAACAGCTCAGCAAACATTCATAAGCAGAAGACTTCATTTAACTTTGACCCCCCCAAATTAAAAAAAAAAAAAAAACGAGGGAGGGGAGCTTTGCTATAAAACAAAGAAAACTATGACCAAGTAAAGTGGATAGAGGTTGAGCTTCAGTCTCCATGTTAATGGGTAACCTTTGCACTCTGAAGCCTTGAATACTGTAAACACAATAGCTGATAGTTAAAACCCTAGTGTGGAGATGGAACAGAAAGGAAAGTCCAAACTTCTCCGCAGCAATAGGGAAACAATCAAATATTTTGACAAACAATCATTTGGCTAAGAACAATGAGACTCGGGCTCTCAGACCTTGTAGCTACTGAGTTATTTTCAGAGTAAAGGAAGAAAGGGGGGGGGGGGGCGGTTCTCCATGCCCTCACAAAGCCATACTCTGTTAAGCCATTTTGGCATCGGATGGTCTGTTACTGTTTCTCATCCCTCTCCCTCCACCACCACAAATAAGGGGGAGGGGGACTTACTATGTTGTAGCGTTTAAAATTGAAAGGGATTTGCCTTCCCTGATCTATCTGCTAAGAGGTTTGTATGAGATCCTGATGTCTGAGCAAAGAATTACAAAGAACCTTCCCTCCTGGAGACGTGCCAACAGAACTGGGAAATCGTTGCAAAATTCTGCCAGTGACGGCTGAGCTTGCAAACACATACCGTGTTTTCCAAGGGACATGGAGAGATCGGAATTCCTGCCTTAGAATGCGGAGGCTCGTGCCTCGCGTTGATTTGGGACACAATTAAAAGTCGGAAAGTCATAGGAGAACCCGAGGGACGTTTGGTTTCGTAATAAGCAGCTAAGAACTCCCCACTCCTGGGCGAAGTGGAAACTGAAAAATCGAACGTTGGTCTCCACGGCCTTGGCCCCGCCCACGCGGAGCCCAGCTTCGCCATCACTCACTTCCCAGGCTGCGCTACCTCTAAAGGAATCAGGTGCCGGAGGACGCAGCCACGCAGAGTGGGACCCGGTTTTTCCGTCCCTGCTGCTGGGATCTGCACGTGTAGCCAAACTCAAGTCCCAATCCACATCCTGTACCCGACAAACCTCAGCCACCTCTCGTCTTTTTCACAGTTCCAAAACACCACCACCACCCCCCTACACACACACACACAAGACCCATTTCCCAAAGTGCGCTTATAAACTCACTCGCCATTATCTCTGATTTCATCTTAGTGCTAGCAGGCCGCTTCCTTAAACTAACATCTGATTTTCTATCCAGATCCTTTCCTGTATCCGAAAATCTAACAAAAACAAGAGCAAGCCTGGTTTTCTGTATATACATCTACAGAAATTATCTTTCTGGAGACTAAGTCCTAATTGGAAGTGCAGATGAAATATACAGTCTTTCCCAAGTATTTATTTCACTGTGGAACAGATATAGAGAAACAGCTTGGAAACGAAATCCCCGGAGCTGCAGCAGAAACGGCGCAGACGCTCAAAAGAACTCAGTGTAAGGACAGGAAAACCAGAAAAACTGCAGGCAGCAGGAAACAGAAAAAGTTAGTCCGAACCTGCATTTACAAACTACAAAGGACATCTGAGAGGGAGGCAGTAGCAGCACTCTCCCTTAGACTGAAAACACTAAGTTAAGAAGAGATAACAAAGCCGAGGGAGGGCACTCCACTTTCCCTTCCTAAATTTCAACCCCATGGAAGTCATCCGTTTTGAAAATACCCAGTAATGTGAAGAGAAAAGTAGATGGCAGAAATTACCTTTCAGGAGGGAAGGCGGTGCTGGGACCTGGAAATCCTAGGAGCCAGCCAGTCCACCTGGCCCGGAACAATACAGGAGGAGATGTGATTGCTGGTTTTTACAAGCAAACCAAGAAGGGAGGGGCTAAGCGCAAAGCTCAATTTAAATAGAGGTTGAGATATAATCCGACTTGATTGACTAAATCAACCTTGATTGGGCTGAGAACACCAGTTGATTCTAAGCACATCTGCCCCTTGCACAAGTTTGTTTGCCCCTCACAGACACAACTGCCCCTTTCTCTATTACTGCTGGCTCACAAGGTTGCCCTCTCTCTGAATGTTCATGGGAACTGCCTTAAATATTTATACATACAACATTCCCAGGGAAGCCCCTCTCAAAACCTCCTCGGCTCAATAGGTTTTCCCAACGGGACAAGGGAGGACAGAGAAAAGACACAAGGCACTGAATTCAATCCCGGCCACCATCTCAATGAAGAGATCCATTTTCTCTTCACACTCTCAAGCCAAAACACTTTGGAGGCAGGAAGGCATCCAAGGCTGGCCTGACTGCTTGAGATCCTGCCTCAGAAGAGACAGGAACAAGAGGGAACACAGTTCAGGTGCTGCTTGCCTGTATTGCAGGAGCCCTGGGTTCCATCTCCAGCTAGGCATGGTAGCCTTGGCTGGAGTGCCAGAACTGGGGAAGTGGAGGCAGAAAGGTCAAAGTTCAAAGATATTCTTAGCCAAACATCGAATCTGAGCCCAGCCTGGGCTAATTCAAAATCCAGTCTCAGAATAATAATAATAATAATAATAACATCAACAACAACAGCAGCAGGCCATGCATATCTTTGTTCCCAGCACTCTGAAGGCAGACACAGAAGCAAGCAGATCTGTGTGACTTTGAGGCCAGGCTAGTCTGCATAGTGAGTTCTAAGACTTCCAAAACTATAGAGACCCTGTCTCAAAGAACCAACTAATAATGATGAGTATTTACTTTATTTATTATATAAACAATTATGTTATTAATATAATACATTTATTATTTTTTATTATTGTTATTATTATTATTTAAAGCTACAGGAATACTCTGGTACTGCCAAGTATGTATGGTGCCACCTTGTATTATAACCAATAAACTTTTCTTCCCCACAAATAGCTCTATTAAATTATATATACAATGTATTTATCAGCAAATTCTGTATTTTCCACTTTGGAGCTGGGGACGGAGCTAGGACCCCAGAATGCATCCCAGGCACCTCAAAAAGATCCCAAACCTCAACTCTACTTCTGTGTCTCTAAACCCAGCCGGGGACCTGTGTCCTGGCCCCTGCTCCCGTCACACACTGGGACCCTGTCCATGTTTCTCGGCTTCTGTGTAGCTTGGCCTTCATGCTTGCTTCCCAGTGGAGAGAAGCAGAGCCTGCCACCCTGCTCAGTGGCTTCCCACTGCCTTGAGCAAGAGGGAGCAGCTTCCAGAGCTGGCCTGGCTACCCTCTGGGTCTGGCCACCACCTAGCTCTTGTCATCTCCTGTCTTGGCAGAATCCTCACTTGAAATCCTGCACATATCAGCCGACCGTGTTCTCAGACTAAGGCTTCCCCCAGTCCTGCCTCTCTGCCTCCATTGCTTCTCACACTCACACAAAAACCCTGCCCGCCTTCCCTTCTCTCCCAGGGCATGTGACATGGTGGCCTGAATCCTCAGGCTCCACCACTAAGAGCTAATCCTAATTATCATCCTAAATAATCCTGAACTATTATTTCATCTCTGTTCAGCCTCAACTTCCCTCCCTAGAAAAGGAAAGGTTAAACCTCACCTGGCGGCTCAGGGCAGTAACCCCAGCTGCTCAGAAGGCTGAGGCAGGAGGACAAGCTCAAGACCAGACTGACCAACCTGAGACACTGTCTCCAAATAATAAAGGCTGTGAAGGAACAAGCCTTTAAGAGGCAGAGGAAGGTGAATCTCTGTTAAGTGTGAGGCCACTCTGGTCTTTAGAGAGACTCTGTCTCAATCAATCAGTTAATTAATAATTAAAATAATTCTATAAATCAATAATTAAAAGTGTGACAGTGCATTGAGGAGGCAGAAGCAGGGAGATCAGGAGTTCGAGGATAACCTGGGTTACATACCAAGTTCTAAGCTAGCCTGTACTCCATGAGATGCTGTCTGAAAAATAGTGACAAAAATGAACCAATTATGATGCTGGATGTGCAAAATCCTCAACACTTAGGAGGCCGAAGCAGTTTGCTGTTTCAAAGCAAAACAAGCCTGGGGGTATAGCTCAGTGGTACAGCACTTCCTAGCATGCAAGGGGCTCGAGTTTCCATCCCCAATATTGCCAAAAGACAAATTAAGATGTTAAGAGACATGGGCATAAGAAATAATGGTAATGCAATTAATTATACAGATTATCTGCAGAAATGATACATATTTCCATAACTATAGCTAGGCTTCAGGTCTGAGCTAACCCCACCTCCTGGCCCAGGCACCCTGAGCCAGTGGCTGTAAGCACAGGAGGCAGAACAATGAGTCCCTGTCCCTCCTGGGCTTATCTCTCAGAGACAGACAGAAGGGAGCTGGAGAGCAGTAGAGATTCCCTTCCGGGAAATCAGGCCTTAGGTATTACAGGCAGGTGTGGTAGAATACCTCTGTAATCACGGAACAGTTCCCTAAGCCAGAATATGGAATTCCCCACCAGCTTATGCTACCCAGCAAGATATAGACATTAAAAAAAAAAACAGTAAGTAAAAATTAAAAATAAAAACAGCTCCTGAGGCTGTTACTATTTGGGAAGGTGTCTGCCTAGCATGCACAGGCCCAAGGTCTGGTCTGGAATGTACATGTGTGGTGGCTCATGCCTACAATCCTAGCTCTTGAGAGGTGGGATCAGAGAGACCAGGGACTTAAAGGCAAGCTCTACTACCCCCAAATAACTGGGGAGGTGGGGGGGAGGCAACAAAGGACCAAAATATAAATAATATAATAATGACTTAAGGAGACCATGGTGAGGCCTGGGGGGAAAGGGTTGGGCCTGGTTGCAGTAGACTATCTAGACTATCAAAGGTCAATCTCTTTTCTCATTCATCGCACCCAGAGCATTCAGTAGAGCTGAAACCCTCTTCATCTGTGGTTCCGTCCCCACACCCTTCTGATTCCCTCAACCTTCCATACCAGTGTTCACATGGCCTCTGGTAAGCCTTTCCTGTCAGGCCATCTCCCTCATCCCAGCAGCTCATAAAAACATCACCGGGAAAAGATTGGTGAATGCTAATCAGCTGGGGACTTCAGTCCAAGGTCCCCAAGTTTCCTGCACCCCACACACACACACACACACCCGCTGACTGCACCCACCAGCACCAACTGGATCAATATTCAAGCCTGTTACTACCACAGTCCTGCCTCATGTTCCCAGTGTCTCTTAGAATAAAAACCTACAACAGACACTGGCAGGGTCAGGTGGACCACCTGGATCCTCAGAAGACCACAGAGATGGCTCTAGTGGTAGCAGTTCAAACCCTGCTGAGCCAGTGAGCCAGGCAGATCTTTGAGTTGGGAGGCCAGCCAGGGCTACAGAGAGAAACCCTGCCTCAAAAAAACAAAAACAAACAAACAAACAAAAACCTGCTGCTAATCAACAGGATCCAGGTCAGGTTCCAAGCACCCACATCAAGTCGCAGCATGTAATCCATGGTGAGTCCCCAAGAGAAAGAGAAAGACCTAATAGAACTAGACCAAAAAAAAAAAAAAAAGCTTTAATGCTTTAATATGGATTTATTATTTATTAATCTTTTCTCAGCTGTGGAATTTATTTATTAGGGTAATAATGTAATTTTCTTGTAGTAAAAGAATCTTTGCTTAGTTAGACAGACGAGGCTGGCCTATCACTTCTCCTAGGGCTGGACTCTGCTCAGGTCCTCCTGACTGCCTCCCATGTGCTGGATTAAAGGCATGTACCATGTCCTGTCGAAAACACATTTGACACCCTATTTCCTGGATGTCCGGCCGCCAAGAGCTCTGGAACACCACCTTCCCTCCTTCCACTCTGTCTCATCAATACTACACTTGGTCACCAAGAAGTCATGACTCCCACCATGCCCTTGAGTGCAGCTGCTGATGCCTCTGTTCCAAGAGAGAGAACAACGTATAAAAGGTATAAAAGTGGCAGGAAAGATCATAAAAATCAGGGTCCTGACCAGGACTCTCTCCACAGAGCAGAAGGCAATAAATGTTTCTAACATGTACATAACTCAGCCAAGGAGGAGGCCCGTGCCAGTCATTGGGCCTGTCGATGTGGGGAGGCGGAGCCAGGAGGAACAGCACAAGGTGAAGACCGTCCTGGTCTACAGAGGGTGTTCTCAAAAACACAACACAAAACAAAACAAGCACAACAGCAGAGAAAAGCGCTGGCTGCCAAACTAGACTGGACAGACGGAGTTAAATCCCCAGGACTCGGAAAGGTTGTACTGAGACCTCCATGTGCACGCCATGGCACAAATGTGGGCTAGTACTCTCTCTCTCTCTCTCAAGAAATGTTTTTGTTTTTTTAAAAAAAACAATAAATAGGTACCCCTGACTGGCATGTTGTCGCTCGTCTGCTATCCCAGCACTTGGAGGATAGAGGGAGAAAGATCAAGAGTTCAAAACAGCCCCGACTCCCTGATACCCTACCTCAATAAATAAATCAGTCTCCCAGAGCCTGTGTTGCAAGCAGGACTGTAATTGCAGCGGGAGCCCAGGCGCCTGAGACAGGATTGCAAATTTGAAACCTGCCTTAGCTGAGCTACCCGGGGGGGGGGGGGGGGGGGGGGGGGATGAGGGGTGGGGTTGAAGGCCAGCCCTGGCTACACAGAAAGACAGAAACAACAAAAGCTGGTAACCCAATCCTATAATGCCAGCGCAGAGAGTGAGCTGGAAGCAGGAGTCTAGTGTTTAAGTCTAGCCTCGGCTACACAGGAACTTCAAGAGCAACCTGAGCTATATTCAATCCTGTCTCAAAGAAAACATAAAAATCCCAAGCCAAGTACCAACTTCCCTCTATACTTCCTTCAGCTTCCCCTCAAAGGTGCTGAGTAACCTCCTGTCCTCCCAGGCCACACCTCTACCCAAGCCCCTCCCCTTATCCCATCATTCTTGATTCCTCCATCTGTGTCACCTCCAGACCCCTTCCTCCTTCCAGCCACACAATAACCATAGGGCTTCTGTCCTATATGAAAAGCCCCCTTTTCACCAGAACATGACTCAGTTCATTCTCTGGACACCAGGATGCAAAGCTATACTGTGGCCTCAGCCAACCCTGCAGCCTGATTCACTGTAAATATTTACAGTCCATTTCTAACTCTGAAGCAACTAAGCCGGGTAGTAATTACAGAGCGAGGCTGAGACCTGAGACCGGCCGAGAACGCTGCCCTCCCGAAGCTTCCATTTTAACAGAAGCAGATGTTCGTCACATTTAAACACAAGGAAGCACAGCTGCATGCAGATGTGTAAGAGAGGCAAACACAAGGTCTGTCCAAAGCTTCACTGAAACAGGGGAAATCTTAAAACTTTGAACAGCCAAATTGCAGAATATAAATAGCGGTTTACATTAACAACATAAGAGTCTAGCGATCCCATGCAGTTGGATCACGGAGATTATTAACACAATAATCTAAGTCTGCCAAGTTCGCTTACAGAAAGCTTACGTACGTAAAGATGTAAAACAGGTAACCCCCTTCTAAAATAAAAGAAAAACCACACAAGACCACAGACGTACCCTTAAGAATGCTGAAAATCAGGAAAGACCACCCCCACAACAAAAGTTACTAAGTCTTGAACAAGAAAGAGAGAAAAAAAAAAAATCAGAACATTTTTAGTGGTAAAAGTTTTCAACTCTCTTATATAATTTAGATAAGTAAAATAGATTTCTCTGTGTAATTAAAAATTAGTAGCCTGTAAATATATAATTAAGCAAAACACACACAAAAAAAGCCAATACTCTTTCCTGGAAATGTAGTATCTGAAAAATTAAACTCAGAACAGAATACAAATAAAAATCACGTGAGCTGGGGCACACCCATCATGCCTGAATTTGAGGCGGAGGCCAGAGGATCAGAAATCCAAGGTCATCCTAGGCTATAGAAAGGCTCTCCTTATGCAGTCATGACTAGCTTGAAACTCAAAAGAGATCCACCTGCCTCTGCCTCTCTAGTGCTAGGAATAAAGAAGTGTACCACCACACCTGTCCTTAAATATTTATATTAAGTAAAGAGAGCCTGCATACGTGGAGGAAAATCCAGGGATAAACTTACATAATTAAATCAAAGATCTAAATATTGAGATCCTTCCACCCACAATATGAAGAAAACAGATGCCCCCTTCAAGGACCTCCTATTCAGGGACAAGATGCCATTCCAGACTGAGGGACCAAATAATCAAGGAACAAGAAGACCAGCCTGACATGGAAACCAGTTGAAAATTGGCCTAAGGCAATGTGTATCATCTGCCTGGAGCCTTCTGTAACCTTCTGGCCCATGGTTACAGTAGAATAACAACTGGCTCAGTTATTAAGTGAACCATTTCCTCAGACAGTAACATAGACCATCTCTCTCTGCTGCAGATACTCAGATATGGAAGTATGTCCAATTTTCAGGTCCCATTTACAACATCTACAAGGATAACTGGTTCACACCTTTAATCCCAGCAGCAGAGGCGGGCATCTCTCTGAGTCCCAGGCCAAAAAGGAAAAACTAAAAAGGAAAAAAACAAGAAAACATGAACTGGGGCCATGGTCTATGCCAGTGTGAACTCCACATGGTGACTTGGGGACACTTGAAATCCCAGATGGCCAAGAGACTGTGACTGGGGGATAGACAGTTTCTCGCTTGCCTGGGCTACACAATTAGTTCTCGGATTAACTCATGTATGTAAATCCTCTTACAGCCAAGGAAGGCGGCACACACCTGTAATTCCAGCACTTGGGAAGTAGAGGCAGGAAGTTTAGGAGTTCATGGCCACCCTCGGCTACATAGCAAGTGAATGTCATTAAAGTTTGTCTTAAATAAAATAAGTATTCACCTTGGAACCTCTACCACACTGGGAGTCCTTTCTCTGATTTCCTTAATAAAGTCTATGTTCCCTCTGCTTTAAAAAAAAAAGGTAAGCCAAGTATCCCATTAATGCCTATAGTTCTAACAGGACTAGGAATGCTGAGCCAGGAGGATAAATAGTTCAATGCAAATCTGAGCAAGATGAGACCTGGTCTCAAATATAAATAAATAAATAAATAACCTTGTGCAGAAAACTAAAGTAGGCGATAAAAACCACCATTTTCTGGATGACGGACTTCTCTTGTTTGGGCCTCTCTGGCAGGAATAAAGCCATGTCCCATTTCACTTCACCAATAGCATTTATTACAAAGGGTTTGGGCCTCAAGACCATAGAGAACAACAATCAGCAATCACTTCCCAAATAGGTCTTCCAGGTCAAATCAAATACTCTTTGAAGCAAACTAAGTATAGGGTCACCCCCTATTAGAACACCTCTGTTTGCCCTTGGCACTGACTTAAATTTCTGGGTTCTAAACCAAGGTCTCACTGCCTACCTGCCAACCTACACCATTAGATATAAGTCTCCCTTCCTGTTTTCTCCCATTTCACAGACGAAAGGGCACTTGGAAACACTCAAAACACAATATTGGGGGGTTTGGCACACAACAAGGCATCACCATTAAGACCACTGGTTCTAGCCTGATGGTATAGATAATGGATTCCTACTCACGCAGGGAACAGAGATAGGGGGATTACAAATTCAATCTACCTGAACTATAGAACGAGTTCAAGCCTGTCTTAAAATAGAAAAAAGAACACAGGGATGGGTAGGCCTTGGGTGCAATGCCCCAGTACTCAAAAAGACACAAAATATCAGTGACCACAGTCACAGACTCCCACCATGTCATCAAATCTAGAAAAATCCCATAGACGCGTTGGGTTACGGGCGGGGGTGTGGGGGTGGTGGTGGTGCAGACTACAACTCGGTGTCAAATTTAAGTCTTGATTTGCCTAATCTAGACATTGAACCCCCAGCTAGCCATCCTGGTATGAACAACGCAGGTGGAATTATCCGAAATCTGTACCTTAACGTGGGTAATCCTCAGGAAAGAAGGCTCTCTTCAGCGAAACACCTCCTAGGGATACTGGTTCAGAATGAAGCCAGCCCAGCCTTAAATATCAACAGGTGGGCGGGCCAGCAGAGATCCTACCAATGGGCTTGCAAGGAAGAGAGTTTAGGGCGGGGCCCACACACACTCACGCACCTGCTAGGGCCAGGCAACCGGAAATGGACAGAACAGTTCTGTGGGCTTCCGGAACTCAATCTTGCCTTTGCTGCACAGCCTTGGCATTTGATCTAGTTAGAGGAATAGAGTGAAGGTGACGACCTGAGCATGAGAAGAACCTGTCACTGAACACCTAGGTCGTTGGTTGGTTGAGACAGCATCTTGCGTAGCCCAAACTGGCCTCCAAGGCACTGTACAACAGAGACTTTGAACTCCTGATAGTCCTGGCTCACTTCTTCTTTTTTTTTTTTTTTTTTTTTTTTTTTGGTTTTTCGAGACAGGGTTTCTCTGTGTAGCCCTGGCTGTCCTAGAACTCACTCTGTAGAGCAGGCTGGCCTAGAACTCAGAAATCCACCTGCCTCTGCCTCCCGAGTGCTGGGATTAAAGGTGTGCGCCACCATGCCCGGCATCCTGGCACATTTCTTGAGGTGCCAAGGTGGCAGACTTGTGCCAATACCTCAGCTTCTCTAATACTGGGCGGGAGGGAGTCAGGGGTTGAATCCAGGACTTTAAGAATACTAGGAAAGTGCTCTTACCACTGAGCCACACTCCCGGCTGGATTTAAGGCCTGCAATGGCGACCAGCAAAATAATAGCTGCCAAGAATCTCTCCCTCTTTCCCAGTACGCAAAGAATCTCCTGGTTTAATCCCTCTGCCCCTCTGATAACTTTAAAAAGAAAAAAATTGTTGACACACTTTTACAAAGACTAAGCCAGAGCGTCCTCTTGAGAAACATTTTAAAAGACTGGGTTTGGCTGTACTTCCTGGAAGGAGTTTCTTTGCCATCGTGAAAGGGTCACAACACCTGATACCGGGACCAACTTTCCTGAACTATTAGACCAGGCAGGCCTCAAACTCAGACTCACCTGCTTCTGCCTCTCCTGGGGTTAAAGATGTGCACCCCTACTGCGTGCCTAAGAAAGGGCAATAAAATTCAGGTTCTGGCCCGGCAGTGGTGGCGCTTACCTTTAATCTCAGCACTTGGGAGGCAGAGGCTGGTGGATTTCTGAGTTCGAGGTCAGCCTGGTCTACAGAGTGAGTGCCAGGCCAGTCAGGGCTACACCAGAAACCCTGTCTCAAAAAACAACAAAACAAAATCAGATACTGGCCTTTTTAGAACCAGAAATGATACGAATGTAGGAAAGAGTGGAAGGAAAAAAAAAAGTTTTTTAAAAAGAACTCCCCTAGTATTTCTTATCATAGCTCCCTCCCCAACCCCTTCCATAAACACAACGCTAATGAGTTTTCGTTCTTCCTCAAAGGAGTGGGGGAGGGGCACTTGGTCATAAACCTCCAAACCAAGAGAGCTCAACTTTCTACAGAACTTATAACCCTGGACGGTATATCCTTAAAGGAAACAATAAATAAATAAATAAATAAAGCTAAGAACAGAATAGGCAATATGATTGGAAGTCTGCAAATAAAAACAGCATCCCCAAGAAAACAAAATAGAATCTGGCTAAATGGCTCCTGCTTCATCTTCTACTCCCCAGCACAGTGGGGCTAGAGAGGAAACTCCCTTCCAGAAGACTGCCAAAAGTTTTCTACAGTGTCACTTCATGAGCTCAGCCAAATGGAAATAAAATATTCACTGTGAAAAGATAAAAAAGAATCATAAGTCAATACAGGGGGTGCTTGACTATGTTCTGCAGACCTGGTCACACTGTAAAGAGGCCTGGGAACCGACTGCAGGGTCATCTCCCCGCAACCCCCAAGCTGGGCTGAGTGGAAACTATCTCAAGACCACATTTTCAACAGTTTCCCCTTTTAATCCAAGTCACTTGGTGGTCGTTTGATAGCGCACGAAGCCAGTGTTTTTATAGCTATAGAGAACGTGTATGTACCTTCAGAAAAGCACAGCCACGTGACAAACACGAGCCTGCCTTCGACCCAGTGATTCATAAGGACTTTGAAAAGCACCTGCTTTGAGCATCTTCCCAGAGCCTCCATCAGCCTCTATAAATGAATGTGTAAATGGGTACAGTTCTTTTGTCCACATGGCAATGAGATGGGCGATGGGTGAAAGACTTACAGATACCCAGAGCTCTAGATTCAGCAGTAACAGTCGTGGGATGGAACCTAAGAACATAGGCCCCAAGGAGAAAGAATTCTTCACAGAGAAGATATCCCCAGCAGCAATGGCTGGGAAGAAAATTCACATTCCTCCCTAAACCAAAGGATTACTCCACGCAAGTGTACACAGCCATTTTTAAGTCACAACGTGGACCACACAGGCTCAGTCATGAAGAAGCCCGATGCTCTTGCAAAGGACCAGAGTTCATTTGGATCCCCAAACCCACCAACAGCTGCTCATAACCTGTCTGTAATTCCAGCAAATTGGGACCCCACACTCTCCTGG
This sequence comes from Mus caroli, assembly GCF_978045245.1. Classification (NCBI taxonomy): domain Eukaryota; kingdom Metazoa; phylum Chordata; class Mammalia; order Rodentia; family Muridae; genus Mus; species Mus caroli. The sequence goes on along the minus strand of NW_028227257.1, from coordinate 9,361,202 downwards.
CCTTATTTGGCATTTGCACAACTATGCACACACACAAACACACACACAAACATACACACAGAGAAATACTCACACCCATAAATAAAAATGAAATAAATAAAAGATAAAATCAGAGTTGGGCAGAGGTGCTTTTAATTCCAGCATTTGGGAGACATACAGATGGATCTCTGTGAATTCAGCCTGGTCTATAGGACAAGTTCCAGCATAGGCAGGGCTACACAAAGAAACTCTCTGACTCGAAAAGCCAAACTAACCAATAGATAGATAAATATATAGTAGATAGATAGATAGATAGATAGATAGATAGATAGATAGATAGATAAAATCAGAATATGTGCAACCTCACTACTTGCAATACAGAAGCAGAAAGACCAGGAATTTCAGGTCATCCTTAGCTACAAGAAAGTTCCAGGGCAGTTTAAGCTACAGGAAAATTTTTTCCCAAACTAATTAATTAATTTAACTAAAACTTTATTTTACTTTATTTTATTTCTTTTTTTTTTTTTTTTTTTTTTTTTTTTTGAAACAGGATTTCTCTGTGTAGCTCTGGTAGCTCTGGCTGGCCTGGAATTCACTCTGTAGACCAGGCTGGCCTTGAATTCAGAAATCCACCTGCCTCTGCCTCCCAAGTGCTGGGATTAAAGGCGTGCACCACCACTGCCCAGCTTACTATTTTTTTTTCAAGATGCATTTATTTTATGTATATGAGTACACTGTAGCTGTCTTCAGACACACCAGAAGTGGGCATCAGATTCCATTACAGATGGTTGTGAGCCACCATGTGGTTGCTGGAAATTGAACTCAGGACCTTTGGAAGAGCAGTTGGTGCTCTTAACCGCTAAGCCATCTCTCCAGACCCTAATTTAATTTTTAATAGCCCACTGAGAAAGGTTTGATAGCAAATGGAAAATCCAAGATGCAATCACACTATTTTAAAAAGACAAATCAACCCCGGGCCTAACGGTGCTTGCTTTTAATCCCAGTGCTTGGGAGGGAGAGGCAATCTGAGTCTTAAAACAAAATTATATAGTTTCTTCTTCTTTTTTTTTTTTTTTTTTTTTTTTTTTTTTTGAGACAGGGTTTCTCTGTGTAGCCCTGGCTGTCCTGGAACTCACTTTGTAGACCAGGCTGGCCTCGAACTCGGAAATCCGCCTGCCTCTGCCTCCCGAGTGCTGGGATTAAAGGCGTGCGCCACCATGCCCGGCGCTTTTTTTTTTTTTAATGTGCACTGATGTTCTGCCTCCACAAATATCTGTATGAGGATAACAGATCCCCTAGAGCTGGAATTATAAAGAGTTGTGAACTACCATGTGTGTTCTGGGTATTGAACCCTGGTCCTTTGTAAGAGCAGCCAGGGCTCTTAACCACTGGGCCATCTCTCCAGTCCTACAGTTTTTTTTTTTTTTTTTTTTTTTTAGAAAGAAGTAGAAAAAGTGTTTGTGGTGTGTGTGTGTGTGTGTGTGTGTGTGTGTATACACATGAAAATATTTAAATGGAGGTGATCCAGGTCTGAAATCAGCCATTGGGAAACTGAGACAAGAGGCCCAGCCTGGGCTTCCTAAAAAGACTATCTGAAAGAGAAAACAAAAATAAACAAGAATTTGAACCACGAGGCAATGGTGGCAGACTTCCTTTAATCCCAGCAGAGGCAGATGGATCTCTGTGAGCTCCAGGCCAGCCTGAACTACAAAGCTAGTTATAGGGCAGGCAGGGAAACCCTGTCTCAACAAAACAAAACAACAAACAACCTCCCCCCCCCCAAAAAAAAAAAAAACAGAATTTAAATCAGGCCAGGGAGACAACTCAACTGGTAAAGGAGTTGGGTGCCAGGCTAGAGGACCTGTGCTCAATTCCCAGGACTTACAAAGGTTAAAAAAAATTCACTCCCAAAAGTTGTTCTTTGATCAACTTTGTATGTGTTCTGTGGGGTGTGCATATACACATATAAATAAACACAAAAGAACTGAAGGGATTTTCTAATCATGGAAAGTTTTAGTATGAATTAAATAGACCAACAAAGTATCCGTAAAATGGACATCGTTCTTTAATAATTCATGTGAAGCTGTATGTGTCTAGAGATGTATGCAGCAACCCATAGAAAACTGACATGATAAGTTAGAATTTATAATACTTTACCAGATGACGGGAGAAATGAATTGAAACAGTTGTGGTTAACACGTTGAAATTATAGAACTGGGTCCTGGGTTACAGGAGAACCAGTTTGCTATTTTTTGCTGTTCTCTTTACATGCACTTCAGATTTGTTCAGGCTAATTCTGAATAGTCATTTTTTTTTTCAATAATGGGATACGAATGACCTTTTCTCCACTTCCTGTTTTTCTCTATTTTCCATAAACCTGCCGGTAAAAACCTTTGAAATCAAAGATGTCTTTGACAAAAAAGAAACTTAAAACTAGGATCTAACAACCTAATAAGATGTTTCCCTTGCTATGAAACTTTAGCAGCTGAAAAACCCATGCTTGGTACCGGTGCATGCAATGTTCTTTTGGGACAGCACTGTGTCATTAGAGCCTATGTTGTAAATATGGTCAGATGATAAAAGGACCAGCTGCCATAAAGGCTTTCAAAGATCAAGAACCATTTAAGCAACACACACACACACACTCACACACAACACCTCCTTCCTGCTTCTTAAATGCTAAATGGCAAGACACTCTGGTTTTATTTCTAAACTTCCATGCAGTAAGCAGAGAGCAGGGCAGAGTTCTACATACCTCGGTGCTGACTCAGAAAGGAAGGGTTCCACATTCCTTAATTAGCAGTATCAGAAGCGCTTCACTTCCGGCACTGCAGTTCCCATTTCTCCCGACACACTGTGCACAACACCCAAGTCCACGAACAGGATGGTGGTGGGAAAGCCTGGAATGTAGACGGTGCCGCTTAATTTAACGTGTTCTCCTCTATTCGGTTACACATATCCTCTTGTCTTAATGTTTACCAGACAAAGATGTCTAATGAGCTTTGAGACTTCAGACATACGCTATGTATCTGGAGATCACAGTAAGGAATAGATAAACACTAAATTTAAAAATATAGCTGTCTTGGCAGGGCATGCCTTTAATCCCAACACTCCAGAGGCAGAGGGATTTCTGTGAATTCTAGGCCAGTCTAGTCTGTATAGTGAGTCCCAGGCCATCCAGTGCTAGCTACATAGTGAGACTCTGTCAAAAATAATAATAATAATGTAAAAAATAAACAACAAAACCAGCTTTCTCAGCTCCTCGCAGGCAAACGATTCCAAGCTTGGTGGCCAGCTCTTGCCTTTTTAGTACCGATTACTGGAATTGTTTATGGTCTGTCCACTGAAGACCAAGCTTTGAGGGACATTTCCAAGCTAGATTACATAGCCATCCAAGGTGGCATAAGTGATCAAGTTTGAAGAGTAGGTGGCAAAGCTATCGCAGCTTAAGGGAAATGTCAAATTCTTACAGAACATTTTTTTCATTGTAGATACTGGATTTGATAAGTTCAGAGAGCTTTGTTATTGTTGTGGTTCGTCTTTTGTTGTGTTTGTTTGTTTAAAAAAAAAAAAAACAGGGTCTCACCGTGTAGCCTGGTAAAACTCATGGCAATTCTCCTGTTTCGGACGCCTAAGACAGAATTACATTCAATCTCAAAAGTGCTAGTATTACAAGGAAAGACCAGCACTCCTGGTCAGAGGGTTTTAATAGAGAATAACCCTAAGGAGACAGTCAGCTGATTCGACAATTGGTTTTATAAAGCAAGCTATTTTGAAAAGTATCATTTTATACACTGGGGAAGCCCAAATCTGTCCCTCAACATATCGTGTGCCATGATTCATGTTACATGATAAATGAACAGGACATCATGTTCGTTTGCCTCTTTATTTAAAGACAGGGTTTCTCTCTGAAGACCAAGCTTCATGATTGAAACTCGTGATCCCTGCCTCACAGGTGTGTGCTTCCTCAAACTGTCTGTAGTCCTTCTGGTAGGTTTCTATTTGTTTTAACTGTAAATAAGACAGAATGACTCGTGCCTGTAGTCTCCACACTTAAAAGACAGAGGCAGGAGGAGGCCAGCTAGGAGTGCATAGCAAGATCATGTCTGAAAAAGTAAACACACACACACACACACACACACACATTCAAGCCAGACAGTGAAGCATATGCCTATTTGTGAGAAGGATCACAAGACTGAAAAAGTCAACCCTCTGGGAAATATTCAAAAATCTTTCCTCAGAACAAGAAAATTTCAGGCTGGGCATGATGGCTCACACCTTTAATCTGAGCTGTGACAGGTGGATCTTCTGCATGGCAAGTTTCAGGCTAGAGCCAGGAAGTGAGGCTAAGTCTCACAAAATAAAATATATAAAAATGATCCCAGGCAGTGGTGGCGCACGCCTTTGGTCCCAGCACTTGCGAGGCAGAAGCAGACGGATCTCCAAGTTCCAGGCCAGCCTGATTTACAGAGTGAGTTCCAAGACAGCCAGGGCTACACAGAAAAAACCTATCTCAAAAACAAACAACAAACAAACAAAGGAGAAAAAAAAATACATGTATGTGTGTATGTGTTTTGTATAGATATGTTTTAAATGCATACTTGAAATACATTTAATTTATTTGACTTTATCTGCTTTTTTAATTTTCAGAGTTTCACACTGTAACCCAGAATGGCCTAGAACTCAACAACTGCCCTGCCTCTGCCTGCCCAGTGCTGAGATCATAGACAAGATTCCATCCCCATCCAAAATACATTTCCTTAACGTAAGACTCATGTGAGCTTTGACAGACGAGTTGTGAAGAGCCAACAGCCTCGATGAGTTTGAATAGATCTTGAATTAAGGATGTGTTTTAGGTAATTGAATTCCAGTTTAGGATTTTCAAGATCCTGGTTCAGTCTTCAGCACCAAAATGCATAAATATGTATATAGATGGGTATATAGATAGACAGATAGATGGATGGATAGATGGATGGATCTTGGAATTTTTATGTAAAACAGAGTTTTCCCTGACTCAGCTTCCATTATAAGATACAATCATCGGCCAAATATAGTGGCTCCTTCCTGTATTCAGGAATTCTGACATGCTCAAAAAAATATGCCCCCGCGGGGCGTGGTGGCGCACGCCTTTAATCCCAGCACTTGGGAGGCAGAGGCAGGTGGATTTCTGAGTTCAAGGCCAGCCTGGTCTACAGAATGAGTTCCAGGACAGCCAGGGCTACACAGAGAAACCCTGTTTCAAAAAAAAAAAAAAAAAGCTCCCACTAAGTTATGACCCTTAGACAAGCCTAAGTCACAGACTTGAGTTTTCTCCACCTTTTATTGGTTTTATAATCAGACCTGCTTGGAGTAGACCTTGGGCACTTAATACTGCGCAGATACTGAGGAAGTGGCTCAGGGTGCACTCCTCTGACCATGGAAGGGCCCTGAGTTAGAACACCAAAAACAAAAAGAAAAAAATGCAAAGACAGCTGGACATTGAACACAGTCCCTGAGCAGAGAAGTGAACTAGTCTTTCAAAGTGAAAGAAATTCAGAGTGAAGTGACATGGATCTTATAAATCTGTAGAGGGCAATACCCACATCTAACCGATGGTTAGGATGCTGAAGACCTAGCTCAAAGGTGAAGGGTGTGTGCTGCTCTCGCAGAGGACCAAGGTTCGGTTCCCAGCACCCCACAACCTTCAACTCACAACCCCCTGTGTCTCCAGTCTCAGGGGATCCAATACCCTCGCTGGATTTTTGGGGTACCTGTATGCACATACTCACAAATAAACACACACAATCAAAAAAAAATCTCTTTAAACAACAACAAAAGTGTAGGGTCTAAGTCAGCTCTCAGAGCTTCGCTCCTTCCAGAGTTGTGGACTACAAAACATTGTTTTGTTTGTTTTGGTGGGTTCCCCCCCACCCCAAATGAGGTTTCTTTTGTGTAGTCCTAACTGTCCTGGAACTCACTCTGTAGACCAGGCTGGCCTCAAACTCAGAGATCCACCTGCCTCTGCCTCCTGAGTTCTGGGATCAAAGGCTGTGCCACCACTGCCTGGCATCATTTTTTAATCTTTTAGTTTTTGAGACTTGGTATCGCTTCCTGGTTCTAGCCTGAAACTTGCTATGCTACAAAACATTTTTTTTAATGAAGCAAAGCAGGGGATTTTATTGAAATTAATTTAACTACATCTAAATGTGAAGTTTGAAAGGGGGGTGTTCCGAAGTGTCGATATAGGTTCCTTAAGGGAGAGGAACCAGGAAACAATTTTTATCCTAATCTTCATTTTTTAAAAAAATATATATTTTAAAATGTTCAGGCCTCTCTTCATTTCCAAACCCTGAGGCAGAAGATGTTAACCCATCAGGGAGACACTACCATCTATATCTATAATGAGTCAAAGCTTTTTGTTTGTTTATTTTGAGACAGGGTCTCTCTCTCTCTCTCTCTCTGTGTAACCTGTCCTGGAACTCACTTTGTACACCAAGCTAATCTTGAGCTCACAGAGATCAGCCCTGCTCTGACTCCTAGGGGCTGGGATTAAAGGTGTGCACCAGCAGGCCGGTTATGATTCAAAGTTTTGAGACTTTCATGTACCTAGGTTCCATCTGAAAAATAATAATAATACTGAATCATCATCATCATCAGTTAGGGACTTGAGATTGTTGCTCCATGAGACCCCAGCCCTGAAGTAAACTAATTCTAAGCTTTGGGGCACAAGGACACTCACCAGGGCCCGGAGGTTCGGTTCTGTTCATACAGAATGGGTTCGAACGGTGCTCATCTGTGGTTACTCGTGGGCTGAAGCCTTCTTAGCAACTTGGTCAAGGATTGGGTTCAAGCACTGCTCCCTTGCCTGCCAGCAGTGCCTGCAGAAGCTGCAGATGTTGTCCTGACAGTTAGATAGCAACCTCGGGCCTCCTGGCCCTACTGATATTTCTCCACCTACCTTCATTGGTTAGACTTATTTCCTTAGTCACAGACTGGCCGTTTATTGGGAGGCAGGCAATAGGAACCATGAAGATAACAAATTATTTAAACAAGGGCTGTGTGTATGTGTGTGTGTGTGCATATATGTGTGTGTATATATATATATATATATATATATATATATACATACATACATATATATATCATAAGTCCTCCCCAAAAAGAGTGTGTGTATATATATATATATATATATATATATATATATATATGATTTTTTTCCTGTTCCTTAAGTTTTAGGTGGTTTCCAAAAGAGCAAGCTGGTGTTTGTGCCTTTCCTAGGACATTTGAAGGTTTAAGCCTTCTGCAAACATTTACATTTCTGACCAGCCAGCAGCACTTAATATCTTCGACACTTCCTAAGATTAGAAAAAGGAGGAGAGCGCTTAGAGAGAGATTTGGCAAACAAGCCTGTCACAGTCTGGCAAGGAAGTGCTGCAGCAGCATTATCTGGCTCTGAATTTATTGGGACATTTGAAAGCAATTAAAATATCTTCTCTCCCAACTTATTTTTGTACGTTTTAAAGCACACACTGGCTTAGAATTAAAAACTTCCATTACAATAGAAATGAATTATCAAGCTGATTACAGATGTTTCTACCAGACTTTCTGATTGTCCCAGTAAGAATACAGTTAATGAGCCAAGCCAGGTGGCCCATGCCTTTAATCCCAGCAGAGGTAGGCAGATCTCTGTGAGTTCAAAGTCAGCCTGGTCTACATAGTAAGTTCCAGGGTAGCCAGGGATATTGAGAAGAGACCCTGTCTCAAAACAAAACAAAAAACAACAAACAAACAAACAACCTGCAAACAAACCCACAAAGGTGCTGGTGTAGGTCTGTAATCCCAGCACTCTGAAGTTGAAGACAGGAGAAATCAGAAGTTCAAAGCTATCCTCTGTTACATAATAAGTTGGAGCCCATCCTAGGCTACATCAAACCCTGTCTTAAAAATAAGTAAATATAACTCACTGGTTAGAGTTCTTGCCTACCATGCATGAAGCCCTTGGGTCAGCTCCTAACACAGCAAGAATTACATTACGAATAAGTCCTTGAGCATTATGTATGTGTGAGTGTGTGTATGCATGTGGACACATGTGCCACAGCCTACATGTGGGGGTCAGAAGTCCTCCCTCTCCTCCACATGTGGGTCCCAGGGACTCAATTCATCTGTCCCCTCAGGAAGTGCCTTTTCTCACTGAACCCTGAGACCAGCCCCGCCCTTGCTTAGCTTAAGTCCTCGGCTCCCTGGCAGAGTTAACCGACATGTACTGTCGATTTGCTTTTAAATAGTTTTGTTCCGTCTTTCATTTTTGAGAGTCTGTCTCTGTAGCCCTGGGCTGGCTTATAACTCTCTTTGTAGACCAGGATGGCCTCAAACTAACCAAAATCACCCTGCCTCTGCTTTGAATAAAGTTTGTCACTTTACAAAAACAAACAGAAAGAACAAACAAACAAATAAATATATTGAGCTAAAAATGCTTTAAAAAAATAAATCAATGTCTTCCTAATAAGTATGGCCTTTCTTGCTCATCCTGGTGTGTCCTTGAACTATTTCCAACACACACATGGCAATTTCAGCACCCCCCTCCGGCCCCCCCAACTACCAGCGATTCCGGTTTCCCTTCCCGGGATTAAGGCAGCACTCGGTGTAAAGCGAAACGCACCGGGGCGGGCTCCCGGGCGTCCTGGCTCCTGCGAGTCCATCTGCCCCTTTGTGGCTTGCAGAAAGATCCGGGGACCCTCTGAGACCTTGGCCCTACACAGGGGCAAAGCCCACTTCTGAACCCTGAGTGAGAATGGAATCAGTCCGGACCCAATCCGGCAGTCCCTACGGACATAAAGTGTGGTTGTGCAATTTTCTCAGTAAGATGACCCGAGGCCAGCGGCATGGTTGCTGCTTCCACGGAGACGATTTTCGTGCATTTGGGTTCTCTATAGTCAGCACTTAGGCCTGCGACCCGGTGTCGTCTTAGGCGACTATATTTTGAGAACATGTGGTGAAAATTGGGATTTTTTTTTCCCTCTTCCTCCTCCCCTCCCCACCCTTCTTCTTCTGCCTAAAAAACAAGATAAGCCTGTATGCAAATAGATTCCGGGTAACCTCAGATACGCTCTCGATTTTAACTTTATTTACAGAACTTAGAATTACAGAGCCTTCCTGGGACCCGACTAATTTCTATTTGCATACCTACAATATTACCAATATTCCACGTCTGAATCACTGGGTTTATCGCGCTGACGCTACTTTTAACCACACTAGCAGGGACAATGGGCGTCGTCTGTGTCAGCTTTAGGACTGTTTATGTAGGATTGTTTATATGGAGAGACAAAAGGGGCAGGATTTTTCCTATTTTTTTTTTTACATTTTTAAAATTAATCTTTCTGGATTAGCAAAGAAAGTAATGGGTCGCCTTGATGCTTTTTCCACAACTTTGTGCCTTGATACTGCCTTCTCATTGGTTAAGGGATATTTAAGGAAGTTTTTTTAAAATTGAAGTGAGCGCTGGAGGGGGGGGGGGATGTGACTCAGCCACAGGGTACTCAGCTTCGGTTCGCCACAAAACTAAAGTTATTGGGCTGGTGAGATGGCTCAGTGGGTAAGAGCACCCGACTGCTCTTCCGAAGGTCCAGAGTTCAAATCCCAGCAACCACATGGTGGCTCACAACCATCCGTAATGAGATCTGGTACCCTTTTCTGGAGTGTCTGAAGATGGCTACAGTGTACTTACATACAATAAATAAATCTTTAAAAAAAAAAAAAAAAAAAAAAAAAAAAAAAAAAAAACACTAAAGTTATTAAATTATAAATAAATAAATAAATAAATAAATAGATTGGTACCATGTCCAAATGATTTCAAGGTAACATTTGAACTAGTTTTATGTATGTAGTTCATACGCTAAAGAAACATACAGAATGCCATTCTGGTGACTATAACTGCTCTCCTTTTGAGGTTAAAAACACCAGTTTCTTGAAGAGAAGGTAGACTTTTAAATGTTGACTAGTTTTAAGATGCTCAAACACTTCTCCCACCTACACTCCTGAAAACAACCCTAATTAAACTCATTGGGTAATGCGCAAGATAGAATGGCCATTTTAAAAATAAAAAGGGAATGCTTGTTTGTGCCTTTAATCCCAGCACTTGGCAGGCAGAGACAGGCAGCCAGCCTGGTCTACAGAGTGAGTTCCACAACAGCCAGGGACACACACACAAAGAAAAAAAAAAAAAAGTAAAGGGGGGGCATTTTGGAAGGTGGGGGAGGGGCAGAGATAGTAAGGGGTGGAGTACCAAATTCATCATATACATGTCCAAAAAGGCCATAATGCAACCCATTATTACGAACAATTCACCTAGGCCAGCTGAAAAGACCAGCTTAGTGAATGACTCTTAGGACTAGAAATCTAAATGAATACAATGGAAGAGCCAAACAGGAAACAGAAGGAGGAGGACAACCTCAGGCGTTTGCCAGAGAGAGCAGGAAGTCAGAAGCAGCGAGTGTGTGACAGTTTATTTTCTGCGAGCCTTGTTATCAGGTGAATGAACTCCCTCTGGAGGATGGAAACAGGCAGACCGGGATGCCTGGCCACTCCAGCAGCTCCTGGATAGTTAGAAAGCTTCCCAAAGCCGGTTCTTCTCCGACGCCAATCGCGGCGCTTTTCTGCAAGGAGACACTGACTGGTTCATGAAACATCAAGATTTCGAAACCTGCTTGCACCATCTCTCTCTCTCTCTCTCTCTCTCTCTCTCTCTCTCTCCCTTCTCTCTCTCTCTCTCTCTCTCTCTCTCTCTCTCTCTCTCTCTCTCTCTCCCTCCTCTCTCTCTCTCTCTCTCCATTTCTTTCTCTCCATTTCTCTCTCTCCATTTCTCTCTCTCCATTTCTCTCTCTCCATTTCTCTCTCTCCATTTCTCTCTCTCTGTCTCTCTGTCTCTGTCTCTGTCTCTCTCTCTCTCTCTCTCTCTCTCTCTCTTTCCTACCTCTGCCTAAAGCAGTCTGTGGCCTAAACCCGGATAGGCTATCCCGATTTGCTGAGGTCTGGGGAGTTTGGGCAGAGTGGACATAGCTGAGGGGCTTGGGGTGTCCAAGACAGAAGCTCAGAACCTCCCCATACCCTGCTAGTCCGTCTGGAGGGGGTTCTCTCTATCTCCCCCGGGGGCCTGTGATTAACTAATTCTGGTGCAGTAACTATTTGGCCATAGCCCTGGCCGGTCTCCAGGTTTCATGTGGAACTGTAAATGGGCGTGGTCCCCAGATAGGCTGGCCTGTGTTCCTAGGAAGCCTTACATACAAGCCCCAGCCCTGCAGAATTGGCCTGAAATGGGTTACAAATGAGAGTGTGTTTGGCTAGAGAGTACTGATTTCTTGATCCTTTTCTCAGTTCTGAGCTCAGGTTAGCTTAGTGACCAAAAGCCTGTCAACAAATGTTTGTGTCAGGAAGAAATGCGAGAGAGCTGTTTTTTTGCTTGAAACAGCTTCATCCTGACTCTTTTCTTAAACGAGGAGACTGTTTTTGGCTATATATATATATATATATATATATATATATATATATATATATATAATATATACATATGTGTGTGTATATATGTATATATATATGTATATATCTCCAAAATACACACACACATAGTGGGTATATAAATAAAACAAATATATCAATATTTATAGATTAAAAACATATATATATATATATATATATATATATCTCCAAACACACACATATTTATATATACACATACATATATATATATAGTGGGTATATAAATTATATATTTGAGACAAGCTATCATAGAAGTCCAGGCTGCCAGCTATAATTTGCTTTGTAGCTGAGGCAGACTTTGAACTCCTGGCCTTCATGGCTTGAATTACAAGTGCATTATCATTGAAGGAGTGGAGCCCAGTGTCTCATGTGCTGAGCAATCACCCTACCAATTCAGGTACATCCCTAACATTATTTATTTATTTATTTTGCTTTCTGAGACAGAGTGCCTCTATGTAGTCCTTCCTGGCTGCCCAGAACTTGCTAGGTAGACTAGCAACTCACAGAGATCCTACTAGACCTGCCTCTGGTGAGCTGGAATCAGAGGTGTGTACCAACACACCCAACCCTTAATATGCATTCTTTTTATTTTTAAGATTTATTTATTTTATGTATGTAAGTACATTGTAACCATACAGATGCTTGTGAGCTTTCACGTGGTTGTTGGAATTGAATTTTAGGTACCTCTGCTAGCTTCGGTCAGCCCTGCTCACTCCATTAATTCTGCTCACTCAGGCCCAAAGATTTATTTATTATTATAAATAAGTACACGGTAGCTGTCTTCAGACACACCTGAAGAGGGTGTCAGCTCTCATTACGGGTGGTTGTGAGCCACCATGTGGTTGTCTGGATTTGAACTCAGGACCTTTGGAAAAGCAGTCAGTGCTCTTAACAGCTGAGCCATCTTGCCACCCTCTTAATGTGCATTCTTTAAAAGATTATTTTTTGGCCGGGCGTGGTGGCACACGCCTTTAATCCCAGCACTCGGGAGGCAGAGGCAGGTGGATTTCTGAGTTTGAGACCAGCCTGTTCTACAAAGTGAGTTCCAGGACAGCCAGGGCTACACAGAGAAACCCTTATAAACTTATAAAATTTTATAAAGGTTTAAAATGTATAAAATTATAAATTTTGAGGTGAAGTTGGTGATTTGGGGTAAAACGTCAGTAAAGATGAGCAGCTGAAACTTCTGACAGTTGGGGGCTCCCGACGACATTTCACCTTTACCTAGGACTGTAGAGTCCCTCCCTCAAATGGCGCCTTCTGTTTGCATTGCGGTGTTAAGAGGATTTCACAGGTGACTTCAAGGCACAGTAGAAAGGAAGAAAGAAAGGAGACTGTCCCGTTTGCTAGGTTGAGTCAGTGGCTCAGCCAAGGGGGAAACAAATCCCTATAGGATTCCAGGACTGGGTTCAATTCCTCCCCCCTCACCCCCGAATTTACACATTCTTATCCTGAACGGGAGAAACGGGGAGTTTGTGTGGCCTGCTTTCCAAAGAACCTGCGTTTGTAACTTCTAGACTCCACAAAGAGGTTTCTGCCAGTTTCTTCCCTCTGCCTCAGGCTTCCTGTTCTTCTCTCTCTCTCTCTCTCTCTCTCTCTCTCTCTCTCTCTCTCTCTCTCTCTCTCTCTCTCTCTCTCTCTCTCTCTCTCTGTCTCCCTTTCTCTCTTTCTCTTACAACACACAGATTACCTGTAAGAGAAGGAAGTGGTCTAAGTATGGGTTTTCTCTGAAATGGCTTCCTCTTTCTTTTTCTTTTTTTTCTCCCAGAGTGCATTCTGGTATCATTTTATCCCAGCCCCTCCCCCCTCACCACCCTCTGTCTATCCCACCCTCCTCCTCCTCCACTAACATCTTATTAATTAATGATCCCCACTGAGTTTAACTTCCTTTGTGTGGCTGACTGAGTGTTTGATTTCACAATTTTAACAATGATGTAACAGTGGGGGTGTTTTCCCCCCCTATCATTGAGAAAGAAAACTATAATTTTAAAAAGAAAAAAAAAAAACTTATTTCTAGTAATTCACTCAGCGGGTGGTTATACTGGCACCGTGGGAAATACGTGGTGGAGTTTGATGACAAACTCAGGCTGTTTTTAGCGGGACAATCGGGAAGGGGAAGCCTTCTCAAGTGGGTCAATAAAACACCTGGGAGACGGACATTTCTGTTGGAGAAGGAGGCGGAAGGCTGTGTGGGAGGAATTCTGCCGAATTACTCAGCTAAAAGTCCCTGTGCACTGCCCTCCTGTTGGGCTGGGCTGCACTGGGCGGAGTCAGCCTTTTCCCCTGCCCTTGGCATTCTATCAGGCTGTCTTCTGACCCAATTTCATCTCAAACCTTGTAAAAGAAACCCCTGTTCTCTGGTGTGTGATGCTCCCCTCTGAGGTGACAGACCCCTCTCTCTGGTGCTGGTTTTCTTTGGGTCGCATTTGCAGAACACTAGGCATTTCAGGGGCGACGAAGAGGATTGTCACCCACCACTGCATTAAGGAGGCAAATGTCTTAGATACACTCCTTCCCTCCTGGCAGCACCTTCTGAGAGTCACCTGTATTCTTTTCTTTAATTCTAACTGCAAACCCCCAGTGGGACAGAATCTATGGATGTCCTCACTACTCACAGATGGGGAAAATCCGGGGCTCAGAGATGACAATGCCCAGAATCACACAGCTAGGCTTGGCTGCATGGAGCTATTCACTCAATGATGTCCCCAGGCTGGGCTTGCCAAGGTTTGCCACGCAAACCTTGTCTCAGAGACTCAATCGGTCTATATCTTTCTCCCCTGCCTCTCTTTTCCTTCCTGCCTCCCACAATCTCACAGGAAAGCTTAAGAAGTCAGGGAGAGTCCACTTTAAATAGACTGCACAGGGAACTAGAACCCACCAAGAGGGAACCTCTCTTTTTCTTTTTTAATCTGATAATGTTGAGCCCATGTGCTGGTTGTATCACGTGTGCACAGTGTCTCTCTAGCAAGTTCAGAAGAGAAGCTGTAGTTCCCATATTAAGAAACGGCACAGAGGGCCAGCAAGACGGCTGAGGCAATAGGGACTGGATAGTGATAGGACACTTGAGTTCCATCCTCAGAACCCACACAATGGAAGGCACTGACTCCTCAAGTAATGCCCTGACCTACTACACACTTGAGCCACGGCACATGTGTTCACTCACATGCACAGTAAATAAGTTTTAAAGTGTAAAGTATATGTTTGTTTGAGACGGGGATCTCTCCATTGTCTTGGAGTGCACACTATGTAGATCAGGCTGGCCTTGAACTCACAAAAGACCTTTATTCCTTTGCCTCCCAAGTGCCCGGATTAAAGGCGTGTGCCACCACACCTGGCTGAAAAAGAGGTATTTTTTAAAAGCAGCAATGAACAAACAAAATAGAGACAAAAAGAGAGAGAGAACAAAATAAAAAATAAATAAAAAAATAAAAAAAACAACGTCAACTCTAGCCTTAAGGTCTGGAGGGATATTTCTGTTAGTTGCAAATTCTTGACCACAAATAAGTTTTTCTTTGAAGTGAGGGGAGGCTAGGGGGCTGGAGAGGTGAGGGACACTGTGGTTAAGAGCATTGGCTGCTCTTGTAGAAGACCCAGGTTTCATTCCTAACAGCTACAAGGTGGCTCACACCACCTGTAACCCCAGTCCCAAGGGATGAAACACCCTTCTCAGACATCAGGCACCTGAAGCAGAGACATCCACCCACCCAGGCAAAAATACAACTACAGAAAAATAAATAATTCTTAAATGTTTTGTGTGTGTGTGTGTATGTGTGTGTGTGCGCGCGCGTGTGTGTATACACACACATTCTAAATATATTAAAGTCTATGCACGTGCGCATGTAAGTATCTCTCCTACGCTTTTGATATAAGAGAAAAGCTTTTCAGTGTTTAACTAGCCACAATATGGTGACTATGCTATTTGTTCAGAGGTAAGGCTGGAGGCCAACTAAGCTGCCAGCAGATTGACATCTCGTTTCTCGTGGAGACTTTACAAGCCTCCAGTGTTCTCATTCTAAACCCACATAATTGTTCCTGGTGGACGCAGAGCAGGCGGAAGCCCAGCTTCATGCACACGGACTCGATAGTGCTCCGGAAACTTCTTATTCTGGACCAAATCCTCCTATCACTTCTCCTCTGGTGATTCATCCCTACCGCCTTCTGAAGAGGAAGTGAGCGGCACACACACAGGCTTTCCTGTTCTTTTAAATCTTTTGTTTATTTTGTTTTTGTTGTTCTGGGGCTCTAAGGATAAATCCACGCAGCCTTGATTGTTATTAACGTTCTGCCGCTAAGCCACACCCCCAGCTTTCTTTGTCTGGAATTCCCTCACTCATTTCCCCCCTTTGCTTGAGACCGGGTCTCCCGGTGTAGCCTGGATGGCTTAGAATTCACCGGGCTGGCCTCAGGCTCACATTCTGTCTCTGCCTCCTGAGTGCTACGATTAAGGCTATGCGTGCTGCTACATACATTGTAAAAAGCGAAGCACCCACTCTGTGAAATAACGCTGTAAATGATAAATAATTTTTTCCTCAGATTAATTTATTTTATGTTACGTGTGTGAGTGTTTTTCCTGCATACGTGTACACTATTGGCGTGCCTGGTGTCCCGGGCAGTCGGAAGAAAGCATTGGATTTCCTGGAACCGTAGTCGAAAATGGCTGAATCCTGAAAATTTAACCCAGGTCTTTCCAAGAGCAACAAGTACTCCCAACCACTGAGCTGCCTTGCCAGCCCCACTGTATGATCATTTTGAATCAATCAATTAATTATTGGGAATGGGATCGCAAGTGCCATGGGTTTTGGTGGGGGAGGGGTTGGGAAGGTCGGAGGTCCGCTTTGTGGTATTGATTCTCTCTGTTCATCTTTATGTAATTTCCAGGGACTAACTCAGGTCTTTTAGCTTGAAGGGTCATCTCTCCTGTCCAGTACAGCTAAAAAGTTTTTGGTTGTTTTTGTTTTTGTTTTTGTTTTGTTTTGTTTTGTTTGGCTAAGCATGGTGGCACATACTTTTAGTCCCAGAACTTTGGAGGCAGGCAGGTCTCTTGTGAGTTCCAGGCCAGCCTGGTCTACAAAGTAAGAAAAGGGAATAAGAGGAGGAGGAGGAGTTGGAAGAGGGGGAAGAGGGGCAGGAGGGGAGGGAGAGCAAAAGGAGAAGGAAGAGAGAAGAAATAAGAGCTTTTCTTTGAGAGTCAGAAGGATGCACACATACACATATACATAAATAAATACATAAATATAATTAAGGGCAAGGTTTAATCTTTTATGTGTGTGATTGCTTTGCCTGCATGTATGTCTGTGCACATATGTGTCCCTGATGCCAGAGGAGGGAGTTGGAGTCCCTGGAACTGGAGTTAGAGATGGCTGTGAGCTACTATGTGGCTGCTGGGCACCAAACTCCAGTCCTCTGGAAGGGCAACCAGTGGTTTTAACTGCTGAGCTCTCTCCATCCTCTTTTTCTTTTGTGAAAGTGAGCTTAGCGTAACTTAGATTGGCCTTGAATTAACTCACTAAGTAGCTGAGGATAGTCTTGAACTCCTGAACCTGTGGACTCCCAAATACTGAAATCAGAGACATGACTTAAAATGTCTGACTTAACATTTTTAGTATCTTTCTATGAAGGAAAGAGCTCACACACATACACACACACACAAAATGTGTTCCTTGGAGCTGTTAACTTTTGTTAAATGGCCTTCCAGAAGTTTAAACAGGGGCTGGTGAGAGGGCTCAGTGGGTAAGAGCACCCGACTGCTCTTCCAAAGGTCCAGAGTTCAAGTCCCAGCAACCACATGGTGGCTCACAACCATCCGTAACGAGATCTGGCGCCCTCTTCTGGAGTGTCTGAAGACAGCTACAGTGTACTTACATATAATAAATAAATAAATCTAAAAAAAAAAAAAAAAAGAAGTTTAAACAGAGGTTGGAGAGGCTGTGAATGTTGCTCACATTGTAGAATGTCTGCATTGGATACCTGTTTCAGGTCTAGGCCTGAATCCCACCCAGCATTGGAAGGAGAGGCAAGGCTTCAATGGCGTTATACTCTGTACAAACAGCTGGAGGGCAGCCTGACTTACACTACACTTCGGAGAGGGTGGGGAGGTTGTGTTTTCTGACAACCTTGGCAGTAGAAAGAGATTTGATCCGCCAGGATTAATTAATTTATACTCTGTAGATTATCACACAGAAAACAAGCAAACAAAGGAACAAAAACCCAGGGTGTGTAGACGGAGCTAAGACCTCACAGGAGACTAGCAGGCAAACCATACTAAAGACAGGACAGATGGGGACGGTCAGAATATGCAAAGTCCCTGGGCTAAGAAGGAGCAGGAGTTTTTTTGTTTTTGTTTTTGTTTTTTTTAGAACTAAATAAAGACAGAAAAGATCTAAAAATAAATAAATAAAACTGCAAGGGAGGCAGAAGATGGGGAGAGAGAGGAGAAACCTGCAGCGGACAGAAGGGAATGGGTTTGGTTGTGCTCTTTTGGGAGGTAGGTGTGTGGAGTTGTTTGCTTTTCCTAGCTTTCTTCCAGAAGGGCATTAATCTTTTAGCTGCTACTCACTGCAAATGGGGTATCTGTGCTCTTCTTAGACACTTCCCACTACTAATTTTTATTCTGTTTTATTTTTTTTTCTTGAGTGTAGATGTGCAGATATGTTTGTGTGTGTGTATTTATGGGTGTGTAAGCAAGCTCGTGTGTGTGTGGGTCAAAGGTTGGCCTTGGGTATTTCTCTCTTTTTTTTTTCTTTTTTTTCTTTTTTTTTTTTTTTTGTTTTTTCGAGACAGGGTTTCTCTGTATAGCCCTGGCTGTCCTGGAACTCACTCTGTAGACCAGGCTGGCCTCGAACTCAGAAATCCGCCTGCCTCTGCCTCCCGAGTGCTGGGATTAAAGGCGTGCGCCACCACGCCCGGCTCGTGTGCCTTATTTTTGAGACAGGGTCTCCCACTGGCTCGGAGCTCACTGAGTAGGCCAGACTGGTTGGTGTGTGGGTGTGTGGGTGTGGGAGTGGGTCTGTCTGTCTGACTGTCTGTGTTCTGGGGGGGTGTGAACTCAACTCCTCACACTTGCAAGGCTAACTAACATCTTACCAACAGAGCGTTCTCTCTGGCCATGTTGGCTTCTTGTCAAACTTGAGATGATCCTTCTGCTTCAGCTTCCTGAGTATGAGGATGGGGTTTGAGGCACCCTGTCCGTCTTCCTTCCTTCCTTCCTTCCTTCCTTCCTTCCTTCCTTCCTTCCTTCCTTCCTTCCTTCCTTCCCTCCTTTTTTCTTTCTTTATCTGAGGTAGATTTTCACTCTGTAGCTCAGGCTTGCCTCAAGGTTTCTGTCACCATCCTGCCTCAGCCTCCCAAGTGCTGGGATTTCAGGGTTGCCCTATTGAACTCAACTCTTGTCTGTCTACTTATCTGTCTGTCTATCTATCTATCTATCTATCTATCTATCTATCTATCTACCTATCTATCTATCTATCTTTCTGGTCTCATTTTGTAACCTTGACTGTCCTGGAACTTACTATATATACAGGGCTGGCCTCAGACTCAAAGAGATCTGCCTGCCTCTGCCTCTGGGGTTCTGGGATTAAACGTATCCATCACCACAACTGCCTGCTAATTAGTTTTTAAACGTTTGTAGTCCTCTTCTTCTTTGCTCACTTATTCCTTAGGTTTAGAAATGACCTCGGAAAAAGAACAGCATGTTCAGTATGTCCCTGCATGTGGCCCAGAGTTAGTTCCTGTGTCCCACGGTTTCCTTGGTCTTTGGGTTGTTTTTGTTTGTTTGTTTTTTTAAAGACAGGATCTCAGACATCCCAGCTTGTCCTCTGACTCACTACAAACCCAGAGGATGACTTAGACTTCTGAGAACTAGCCTTCACCCCTCAAGTAATGGAGTTGCAGACATGGGTCACACCTGATTTATGGGGTGCTGGGATGAAATCCAGGGCCTCCTGAACGCTCTATACACACACTCTGCCAGCTGAGCCGCATCTCGAGCCCCCTCTTGGTGTTCTTCGACCCCTAGCCTTGGCGTGAGACTGAATGTCTGTATGGGTTAGTCTTGGCTGTCACCCTGACTGGATTGAGAAATACTTCGAAGATAGTTAGTACATCACACCTCCCGGTGTGACACTGAGTCCTGACTGCACGGATGCTTTAATCCTTGGGCAGATTCATCCGAAACAGTTACTGGGAGGCAGTGGCAACGTGTCCCTGGCTGTAGCAAGTCCTGGTCCTTCTTGTCTCCATGATGAGAAGTCCTCGGCTCCACCCCCTCACCCCACCCCAACCCACCCATGACCCAGGAAACTGCTAGAAGCAGAGCAAACACATGCTTCCTCTCTTGAGCTGTTTCTGTCGAGCATTTTATCATAACATGGAAACAACTAAGAATTAATACAATCATGTTGTCAACATTGGCATGGTCATTTGGAAGATTCTCAAAAGCCTTCTAAAAGTCATTTGCTTGTGTAGCCTGTGTACTTGAGGGGAGGGGAAAGAGAGCGTGTGGAGGTCTGAGGACAATTTTGGAGTTTGTTTTTTTCCTTTTCTCTTGTGTGGGCTCTGGGGATCAAATTCAGGTTGTTAAGCATGGCAGGAAGAATCTTTACCAACTGAGCCATCTCACTGACTTCAGACTTCCAAATGATGCTAAATATACAAAGCAGGTTTTATTTATTTTTATTTTATTTATTTGTTTGTTTGTTTGTTTTTCAAGACAGGGTTTCTCTGTGTAGCCCTGGCTGTCCTGGAACTCACTTTGTAGACCAGGCTGGACTTGAACTCAGAAATCTGCCTGCCTCTATCTCCCAACTGCTGAGATTAAAGGTGTGTGCCACCATCGGCTGGTTTTATTTTATTTTATTTTGAGATCGCGTTTCCCAACATGTAGTAGCCATATCTTTACTAACTCCTGAGTGCTGAAATTAAAGGTGTGCACCATTATATAATTCTTGTTTATTCTATGTTTATGGGTATTTTGCTTGGATGTATGTTTTTATACCTTGTGGGAGCCTGGTGCCTGCAGAGCCAGAAGAGAGAATCAGGTCTGGTGTTATAATGGGTTGTAAGCTGCCATATGGGTCCTGGGATCTGAACCTAGGTCCTCTGGAAGAGCCCTCAGTGCTCTTAGCCTCAGAGCCAACTCTCCAGCTGGGCTTCTTTCCTAAGAGAAATCGGTGTCTTGGTTTCTTCTCCTGGTGCTGTGATAAAATATCCTGGCAAAGGTAACTCAAGGGACCAAAGGTTTATTTCAGCTCACAGTTCAGTAGTACAATTCTTAGAGGGGAGGGTCTGGGAGGTAGGAGCTTAAAGTGTGCTGGCTACAGGGTACCCCCAGAGAGCGATGGATGAAACAGTCCTGGATTCCTGCAGAGGGAATGATACCACCCACTGTTGAGTAGTTAAGCTGGGTCTTCCCCAGTTTAACTACTCAATTCACCTAATCAAAGCAGTCTTTCCCTATAGACAAGCCTAAACTAAATAATCCCTTCCACATTTGCCTAGATGCTGGCTCTCCTGGGCATCCAGCTGAAGGTAATACTAACCATCACGTTGGCAAAGCAGACACTGGTGTGAGCTTTGTTGAAAGCCCACTACTCTCCTCTTGAGCCCTTAAGACGGCTGGAACTGACAGTCGCCTGGGAGACAAACCTTTGGACCTACCTATGAGGGGGTTGCTATGCATGACAATTGATGGAGGACCGACCATCTCCACCTCTTTCCTCTAGCTGAGATGCAGGAATGGATAAAAAGAAAAGAAGCCAAGAACCAGTGTTAGTTTTTCTCTGGTTCCTGACTCGAAGATGCATCGCGACTGGCCTCCATGACTTCTGTGTCGCAACGGACTGTGGCCCTCAAACTGTGAGCCCAAAATACCTTTCCTACCTTAAGTTTCTCATGTCCAATTAGCCACAGCAGTGAGAGAGCTGGGAAATAGTGCTGTGGCAAGGGCTGGGGCCTATAAATCAGCCACTAGGGTGCTTGCCTGCTGTGCACATAGCCCTAAATTGCATCCCAAGCAATGCTAGAACTGGTCTCAGTAGAGCACTTCTGTAATCCCAGCACTCAGGAATGGGGCCATCCTGAGCATCAGTGCACTGTAGTGAGGTCAAGACTATTCTGGGCTAGAGGTCTAGAGACTCCAAAAGCAAGCGAGTAAAAACTAACAACACTTTTATCTTTTATAATGATGATCTACCATTTATAAACATCAGCATGGGGCTGGAGAGATGGCCCAACAGTTAAGAGCACTAGCTGCTGTTTCAGAGGACGGGAGTTCAGTTCCCAACACCCACAGAAGGCAGTTCATGACTGCCTGTTACTCTTTCTTCAGGAGATCTGATGCCCTTTGCTGGCTTTCTCTGGCACCTACCCTTGCATGCACATACCCATATGCACACCCACACACCTACACAATTTAAAAAATATATACAAATAAAATTGTAAAGAAACACCAGCGCTAGAGAGATAGCTCAATGGTTAGGCACACTGGATGTTCTTTCAGAAGATCTACATTTCCTTCCCAGAATGCACTCAGTGGATCACAATCCATCTATAACTGCTCTTAACTGCTGAGACACCTCCCCAGACCTCTGTCTGTTTTTGTGGCAAGGTCTCATGTAGCCCAGGCTAGCCTCAAACTCACCATGTAGCTGAGGATGACTTTAAACTCCTGATCCTCCTGCCTCTGATTTCCAAATGCTAGGATTATAAGATGGTGCTGCCAAGCCCAGCTTGTATGTGGGACTTCACAGAAGCTAGGCAGGCGCTTCACCTGAGCTGTACCTCCATCTGGTGGTATGGTGTTACTGTTGCTTTTGTTGTTCTGTATCTGGTAGTGTGGATCTAAAACAGGGCTTCCCACGTGTCAGACAGGGATTGCTACTCAACTATGTCCCAAGTGAGACCCTAGTGTGTTTGTGTGTGTGTATGTATTTCCTTCTCTCCTGTCCTTTATTTTTGTTTTTGTTTTTGTTTTTTTGAGTCAAGGTCTCACTATGTAGCCCTGGCTAGCCTGGAATTCATTAGGTAGACTAGCCTGGCTTAGAGCTTGCAGCAGGGACTAGAGAGGTGGCTCACCAGTTAGTTAAGAACATGAGCTGTTTTTCCAGAGGATCTGAGTTCAGTTCTCCAACTCCAGAGTTTCTTCTGGCTGCTTCCAGGACACACACACACACACACACACACACACAAATAAAAATAACCTCTAAAAAACAAAAACAGAGCCGGGCGTGGTGGCGCACGCCTTTAATCCTAGCACTTGGGAGGCAGAGGCAGGCAGATTTCTGAGTTCGAGGACAGCCTGGTCTACAGAAAAAAACTGTCTCGAAACAAACAAACAAACAAACAAAACAAAACCAGAATGTGAGGGCAATCCTTCTTCCTCTGGCTTCTGAGTTCAGGAGCGTCAGGCACCAATCACCATGCTCCATTTATACCGGTGCACAAGATGGAGTCTAGGGTCTCCATGCATGCCAGGCAAACACTCCGCTCGCTGATCTACACCCAGGCCCTATTGCTGTTTTCTATAGCTCCGCTAAGAATGGTTTTATGGCCAGGAGGTGGTGGGGCAGCCTTTAATCCCTGCACTCAGGTGGGGGTGGGATGGGCAAGGCAGAGGCAGGCAAATCTCTGTGAGTTCAGGCCAGCCTGGTCTACAGAGCGAGTTCCAGGCCATCCAGTTCCACACAGAGAAACCCTGCCTAGAAAAATCAGATTAAATAAATACATAATACAGATTGGCTTTATGTTTTATAATTGAGAAAAAAATCAAAGAAAAATTAATTTTACATTATGTAAGTTTCCATTTGGTATCCAAACATTAAGTTACATCAGAACAGTTACGTGGGTGGTGAATTTAGTTATTTTTCTCTACTTGACTTTGCTGTCACGGAGCTGGGTAGGTACACCAAAGGTCTAGAATATTGATGGAAAATACTTGCCGACTACTCCCCTCAGTGTCATTTGAAGAGAGATTTAGTTTAAGTGACCAAGTGAGGTTAGCATTTAGCTGGAGGCACATTCAAGTGAAGTCACAGCAGATCTGAGAGCCCTGAGGTAGGATCGCGTGGGTGTCTGTGTGGGTGTCTGTGTGGGTGTCTGTGTTCCTAGCAAGACAAGGGAGCTCACTCTGACCTCTGCAGAGCAGAGAAGAAAAGCAGAAGGGGATCACCGCACCAGTCCTCAGCGAGAACATCGGCTTCATACCCTCCCAGATGGAGCCATAGCAGCTTTGAGATGAAAAGATGAAAGATGGTGTATGGGTGCTAACTGGGCTTATTTAGACAGGATGTCTGTGTTTAAGAATAAGCTGGCTGGAGATGGGGACACACTCCTGTCCCAGCACTTGAGAAGCAGAGGAAGGAAGATTGAGAGTTCATGACCACCTTGGGCTGGGCTACATAGTAAGATACTGTTTGGTCTGGAGAGCTGGCTTACCGGGAATACGCAAATTTGCTTCACAGTACCCAATGGCAGCTCACCACTGACTGTAACTCCAGCTCCAGAGGATCCGACACCTTCTTCTAGCCTCCACAAGCATACACGCGTACATGTGTGCGAGTATGTGCATATGTGAGTATGTGGTATGTATGTGTGCATGTGTGTGAGTGTGTATGTGTGTGCATGCCTGTGTGAGTAAATGTGTGCTCATATGTGTGCATGCATGCATGCGTGTGTGCACCCATGAGCTCAAGTATGTATGTGTGTGTGTGTGTGTCTGTGTGTGTGTGTGTGTGTGTGAGAGAGAGAGAGAGAGAGAGAGAGAGAGAGAGAGAGAGAGAGAACAAGCATGTGTGCTAGCCACCCGTGGATGTTAGTTCTTGATTTTTACCTTGTTTGAGACAGTCTCTTTTAGAGGTTCTCCTGTTTCTGCCTCAGACTTCCGCAGCAAGCTCTTTGTCCCCTGAGCCATATCCCCTGCCTTCAACTGTGTGCTATTTCATGACTGCAGAACTTGGGAGGAACGAAACTATTCATAGCCTAAAACCTTGGAAAAAGACTGAATTTCTTGAGTGAGGTAGAGAACGAAGCTAGTCCCTTCCTTTAATTAGGAACTTCTCCACTCTGGGAGTTTAATTGCATGGTGCTTAACTGGGGGTGCTTTGAGGGGGCGGGGGGGAGGCAGGATCTCCTGTCCTAGGCTGACCTTGAACCTGCTAAATTGCAGAGGATAGCCTTGAACTCCTGATCCTCCTGCATCTATTCCCAAGTACTGGATTACAAGCATGCGCCACCACTGCAGGCTTTTATGTTGCTGGAGAGAGAATCCAGGGCTTCCTGCCTTTGAGGCAAGCACTCCTCCATTTGAGTAGACTGCCAGTCCCTGATTTAGGTCTTTCATTTTTTGTTTTTGAAGCATTGGAGGTGAGCCAACGGCCGTGTACATTCTAGGCAAGCACTCTACCATGGAGCCACACCTCCAAATCCTACATTGCTTTTTGCACTTTTATTGATTGCTGTTCTCTTGTTTGTTTTTTGAGACAGGGAATTCACAGGGAGTCAAAGTTGGTCTCTAAGTTGTTCCCTACCTTCTGTCTCTGTGCTGGGATTAGAGGGGTGTGTGTGTTTGTGTGTATGTGTGTGTGGATATGTGTGTGTGTCTGTCTGTGTGCATGTGTGTGTGCTTATGTGTGTGCATGTGTGTGTGTGTCTGTGTGTGTGCATATGTATGTGTGTGTGTTTATTTTGAGACAGGGTCTAGCTATGTAACTATGTATTTGCCTTGGAACTTTCCACCCTCCTGCCTCCACCCCTTGCTTGCTGTTGGTTTTTAACGCTAGCTAGCATTTTGTTATCCCAAAGGAAACTCTCAGATCACACAGACACTTAGAAGACAAGAAATGCTTCAACAACTGACAAACCTCAGACTTCCTGTCTTTCTGTAACTTGCCCTTCCTCTTTCCCCTTCTTTCATTTGCTAATACTCTCTGGGGCCAAGGCTGTGTCTGCCACAGTTCCTAGGTAGATCAGCCTCAAAGGACATTCTTTACTGTGTTCCATAGAGTTTCAACAGCACAACAAGCTATTCAAAATAGACACGTAGGGTTTTGCAAAGACGCCAGCATTTTAATATGTCATCAGAACAAGCCAGGATGCAATCTATGACACAGTAGGGCTAGCATTTCCTCTAGCTTCTCTACAGTCCTTGCTCCGTCACTGGTCACTGTCTTACTTTTCTATTGTTGTGATAAAACACCGTGACCTAAAGCACTTAGGAAGGAGAGAGATTTTCATTACACAGCTCTCAGGACTTGTCACTGAGGGGAGCCAGGACCAGAACTCATACAGGGCAGGAACCTGGAAGCAGGAGCTGGTGCAGAGGCCATGGAGGGGTGCTGCTGACTGGCTTGCCCCTCATGGATTGCTCAGCCTGCTTTCTTACAAAGCTCGAGACCACCAGCTCAGGGATGGCAGGTCACCAATCACCAGTTAAGAAAATGTACTGCAGATTTGTCCACAGGGTATTTTGTCTGTCCAGATGTTTGTGTCTCATCTTTGTGCCTGGTGTTCATGGAGGGCTGGAGATGGCACAGGTTTTCCTGGCTCTGGTTAATATGGTTGAGTTGCCATGGGGGTGCTAGGAATTGAACCCCATCTTCAGCAAGAACAACAGGTTCTCTTTACTGATGAGCCAGCTCTCCGGCCCCCAAAACAGAGTTCTTTAAAATGAAGTATCATAGCATTGTCTTTTCCCTGTGCATGCCCCACCCCCATCACAGCCTTAGGAATGTATATACTATATATATTATATCTACATATAAATATATAAATATAAGATATAATATGTATAGTTTAACATATATCAAATATATCAGATACAATTTATATGTATGATTTTTATTTTATTATTTTTTTTAGTTTTCGAGACAGGGTTTCTCTGTGTAGCCTTGGTTGTCCTGGAACTCACTCTGTAGACTAGGCTCTCCTTGAACTCAGAAATCCACCTGTCTCTGCCTCCCAAGTGCTGGGATTAAAGGCGTGCGCCACCACTGCCCGGCTGTATGATTTTTTTTTTTTTAAAGAACACATTTCTTATGCAATCTGTGCTGCATTTCTTGAATGAGGAAGTCTTTGTGTGGACAGTGCTGTTAAAAGCTAGGCTGGGGCCAGGCGTGGTGGCGCACGCCTTTAATCCCAGCACTTGGGAGGCAGAGGCAGGCAGATTTCTGAGTTTGAGGCCAGCCTGGTCTACAGATTGAGTTCGAGGACAGCCAGGGCTACACAGAGAAACCCTGTCTCAAAAAACCAAAAAACAAACAACAACAACAACAAAAGCTAGGCTGGGCCCAGGCGTTGAGATGATCATCCAGAGTGAGGAAGGAAGCAACCCATTCTTGCCCTGTAACCTAAAGTGCTCTTCACCGAGTTGCCTGCACACAGCCCCTCACTGGGGCCTCCCCTCGGCTGCCACCAGTCCCTGTGTCCTAATCCAGGCTCTCTGTGATGCTTGCTCCAAACAAGTAACTGGGAACTCCATTTCTATTTTGTTTGTATGTGTGTGTATGTATGTAAGTATGTATATGCATATATATATGTATATGCATATATATATATGTATATATATGTATACATATGCATGTGTGTTTGAGTGAGTATATGTATGTATATATGTATGGTGTATATGTATGCATGTGCATGTATGGATAGACATATGGTATATGTATATGTATGTATGTATGGTACATATATGTGTGTATATGTATGTATATATGTATGGTGCATGCATGCATGTATAGTGTATATGTATGTATGTATATTATGTATAGACATATGGTATATGTATGTGCGTACATGTATGTATGTATATGTATGTATATTATGTATAGACATACGGTATATGTATGTGCGTACATGTATGTGTGCATGTATGTATGTATGTGTATATATATGTATGGTACATATATGTGTATATGTATTATATATGTATGATGTATGCATGCATGCATGTATGTAGAGTGTATATGTATGTATGTATATGTATGTATAGACATATGGTGCATGCATGTGTGTATGTGTATGTATGTATGTAAGTAAGTATGATGTGTACATGCATGTGTGTGTTATGTGTGTACATGCCACAGCCAGTCAGTTGGGCATTAAAGTCAGCCCGCATGAGACTCTGTCTCAGAGAGTGTTCATTGGCTAAAATGTCAGTCAGGCAGACCTGACCACCCTTTAGTGAGCCCCTAAACCCACAAAGGCAGATGTATCAGTAATTCTGACATTATATTGGAGACTCTCGGTGGAGAGAAAAGAATGGCCTGGAATCTCAGAGGCTAGCTAGCTTGGCGTGGGTGGTGAAAGCTTAGAAACTAGAGGCTGCTTGAGGTGGAAGCAGATCGCTGAGTCCTGAAAGGTGTCCCCGACATCCCTTGAATCTAATTCTCAAACCATGTAAGATGGTGTCCATTGACTGACAGGACTGAGGTGGGCGGACTTGGGCTGCTTCCCAGCTGCTCTCCTTTCCAAACGTTCTGCTCTTCCATAGCAGCGTGACTCTGTTCCTGCTCTTGGGGAAGAAGCGCGTTGTTTTAAAGATGTATTTGTCTGTCTGTGTGTGGGTACGTGCATGGGAGTGCAGGCTCCTAAGGAGGCTGAGCGGGGGGTGGGGGGTGGGGTGGGGGGGGGTTCAGATCTTCTGAAGCTGGAGTTAGAGGCAGTGGGGAACTAACTGCCTAACTTGGGTGCTGGGGATCTCTGGAAGAGCCACAAGTGCCCTTACAAACTGAACCGATGCTCCAGCCCCAGGTGTGTGTATTTTTTTGTTTGTTTGTTTTGTTTTGTTTTTTGGTTTTTCGAAACAGGGTTTCTCTGTGTAACCCTGGCTGTCCTGGAACTCACTCTGTAGTCCAGGATGGCCTCGAACTCAGAAATCCGTCTGCCTCTGCCTGCCAAATGCTGGGATTAAAGGCGTGCACCACCACTGCCCCGGAGGTTTGTGTATTTTTAATCCTGCTGACTTCAGTGCATGTGTTGAACATGGAAGACACAACTGCCTGGGGGTGGGGGCAGCACATCCGAAATACAACCTGGGACAGCCACTTTCCTCTTCCCTCCTATAACCTGATCGAATCACGGTAGCACGGTCTTTGCCAAAATGGAAGGTTTACAAAATTGTAGCAAGTGTTCTCGGTGTGACTCATCAGAGCCACAGGCATCGTCAGATGGGTTTGATTTTCACAATGTATGTATTTGTTCATTGTAGTTTTAAAAACAGGATCTCAGCTGGGCGCGGAGGCGCATGCCTTTAATCCCAGCACTTGGGAGGCAGAGGCAGGCGGATTTCTGAGTTCGAGGACAGCCAGGGCTTCAGAGAAACCCTATCTTGAAAAACCAAAACCAAAACAAACAAACAAACAAACAAAAAAACAAAAAAAAAAAACCCCAGGATCTCATGTAGTTGAAGATGGTCTTGAATACACTATACGGCTGAAGCTGACCTAAACGGGTATTCTTCCTACTTCTACCTGTAAGTGTCTGGAGGACAGGCCTGCCCAACTCATCCAGCTTGGTCCGGTTCTTTGAACCAATGTGGTCTATGTAAGGAGTTCCAATCCATTCAGGGCTGCCAGGGCAAAGAAACAAAATAAACAAATAGCTGATTGCTGTGACACGTGCATTTAATCCCAGAACTTGAAGGTGGCACAAAGGCTGTTAGATTCTTGAATTCCGGGCCAGTCTGGTGTACAGAGTGAGTTCCAGGATAGCCAGGGCTACACAGAGAAACCCTGTCCTGGGGGCTGGGGGGAGGGGGGACAAAAATGAAAGGAAAAGATTAGGTGATGTTTTGTTTTTGTTATTTATTTGTTTTTGTTTTTAAACCAGGGTTTTACTATGTATCCCACCATAACTGGCAAAAATGTCGGTTCTGTCGTCCACTAATGTTCATGATATTTAACATCCAAAAACCTGGGCCAGAGGTGAGGAAGACAGTTCAGTATTTGGTGCTTTTTCAGAGGACCTGGGTTTGATTCCCAGAAACAGCATTTGGCTCACAAACATGCATAGCTCCACTTCTAGGAGTTACCTTCTTCTCTTCTGACTTCGTCAGGCGTGCAGGTGTGCAGGTGTGCAGGTGTGTGTGTGTGTGTGTGTTCAGATAAAACACTCATGAACATAAAGTAAAATTTGAAAATCTTAAAAACAAACAAACAAAAAGAGCTGAGCCCGTGGGATTGCTGTTCTTCAAGCAACTAACTTGCTACGAAAGCCAGGACTTCCGGTTCTGTGCAAGGACCCAAGGGAGAGGGACTCTACAGGCGTCTTCTGAGTTCCACATGCATGCTGTGGCATGCACGCCTCCCCTGCATCTGCACACAATAATACCTTTTTTTTTTTAATCAAGAAAAGAGCTGCCCATTAATAAAGGAAACATTTATTCCCAGGAATCCTCTAAGGAGGAAGGCTTGAGCAGGCACGAGCTATTTCCCTGCTCCCATGGAGTTAATTTTTGTTCTTTCTCTCTTCTTTGGAGTTAATTTTTTACAGTCACCATCTTTAGTTCCATGAGCTAGTTTGTCCCCCGGTGTTGGTTTTGGAGGGGGGGAGAGATTGTTATCTAAATCACCCTGAAATCCTATGCGCATAGATCGGCTCAGTGAAGTGTATACCCCTGCATCTTCAACATTTGTTAAACGCGCTTCACACAGCCTTCCGGTGAAGTTCTTCTGAAAAAAGAAGGGCGGGGGCATGTTGAATGAAGAGAGTCTCTCTCTCTCTCTCTTTTTAAAAAATGCATGTTACTTGCTAAACAGGGGCAAAACTTCAGCTCATTCACCAAATGAGAGATAACACACCCTTAAATCTTCAGTTTATTCAGAGCTGAAAACTGTCAGGGCTGAGCCAAACCGAAGAAAGTGTTCCTTCTAAATATAGCAACGTCATCTGACCCTCACTGGTCTTTGTACTCCGAGGGCTAAGGTATTAGGCACATGGCTTCTAGGCTGGCGCGTATAATTCCTCTAGGGGAAGGAGACAGTTGGCCAGAGCAGATCTCAATGCCCAGCTTGTGTCTGTCCTGTTTGATCTGAGGAAACAGACTAGAATGTTGTTAAGATCATCCCACATGACCACTTGTCTTTCTGGTAAACTTTCCCACTGAGCACAGGGAATTATTCTTCCAATCCTTTGGGTTCCTGTGTGTGTGTGTGTGTGTGAGTGTGTGCTGTGTGTATGCAAGTGTGTGTATGTATATATGTGTGTGTGTGTGTATGTATGTATGTGTGTATATATGTGTTTGTGTGAGTATGGGTATGTATGTGTGAGTACGTGTATATGCATGTGTGTATATGTGTGTTTGCATATATGTGTGTACTAGTGTGTATATATATGTGTATAAGTATGTATGTATGTATGTATGTGTGTATATATGTGTGTTTGTGGGTGTGTGAGGGTGTATATATATATATGTATATATATATGTGTGTGTATGTATGTATGCATGTGTGTGACTACATATATGTGTGTTTGTGTGTGGGTGAGTGTGTGAATGTACTGTGAGTATGTGTGTACATATGTATATGTGTGTGTGTGTGTGTGTGTGTGTAAAGTCCAGGGCAAGTGCCCAATGGTTGAACCCAGGTTTATTTTTATATCCTCTTAGACAGCAGTCAGTATTCAAGGCTCTCCAATTTTTTTTCATGATCTTCTTGTTTTTCTTTTTCACTTCATTTTGTTTTTCTGAGACAGGGTTTGTCTGTGCAGCCCTGGCTGTCCTGGAACTCGATCTGTAGGCCAGACTGGCTTCAAATCCAGAGTTCCACCTGGCTCTGCCTCCCTAGTGCTGGGACTAAAGGGGTGTACCACTACACCCAGCTTCTTCTTTGTATGACAAAGTCTCTCTACACAGCCCTGGCTGTCCTGGAGCTCGCTATGTAGACCTGCCTGCCTCTCTCATAATGCCCAGAGTGCTTTCTTCTACTTTAAAATTAGAGTTTATGTGCACGTCTACGTGTGTGCTCACATGAGCCCAGTGCCCTCGGAGACCAGATGCAACGGGTACACTGGAGATTGGGCTTACAGGAGGCTGGGAGCCACCCAAGTGGGTGTTAGGAACCAAACTCTAGTCCTCTACAAAAGCAGTCCTCCTGCCTCATCTTCTCAAGTGCTGGGATTACAAGCTGTGTGCCACCACTTCCTGTTTTATGCAAAGCTGGAGATAGAACCCAAACCCAAGGCTTTCTACACTCTGAGCAAACCCTCCATCAGCTGAGATCCACCCAGTCCTGCCTGCTGCCTGCTTCTTCAGCTGTGAGGCCTCGCACTGGGGCTAATTCAGTTTCCTCTCTTATCGTGGTTATCAGGAGCATGTCCCAAACAGCTCTGTTTCCATCCTCGGTGATGAATTTGCATTTATATCGTGTTTTGATTGGTTTGTTTTTTTTAGAAGACTCTTTAGACAGGTTGGACAGATGGCTCTGCAGGTAAAGGTACCCACCTCCAGGTCTGACCATCTGAGTTCAATCCCTGGGTGCCACGTGCATAGGAGAGAATCAACTCCTGTAAACTGATCTGTGACCTCCATCCACACTTGCACCATGGCATGTGCAATAAATAAATAAATGTATATTTTTTTTTTTAAAGAAGAAAGGTTCTTCACAGGAAAACATGCATGTATGTCCCGAAAGTTTACTGTGCAACTTTTTGATGCTTATTTTTAAAGAGTGTTTTAAGGTTTCAGTGTTGTTTTTTTTTTTTTTTTTTTTTTTTTTTTTTTTTGGTTTTTCGAGACAGGGTTTCTCTGTAGAGCCCTGGCTGTCCTGGAACTCACTTTGTAGACCAGGCTGGCCTCGAACTCAGAAATCCGCCTGCCTCTGCCTCCCGAGTGCTGGGATTAAAGGCGTGCGCCACCACGCCCGGCTCAGTGTTTTTTATTATTATTATTATTATTATTATTATAATTATTATAATTATTGTCAATAATAATTGACAAATAAAAGATGAAGTGAACAGCAACTCTTATAATAGTTTTTCTATTTTGCCAGAGGTAGATCTTTCCAGCCAAGTAGGGGTTTGCCAAACCTGGCTAGGATCTAAGGCTCCAGTGTAGGGGGGAAGGGGTGCCTGTGAGAGGTATGGGGGAGGGGGAGGAAGCAGCTGATGCCATTGAAAATGAGGAAAGGCCTGCCCAGGCTGTGTTCCCAGCCTTGCTCACAGTACCACACATTCATCTGGGGAAATTTTTACATTTGCCCTCTGAGCTCTGGTGGAGGGGGAGGAAGAAGAGAAGGGGCGAGCAGGGGGAGGGCTGGCGGGGGAGGGGGGGAGGGGATGGGAAACCAGGAATGTCACACACTTCACAGAAGGAAGCAGAGGTATCAGCTGGCCACTGCAACATCAATTTAAAAGCATCAATAAATAATGGAGCCAGGCGTGCAGCAGACTGGCCACCAGGACCAGCTCTGCTTTTAGGATTCCGATGTTGCTGTTTGGAACTTGGCTGGCCGCTCCTCTGACCTGTCTCTGGACAAGGCCTGATGGTGAATGGCGTCTGTTGATTAGTTTTAAACACTCTTTTCAGAATCTCTTCTTCTTGCCCCACCCCCCACCCCGGAAAAGATTTTAATACATTCCAAATTTCTTTTTACAATTCTAATGTATTTTAAAATTAGGATTATCCCTAAACCGCGTATTCTTTCTTTGTCTTTTGATTTGTTTGTACAGTTTTCACAGTGTTGGGATGGGA
Source organism: Mus caroli (assembly GCF_978045245.1). Classification (NCBI taxonomy): domain Eukaryota; kingdom Metazoa; phylum Chordata; class Mammalia; order Rodentia; family Muridae; genus Mus; species Mus caroli. Next base: position 9,328,036 of record NW_028227257.1, on the reverse strand, counting down.
CCCCGGGTTTTACACATGCTAAGCAAGTATTCCACCTCAGAGCTACATTCTGAGTTCCCAAACTATGCTTTTGTAGTCGTTGTTTGTTGCTTTAGTTTTGTTTTGAATCGGGGTCTCTCGTTGTTACTCAGGGTAGCCTCTTAGCTCTTGATATTTCTGCCTCAGTGCTGGGATTGTATGTATGTGTCATTCAGTGAATGTTTGCTTCCGGCAAAGAAAAGAGACCCCTCCCCCCGCCCCCCCCCCCCCCGCCCCCGTTTAACCATGTTATGTTTTAATTCATTTTTGCACCAAGAATCATCCACGTGACACTGCAATAGATGATCAATCACTTCTAGATTCCTAACGTTACAAAACCATAACGTTTTCCCAGAAAGCTGCGTGTACCCTCTCTATAAAACTACCCTCCCGAGGCTGAATTTAAAACTGGAGCTGGTTCCTGTGACCTTCGAGTTAGCTGTTTCCGAGTGTCCCTTGCCAAATGATAAATCATAACTCTATCAACTTCCCCAGAGGCTTCAACACTTAGAGCAAAGTCCACCAGAGTTCTGAGGCTCTGTAAAGGCACACTAAGAGCACTACCCCCCAAAACGTGTAATTCTCAGAGCAGTGGAAACTCTCTCCCAAATAGTCCCAAATAGTCTTCCCCTGGGAGTACCGGGGGTTGGGTAGGGGGAAAGATGTAAAGATGTCAGGCCAAAGGCTGCCTTGGGCAAACACGGGTCACCATTGCAGGAGTTGCCTGGCTTCTTTGGGGGTTTAACGCCCTTAATCGCAGAACTGAGCCGGGAGTGTTGAGTGACGAAGAAGTAAGCAGTCCCTGTTTCAAAGCTGCGGAAGCTGGAGCGCATTTCCAAGGCTTGTCTGCTGTTAGGATGGCACCGTCCTCCTCTTAGATCTGTCTCAAGAGAATTGTATGTTTTACTTTATAAAAAATACAGTATGTCAAAAAGGCAAATGGTCCCCCAAACAACAGTGCTTATGAAATACCCCCAACCATCAGTCTTTTTTTTCTTTAGACGGGGTCTTACTCTTATGGCTCGGGCTAGCTTTGAAATCCCTATGTAGCCCAAGCTGGCTTTGAACCCCAAATTTGCCTACCTTAGTTTCCTGAGAACTGGGATTGCAAGCATTCCCTTCCATCTCCTTCCATTTTTGAAACAGGCTCTCCCTACAGACAGACCTTCAAGCTCAGCCCTGTCTCTGCCTGCAGGAGGCTGCACCCTCTAGCTTCTACCCACTTTTCAGAAACTCCATGGATACAGGGGGCTCACAGGTAGCTAGGAGTACAGCTCCCCACAGTACACTGTATTTAGGAGGATATTTCAACCAAGTTCCATGTTTTCTAAGATTGGGACTTGCCCCTTCCTCTGTATTTCTAGCCTTCCCCAAGTAAATCTTTCACGAGGCATGTGGAAGTTTTTTTTTTTCTCCCCCCTCACTAATTTCCTGTTTTCATTTTATCTTCCATATGCAGAATTTTAAATCTTTTTTTCTTTAGATTTTTTTTTTTTTTTTTTTTTTTTTTTTTTTTTTTTTTTTTTGGTTTTTCGAGACAGGGTTTCTCTGTGTAGTCCTAGCTGATCCTGGAACTCACTCTGTAGACCAGGCTGGCCTCGAACTCAGAAATCCACCTGCCTCTGCCTCCCAAGTGCTGGGATTAAAGGCGTGCGCCACCACGCCCGGCTTTTTTTTTTTTCTTTAGATTTATTTTGTTTTTTATTTAGATGAGTCCACTGTAGCTGACTTCAGACACATCAGAAGAGGGCACCAGATCTCATTACAGATGCTTGTGAGCCACCATGTGGTCGCTGGGATTTGAACTCAGGACCTCTGGAAGATCAGCCAGTGCTCTTAACTGCTGAGCCATCTCTCCAGCCCAGTATGCAGAATTTTAAATGTTCAGAAAATTTTAGCTCCTTTTTTCTTTATGTAGTCAACAGGAAGGAAGAAGAGGAGGAGGAGAGCAGCAGCAACAAGAACAACAACCCATGGACTAGGCATGGAATAGGAAGTAAGCATTCAGCCTTAGACACAGTGAAATGCATCTGGTCTCGGCTGGATGTGCCACCTCGGGCCTGGGTGATCCTGGAACTCCAGGGTCTTGAGGTAGGAGGATCTGAGCAAGTTCAAAGCCAGCCCAGTGTACATAGCAAGAGCCCAGGCTGTTCTGGCCTAGATAGTGGCACCCTGTCTTTAGGGACAAAACAGTTCGGTCTCACAGAAATGATTTAAACTAGAATTCCTTAAACTTTCTAGAGTTTCTGTAGAGCATTCTATTTAGGGGCATAAATCAGTGGCTAGCAGAGCAGACGGTAGCATGCTAGAGAGCTCGGGTTTGGTCTCCAGCATGGCACAAACAGAATCAAAAGAAACACTACACACGCAGACCTCGTTGTGTGGTAGCTTCATTTATGTAAGTATGTATTATACATATACATGTTACACACGTGAGTAAATACATATAAATATATATCACACATATATATATACATGCATACACAGATACAACTATATAATACACATATATGCATTCACACATACACATGCACATATGCAATGCATATAAAATTTATATGCTTAAATGGACAATTCAGGAAAGTTACTAAGAAAGCTGACTTGGAATCCAGCACATTAAAAGCACCACCATTTTGAGTGTGAAACCATACAATTTCGTTGACTTCTGTTCTTTAATTACGTAAGAAGATCGTTGAGGCCTGGAGATGGCTTACCCTGGGATCTTTGAGACTTCCACTCTAGTCATGCCATATAATTTTGCCCTTAATTTCAAGGGTTTCTGTGTCCTTATCAGTAGGTAAGACAGACTCCCTTGGATCAGGGATCTGAAGGCAGTGAAAGGCTTTGAAAGAGCAAGGTTTGGAGCAAAGAGAAGGAGCATTTAAAAATACATGAGGCTAGCCGGGCGTGGTGGCGCACGCCTTTAATCCCAGCACTCAGGAGGCAGAGGCAGGCGGATTTCTGAGTTCGAGGCCAGCCTGGTCTACAGAGGGAGTTCCAGGACAGCCAGCCAGGGCTATACAGAGAAACCCTGTCTCGAAAAACCAAAAAAAAAAAAAAAAAAAAAAATACATGAGGCTGTGGATACTCCAATTTGTGACCACTCTGCTTGGGCTCTGGACAGCTTTTAAGTGTCTTTCACCAAAAGGCTAAGCTATGGGGGGTGGGGTTTCCTTCTCCATGGACTCTGAACATTTTCCACCAACCCCCAATCTCAGAAGAATCGGCTTAAACCCCTTCGTTCCACCCAATACCCCATCCTGCCTCCTCCTGCCTCCTCCAGCCTCTTCCTGCCTCCTCCAGTCTCCTCTAGTCTCCTCCAGTCTCCTCCAGTCTCCTCCTGCCTCCTCCAGTCTCCTCCTGCCTCCTCCAGCCTCCTCCAACCTCTTCCAGTCTCCTCCTGCCTCCTCCAGCCTCCTCCAACCTCTTCCAGTCTCCTCCTGCCTCCTCTAGCCTCCTCCAGTCTCTTCCTGCCTCCTCCAATCTCCTCCTGCCTCCTCCAGTCTCCTCCTGCCTCCTCTAGTCTCCTCTAGTCTCCTGCCTCCTCTAGTCTCCTCCTGTCTCCTCCTGCCTCCCCCAGTCTCCTCCTGCCTCCTCGGCTCCATTTCTCATCGCTCTGGGTATGGCCAGAGTGCGGCTGTTGTGCGTTTTGGAATTTCCTCTCCACTCCTTATCATTTCAGGCTGTGTTTGAGTTAATGATTTATCCAGAGAGGGTTATTAAAATTGACTTCAGTCTCCGAAGAAAGGAGAGTCTGTCAAACCTACATCTTAAGACTAATTGGATACATTTTGCATGAATTGTGATTAATGCAAGGTAATTTCAGAGGATGGTTTATGCTAATTAATAAATCAATCACATTTGGCTCATCTCTGAAGAGAGAACTCTACAAGAGTATTACAAACTTGCTCAGCACCAGGTCAGTGGTTTGAGGTAGTTCTTATGGAAAGAATAAATATTATAATTCAGAAATGGTTGCCTAAGGTAGGTCCTCTAAAAAAAAAAAAAAAAAAAAAACACAAGCTCAAGAAGGGAGACCAAATACAAGCTGCTTTTCTAACATATTCTTGCATCTTGGTTGACTTTACATCTACAACAAAGCTCTTGTTGCTAGGCAGGCCTGGGTAAGGTTGGAGCACTTCTCACAAGCCATCAACAGAACCTGAGGAACAGATGAAAGCCACAGATCACTTGGAACAAAAACTGACAGGTGTGGTGGCCCACGCCTTTAATCCCAGCACTCAGGAGGCAGAGGCAGGCAGATTTCTGAGTTCGAGGTCAGCCTGTTCTACAGAGTGAGTTCCAGGACAGCCACTGCTAAACAGAGAAACACTGCCTTGAAAAAAAGCAACAACAGCAACAATAACAACAACAAAACTCTTAAAATGTGATCTGAGGGATGGCAAGATGGCTTAGGGCGAAGGTGCTTGGCACCAAGTCTGAAGACTTGAGTTCAGTAGAAGGCCAAGCTGACTCCTCCGACCTCCCCACCCACAGTGACACACAAGTGTCCTCATATACGTGTCACATTTAGTCACACTACTAATGAATATAAAACATAGCAAAACAACCGATCCGAGAGGTTACAAATTGCATCCAGGTCCCAGAATGCTTAGAAAGCAAATGCAGGTGAAATGCAGGTGAAACAGGTCCCTTCCACGACCAAGTTCTAGGGAGTCAAAGGCTACCATAATCACAGCTTCTACAGAGAGCAATGGCTTGTGCTTCTCCTGTCAGACTAGGAGGAACACACACCGTTCAACAGAAAGCGACCAGAGAGTTCCTCCCTACCTAAATGGCCAGGTAGTCTAACTCAGGAAATCTACCCTTACAGACTGCCAGGACCAAGATAGCAGATGAGCAGAGCCGAGAGCCTCTCACTGAAATCTCAGGCAGATTAATTAAACTCAACCCAGTTAAATAAGGGCTGCTTTCAGTTTTCAGCTCCGCATATTAGAAAAGCTTCTTCAGAGAAGAACAGGTATTTATCATGTCCAAAATACAAAAGAAGTGTGGAGCCTGGAGCCGGGCCCTTCTAGGGCATCAGGACCGCACAAAACAATTGGAGAACAATCATGTCTTTTAGAATGTATGTATCAATGATGTCAGACCCAGGACCTTGTCTACAAATTCCTTCCATACTTCAGAAGGGTCCCAGTTAAAGTATGACTGGAAGGGAAATCCGAGTGTTGCCTGTGGTTGGGGGCTGTGGGAGAAACGACAGATAGCTTTGTAAGAGTGAGGAGCGAGAAGGGTGGGCAGACACACTCAGCTGGACCCGGCTCGTCCCCTCAGTTTCTCTTCACAGTGTTCACAGCCAATCAGGTGTGCGGGTGAATTGAGGTTTAGTTAAATCATTTTGGTGGGGGAGACTAAGAAAAAGAAGAAGGGGGAAAAAATCTTAAAAATATTTTTAAAAGAACTTGTAGAGGTTACATTGGTTTTCTTTCTTTCTTTCTTTTTTTTTTTTTTTTTTTTTTTTTTGAGACAGGGTTTCTCTGTATAGCCCTGGCTGTCCTGGAACTCACTCTGTAGACCAGGCTGGCCTCGAACTCAGAAATCCACCTGCCTCTGCCTCCCAAGTGCTGGGATTAAAGGCGTGCCCCACCACGCCCAGCCTTACATTGATTTTTAAATGAGCTCATTTAAATTGTTTATTTACATATGTACTTATTTAATTAGGTTAACAAATATCAGGTTTCTTTTGACTTGTTGATTTATTTATTTTATATACTTGTGTACACTGTAGCTGTTTTCAGGCACTCCATATATATATATATATATATATATATATATATATATATATATATATATATATATATATATGTATGTATTAAAGAGACTGGTAAGGTGACTCAGTGATTAAAAGCACTTGCTGCTCTTCCAGAAGTCCTGGGTTCGATTCCATCTGTAACTCCAGTTCCGGTGAATCAGGCGCCCTCTTCTGGCCTTTGTGGGCACTGCATGAGCATGGTGCACATACACAAGCAGACAAAACATACATAAAATCTAAAAATTTTTTGTTTTGTTTTGTTTTTTTAAGACAGGGTTTCTCTGTGTAGTCCTGGCTGTCCTGGAACTCACTCTGTAGACCAGGCTGGCCCCAAACTCAGAAATCCACCTGCCTTTGCCTCCCAAGTGCTGGGATTAAAGGCGTGAACCACCATCGCCCAGATAATCTAAAATATTTAATAAAAAGTTCACCTACCCCCTAGCATCCCTTTTTCCTTTTATTTGTAAGCTTTATATTATTCTTGTTATTTACTGTTAATATTATTCGGGGGGGGGGAGAGAGAGAGAGAGAGTGCATCGTATTATGTAGCTCTGAGTGTGAACTCATTAGTGTAGCTATCTGTGAGTCTGTTTTGGAAATGAACCAGCCTTGAGGTTTGGTTTGTTTGTGTTTGTTTTGTTTTGTTTTGTTTTTGTTTTTTCCAAGACAGGGTTTCTCTGTATAGCCCTGTCTGTCCTGGAACTCACTTTGTAGACCAGGCTGGCCTCGAACCCAGAAATCTGCCTGCCTCTGCCTCCCAAGTGCTAGGATTAAAGGCATGCTCCACCACCACCACCCGGCGAACCAGCCTTGAGTAAAGGCATACTGTGTAGTATTGAGTACCGCCATGATTTTCTGCAGAGGATGGTAAAGATTAATGTATACTACATTGATCAAGAAGGTAAAAAGTCGGGTTTTGTTTTGTGTTTGAGACATGGTCTCCCTAGGTAGCCCTGGCTGGCTTATAATTCTCTTTCTAGACCAGCCTGCCTTTAAACTCACCGAGCTCGCTCTGCTTATGCCTCCTGTGTGCTGGGATTGAAGGCATGTGTCCCCGCCCCTGCTCCCCTTTTTCATTTTGAAATCAAGTTTATTGATTGACTGTTTGTGTATGTGTGTGGGAGCTGGTGTGGAAGTGAAAGGATAGCTTGTAGGAGTTGCCTTCCACCATGTGGGAGCCAGGGATTGAACTCTGGTCTTCCCGCTTGGCAGTTTGCACCTTCAGGCATGGAGCCACTTTCCTGGCTGGCCTCTGTTATTGTTTTTAGTCTTGCCAACAATCTTTCTTAATTTCAGTAGACTTCTCAAAAAACAGTGATTGCTTTTCTCGGTCAAAAGTATTGGCCGGCTATGTCACAACCTTTAGATTTCAAGTTGATAAGTCCTTTCCTTCTATTTATAGCTTCTATATAATAGGCGTATTTCTATGGCTTGGACGCCTACCAAAGGGAACACCCGTTGGGGTGAGGGGGCGGGGAGGGGAGAGGATGGGAGGGAAAGGGGTGGGGTGGGTGGGGATAGGGGTAGAAGGAGGGGGGGCGGGAGAGGAACAATACTAGCTAGAAGTTACTTTACAATCGCCTTCACAAGCGTCCTTCGTGTTTACACGAGGAACATATCCAGGTCCGACCTGAATAATTAAAAACGCGAAGGAACATCTCACAGTCCCCGGGTGCGCTCTGCTCGCATTCCTCACAGGGGTCCAGGACGCAGGACCCGGGACCAGGGATGCGGAGGAGGAGGAGGAGTCGGAGTCGGAGGAGTCGGAGTCGATGTCCGACGGGTCCGGTTCTTAGCCGTTTTCTGCACTTTTTAGTCCCACACCCAAGGGTTTGCCCCAGTGTGCAAGGCTGTTACGCTGCAACGCGCAGCCGCAGCACAGCGTGCAAACGGTGTGAAGGGAGGGGACGCCTGGGAGAGTAGTGAGAGAGGTGGGGGAGGGAGGCGGGCGCCACGTGATTTTCTGGAACGAACCTTTCTGGCTTCTTTATTTCGATATGGCAGTAAACTAATTTCCTCTCTCAGAACGAGTTGGGTGAGTGGAGGAACTAAGACGGGTTCCCCCTGAAGGATTGCTTTTGAATTTCGTGATGGAATTTAAGCCTTTGACTTCCTTCCTTGCTCTGAAGAATCGCTCTGGTTCAAATCAAAAGATTTGTTTCTTTCTCCATCTGAGAAACGCTGTCTAGCTGGGATTTCCCTTTCAAAAGAAAAAAGGGCTCCAAAGTGGTTTGTTTGTTTGTTTGTTTGGTTGGTTGGTTGGTTTTGTTGTTGTTTGGTTTTCTTTTTCTTTCCTTTTCTTTTTTTCTTTTGTTATCCAGCAAAACAGGTGTGGAGTAATAGCCAGACCACTGTAGACTCCCAGAAGTGGGAGGCATCCTGAGCTACATAACAGAGCTTAAAGACAGCCTGGGCTATCTGAGCCCTGGTCATAGACTAACGAGTGTTCAACGGTCTAGAATGGAGACAGCCTAGCTCCCGCTGTCCAACACACCTCTCTTCTAGGCTCATTCACAGAAATAAAGTCCCTTCTAGGAGACTGAGGACAAGTGGTTTGGGGCTCACATTCTTTTCTTGACTTATACAGAGCCAATTGTGGCAGCCAAACTCTTGGGAGGCAGAGAAACAGGAGGCTCAGAAGTTCAAAGTCATCTTCTGCTACATAGTGAATTTCAAGTCCGTTTGGATTACATGCGACACTGTCTCAATAAGTAATTAAATACATGTGGTGTATCACCTAATATATACAAGCATGCAAGCCAGTGATGTTGTAGTTCCGGGTTTGTCTGGCCTGGACTCTCTTGCTTCATGAAATGTAACTATTTCTATTTTGCAACAGGGATGTAGGTTTGTGGTGGGCAGTGCCCCTGCCCCACCTTGCCTCAAAATACCAACAAGTCTGGGTTGGCATTGTGGTGTTTGACCAGGTCCTTAGCTTGTACAACAGAGGTAGCTGCACAGCAAACTGTGTTGTCTTCCTTCTCAGCATTTAAGGGCAGCATTTTCTATCTCAAATGTTAAATGTGGATTAAAGAAGTGGGGCTCTGCCCCATCTCACACTTGTGTTGTTCTATTACATCATTTTGCTTTTCAAGTGACAGGTTTCAAGAATAGGTTTCTTTCTTTGGACGGGATGTTTTATTAAACTATGAGCCGGGGTTGTCTGGTCTAAAGGTGTCTTGATTAAATGATTTTGAAAGAAAAAAAAAAGATTTGAATGAGTGTCAAGAGATCTCATATTTTGTATCATTTTCATTCATAAGAGAGGTGGGTAAGAGGGAACAAGTTGGTGGTCTTTTTGTTTTTGTTTTTTTGTTTTTGTTTTGTTTTTTTGAGACAGGGTTTCTCTGTGTAGCCCTGGCTGTCCTGGAACTCACTCTGTAGACCAGGCTGGCCCTGAACTCAGAAATCCACCTGCCTCTGCCTCCCAAGTGCTGGGATTAAAGGTGTGCTCCACCACCACTAGGCTTGGTGGTCTTTTATATTTTCTCTTTTCTTTTCTTTTTTTCTACACAGAGTTTCTCTGTATCTGTGGCTGTCCTGGAACTCACTCAGCAGACCAGGCTGTCCTGGAACCCAAGAGATCTGCCTCTGAAGTGCTAGGATTAAAGAAAGGTGTGTGCTGCCACCATGCCTGGCTGGGGTCTTTTCCTAAATTATTTTTTTTCCTACTGACCTGGGTCCATTCCTAGAACCACATAAACCAGGCACAGTAGAGCACATCTGTAACTCCAGTGTTCAGGAGATAGAGGCAGGGTATCCAGCAGCTACATAGTAAGTTCAAGACCAGCCTGTGCTACAGGAGACTCTGAGGGTAAAATAGTAAATAATCAATTAATCACTAAATCTATACACATATGCACATATGTGTATATACACATGTGCTGTTTATTATTTATTACTAAAATGTAATTTCTGGCCAGGTAGTGGTGACACATGCCTTTAATTCCAGCACTTGGAAGGGAGAGGACAGGACTCAGATCATCAGGCCTATCTGCAAGCCCCCTTATCAGCTGAGCCATCTCACTAGACCTCAGGGTTCATGAATTATTATTATTTTTCTAAGTCCTTGGTGGTTTGTGTTTGAGGCCTGCATGTCACAGTCCACTTGTAGGTGTCAGAGGACAGCCTTCTGGATTTGATCCTCTCCTTCTAGGAATCGAACCCAGGTTCGGTTCCCAGCACCCACAGTGAGCTGGCCTCATAACCTACTATAATTCCAGCTCCAGGGGACCCAATGCCCTTTTCTGGACTCCGTGAGTATTAGGCACACAGATGGGGCGTGTACACATGTATATATACACACAAAAGAGTCATGTACATAAAATAAAGACTAGTAACCATTTAAATATATATATGTAAACAGTGGCTGGAAATGTAGCTTACTGGCCGACTACCCCCGTAGAGTGTACGACGAGGCGTTCAGTCCTCGGTACCACAAAAACCCACCCAAGCTAGAAAAACAGTGTTTGAGTGAGAATGGTAATTTTAAATTTTCTTGTTGAGGGTCAGTAAGATGTCTCAGCAGGTAAGTTTGCCTCAGGAATTGGATAATCCTCAAAAGTCACATAAAAGTTACATTAAAGGCGCACGCCTTCAATCCTAGCACTTGGGAGGCAGAGATAGGTGGATTTCTGAGTTCAAGGCCAGCCTGGTCTATACGCGGGCATGAGGGTGGGGTGGGAACGAAATTGCCTTCTTACTCCCACATCTGGGCTATAGCACATTCATATACAAGCACATACATTAATAATACATTATTAAAAATGCTTGGTGAGTGCATGAGGTAGCCTGCATCACCTTCCTCCTTTGTAGTCATGATCCGTGGGGAAACTGAGATAGCTGAATAATTCAGACTCAAGATCACCTTCTGGGATGCTGTGTATCCCTGGGACAGCAGCCTGGCTTCATTTGCCAGTGTCCTTAAGCAGCGCCTTGGTCTCAGGCATCCCTGGAGTGTGGCATGTAGTTGGTGTCTCTCCAAAACCCCCAAAAATATCTCCTCTATCCATCCAAGTGATTGGGATAATTCCTTGAAAAGCTGGGGCATGCATTCTTTACTGTCATGAATTGCTCACACAACATTTTAAAGTCTCTCTAGGTCCGGGGTGTATAACTTCGCAGTGGGGGAGGCCCTGGCCTGGCTTCCACGCACTGCAAAACATAAAAACACAGATGTTGGGCTGGCGAGATGACTCAGCAAGTAAGAGCACTGACTGCTCTTCCAAAGGTCCTGAGTTCAAATCCCAGCATCCACATGGTGGCTCACAACCACTCGTAATGAGATCTGATGCCCTCTTTTGGTGAGTCTGAAGACAGTTACAGTGTACTTATTTATAATAATAAATAAATCTAGCCGGGCGTGGTGGCGCACGCCTTTAATCCCAGCACTCCGGAGGCAGAGGCAGGCGGATTTCTGAGTTCGAGGCCAGCCTGGTCTACAAAGTGAGTTCCAGGACAGCCAGGGCTACACAGAGAAACCCTGTCTCGAAAAACCAAAATAAATAAATAAATAAATAAATAAATCTTTGGGCTGGAGCGAGTGGGGTCAACTGGAGCAAGCAGAGGTCCAAAATTCAATTCCCAACAACCGCATGAAGGCTCACAACTACAGCTACAGTGTACTCATATACATAAAATAAATAAATAAATAAATAAATGTTAAAAAAAAAAAAAAAACAAGCCGGGCGTGGTGGCGCACGCCTTTAATCCCAGCACTCGGGAGGCAGAGGCAGGCGGATTTCTGAGTTCGAGGCCAGCCTGGTCTACAAAGTGAGTTCCAGGACAGCCGGGCTATAGAGAGAAACCCTGTCTCGAAAAAACCAAAAAAAAAAAAAAAAAAAAAAAAAAAAAAACCCCACAGATGTTTTGTTGATGCGGAGTCAGAGCTTGCTGAGGGGTTTTAATATGGATTTGAGCATAGGGGGTTAGTGACAACTGATCTGTGTTTTTGGGCTGAACAGACAGCTGCACTGGGCCAGGCGTGGTGGCAGGCATCTGGGAGCCCAGCACCCAAGAGCTGGACTCTGGAGGAACAAGAGTCGGCCACCTGAGACCCTCTCTCAAAAAACAGCGGGGCTACCTTCTGAGTGCTGCCAGTGAGGTTGTCAAGAACTGACAGCAAATGAATGCAAGGTGTAGGGGGCGAGGCATGCGGGGTGGGGGGTGGGGGTGGGCGTGGCCTCGTCGGAGCAGGCGCTCAATGCTCTCATCCCAGGACCAGTTTCACTGCTGTGGGCTGTTGTAAACCAGGCCCTGGTGCCCTTCATCTGGGAGACTGAAGTCCACTTTAGCACAGAGAACCCCCGTACTCTGAAGTAGGGGCAAGATTAGAGCTGCCCAGGGGACCTTTGCTCTCTGCCTCCCCTGAACTACCTTCATTAAAGTTTTTCAGATTTGGAGCATGAACCCTTGAGTCTGGGGAGCTGGCTTTAGTCCTTCTCTTCTCTTCTCTTCTCTTCTCTTCTCTTCTCTTCTCTTCTCTTCTCTTCTCTTCTCTTCTCTTCTCTTCTCTTCTCTTCTCTTCTCTGCTGTGTGACTTTGAACAACCTCCTTGACCGCTCGGGGGTTTTCATTTTCTCAGCTGTAAAACGATGCTCGTGGGGCTTTTGGAGTCCCTGTAGTTTTACATTATATTTTATGCCGGGCGGTGGTGGCGCACGCCTTTAATCCCAGCACTCGGGAGGCAGAGGCAGGCGGATTTCTGAGTTCGAGGCCAGCCTGGTCTACAAAGTGAGTTCCAGGACAGCCAGGGCTATACAGAGAAACCCTGTCTCGAAAAACAAAAAAACAAAACAAAACAAAAAATTATATTTTATTTTTTCCTCTATGGGTATTTTGTCTGTATGCATGTATGTGTGCCATGTCTGTGCCTGTTGCTCTCAGAAGTCAAAAGAGGGCAGGGGTGCTCTGCACTCAAAGTTATGAATGGTTATGAACTACCATGGTGGGATTTGAACCTGCCCCACTGCAGGAGCAACAAATACCATTTTGTTTTGTTTTGTTTGAGACAGGTGCCATTATGCCTGGCTGTAACAAGTATTTGATCTATGTATGTATGTATGTATGTATGTATGTATCTATCTATCTATCTATCTATCTATCTATTTATAACAAGTGTTCTTAACCACCGAGTCATCCCTCCAGCTCAGTTCTTGTAATATTTTTAAAAAATTACTTTATTTTTAATTTTTTTATTATGTGTATATGGGGATGGGCCTGTGCACATGAGGGCAGTGCCTTCAGAGACCAGGAGAGAGAGAGACAGAGACAGAGAGACAAAGAGATCCCTTGAACTTACTTCTACTTTATTCCTATAAGCCAGAGAATCTCGTGGACCTGGAGTTGGGCTGGCGGTCCTCTTGTCTACTCTCCCCACAACACTGAGGTTGGAGCCCCCATCTGACTTTTTAACATGGGAACTGGGGATTTGAACTCAGGTTCTCAAGTTTGTGTTTGCTCACTGAGACAGCTTGCTGCTGTTGGCTTTTTGAGATAGGGTTTAGCTGTGTAGACCAGGCTGGCTTCAATCTTGTGCCTCCAGAGTGCTAGGATTACAGGCAGGTGCCACCATACCCAACCTGCCCTGGGGCTGTCTTAATTCAGTCTAATCAAGATTGCAATCACCATAAGAATAGTGATATTTGTGCAGTACTGATTGTTTCAGGTTATGGACTTTGGACCCAAAATTCATACATTGAAATCTCACCTCCAAGGTGGTGGAATTTGCCTTTGGAAGGCAACAGGTCAAAAGAGTACGGTCCTTCTGAAAGGGTTTAGTGTTCCTTCATAAGAAGACAGAGTGCTCATGCTGGCCCCTCCCTTCAATCCCAGCACTTGCGGAGGTAGAGGCAGAAGAATCAGGACTGGGACACTATACTGAGGCCTACCTGGGTTACATGAGACCCTTTCTCAAGTAGACAAGGATGGTGAGGGGAAGGAGGAGGGAGGAGGAGGAACAGAGGGGGGAGCAGGTCTACAGAGCTAACTTGCTCTCTTTCTTTTTTTTTTTTTTTTTTTTTTTTTTTTTTTTTTTTTGGTTTTTCGAGACAGGGTTTCTCCGTGTAGCCCAGCTGTCCTGGAACTCACTCTGTAGACCAGGCTGGCCTCGAACTCAGAGATCCGCCTGCCTCTGCCTCCCAAGTGCTGGGATTAAAGGTGTGCGCCACCACGCCCGGCACTTGCTCTCTTTCTAACCCTTGGAGACATAAGATGTCAGCTGGCTGCAACCGGGAAGAGGGTCCTCAAAGGCCCTCCCATGCTGACCTTGTGTTTCTAGCTTCCATGGTGATGATAAATAAAATGCTTGTTAAAGGAGCTTCCCAGGCTATGGTGAAATATCGGTTTGGCCCAAGGCAGGACACTTTATGTCTCAAATACTTTCCCACTTCCCAGTCACTCCGGTACCCAGCAAGGTGAATTTAGTCTGGAAGTAGACTCTGCCCAATGTAATAAAGCAGGGTCACTTTGAAAGGCAGCGTGCACCCTTGCAAGCCCCCCTTCTCCCTTCCTCTTTCCTCCCTCCTCTCAGTCCAGACTTTATACAACAACCCTCAGAGACTCCTAGAGACAATAGGAAATGAATAAAATAATGGCTGCAGATTAGTAGACATATTAAAAATATATAAGGGGTTGGAGAGATGGTTGAGTCACTAGTTAAGAGTGCCAGATGCGCCGGGCGTGGTGGCGCACGCCTTTAATCCCAGCACTCGGGAGGCAGAGGCAGGCGGATTTCTGAGTTCGAGGCCAGCCTGGTCTACAAAGTGAGTTCCAGGACAGCCAGGGCTATAAAGAGAAACCCTGTCTCGAAAAACAAACAAACAAACAAAGAGTGCCGGATGCTCTTGTAGAGGATCCAGGTTGGGCTCCCAGCACCCATATAGGAGCTCACATCTATCTGTAGTGCCGTTTCTAGGGGATCTAACATCTCATCTGGCCTCTCTTATTTGAGGGTCTCCTGAAGCCAAGGCTAGCCTACAACTTCCCATGTATCTGGGGAGGACCTTCAACTCCTGACGTTCCCCCTTTTGGTGGGGGTAGTGCTGGAGATGGAACCCAGGGTCTCATGCACGCACACAAGTGGATTACTCTACTCACTGAGCTACACTCCCCAGCCCCTTGATTTCTGTGAATCAGGAAAGAGAATGCCTGCAACACACTGACTGTTTGGCTTTCCGTTCTCTCCGTGTTACCTCCAAAGAGAAATACAGACAGGAATTTCAAGGAAATTCACACAGTTTGGTGTGGTTGGAGGTAAAATCTGCACTCAGCGTTAATGTATGAAGTCTTCTCTTCCAGCTCTGAGGAGGGCCTTCGTGAGCCTCTCCAAGGAGATAGGTGTCTAGCAGATCTAAGATTTAATTATGTGCTGCATAACAAACAGCTGGCTCCTCCAGTAGAGAAGAGCGCCCTTTTTAATTCTTTTCTTTCAAATATCTGGATTTCTTTACAAAGCCAAATGAGTAGGGTTCAGGGGTGTTTTCTGTATAGACAAGAGCACGCTAGGGCTGGCGAGATGGCTTAGTGAGTAACAGCGCTGACTGCTCTTCCAAAGGTCCTGAGTTCAAATCCCAGCAACCACATGGTGGCTCACAGTCACCTGTAATGAGATCTGACACCCTCCTCTGGTGCATCTGAAATCATCTACAGTGTACTTATGTATAATAATAAATAAATCCTTTTAAAAAAAAACACGCTAAACAATCCTGATTCTCGGGAAACAGTGGACATTCAGTCAAAACAAACAAGCAAGCAAATAATTAATCAATCAATCTGTTGCTGAAAGTTGTCTGCTGACTGACATCACTCCACAGTACACATACACACACACACACCACAAAAAAACCACACACAGAATCACAAATAATAAGTCCATAATTCAAGACAGGTTTCACAGGCCCTGGCTGTGTCTGTATTAGTTGTGCACAAACACTCCTCACCCCAAGCACTTGAAAGGCAGAAGAGGAAGAATCAGGAGTTCAAGGGTAGCCCTAGCTTTATAGCAAGTTTGTGGCAACCAGAAAATCACACACACACACAGAGAGAGAGAGAGAGAGAGAGAGAGAGAGAGAGAGAGAGAGAGAGCAAATTGAATGAAGTAAGGTCATGCAGGATGACTGAAGGCACACTACAGCTTTATCTGTCACTGAATCTAATAAGACAGAATTACTCAGGGGCAATTAACAGGTAAGCTGTTGTATAAGCACATGCTTTAAATAACCTCAGGCTCTCCAGAAGTGGGGACAGCAAACAGCAAACCGGGGACTCTTTGCATCTCCTTTCAGGTTTTGTTCGGCTTAGATGGTATTTAAACACCCTAAACAGAGTGGCTAGCATTTTTAATGGGAGCTTACAGGGCAGCCCCAGTTTCTGGCTTTCCTTGATAAAAGGTAAGCCACAGAGTCCAAATGCCAATGGCCTTGAAGGGCGCTGGGGTAGATGAACAGCCTGTCCCGGCACTGCCACACCCCGCCTGCTAGACAAGGGCACACCTGGCTGTTTGGCCCCTGTAGGTTTTTATATTTCCCCACACTGTTTCTAGCCTGTGCACTGCAGGTCTCTCTGCGGCAGGCTATTCCTGTCCTTCAGAGAAGCTGGCCTGTCCTCCCTTCTAGTGTTTAAGACTTGATAACTTGTACTTTGTTCTTTGTGCTCTGAAACCAGGCAAGGGTAGAGAGGTCTCTACTGTAAGTAAGTTGATGGCCGCCAGGGACATTGAAATCCTGGCTCTCGAGCACATGGGGTGGGGGCAGGGAAGAGTAACAGCCAGGAACAGCCCGGGATTAGGGAACAACAGAAATTCAGGTACTTAAAACATTTTTATGTTCTTTTTTTTGGGGGGGGTGGTGATGGGGTGGAATCTTGATTCTACTGCTTTTATTATTATCATTATTTTTTTAAGTTGCCCTCTTCTAAATATAATTAGACACCAGGACCTAGTTTGCTGCTGTCAGAACAGCAGCCGTTTTAGAAATGGCAGATTCTCTCTTAGATAAACACATTGCCTAGTTTCCTGAATAAACGAAACATGATCACAACCAACCGCCCAGCTTCTCGCACGCCTCAAAGGTGTCCCGAATGGCCTTGAGGTATTCTCTTCTGCAACAGTAGGTGTGGGTACCAGTGTCTGCTTTTTTCCTATGGCAAAGCTAGCAAACTCTGAGCTCCTAGGAAGAATACAGCGGCCCCTCCCACTATTATTTAGTTGCATTGTAGGCTAGCCTCATGCTCTGCATTTTAATTTAAATGGGGCTGCACAGGAAAAAATGCAAATCCCCTCTATTCAAATCCAAAAGAAAATAAATGGATTTTTTATGGCCTAAAGGATCCATTCATTAGGAAATCATTTATCTTTTCAGGAAACACGGCTTATAGATCCAGTAAGCTGGAGTGCCGTCTTTATTTTCTTCATTTCTCTCCCTTCTTTGATCCATTTGCTTGTTCTTTCAAACCTCTTCGCGTCTCCGCAGAGAGGGGCAGCTTCTATCTGGCAGAATAAGAATGTAATTAATATCTCGAACAGAAAGCCAAACTTGTCTAAAGGCTTGGCCATGCTCACAGGAAAAACACAATAACAAACAGACCTAAAATTTGGGAAGGCGATTTCCCATTTTCTTTTCACCACAAAAAGACAGATACCTGGCTTTCCCAGTGCAACCGGACGGTAGAGGTGGAAGAAGAGGAGGTGTGTGTTTAACAGGCTACCTCTTTCTTCCATGGTGTGGTGGTGTGGACTGGCAGGAGAGCAGGAGGGAGGGACGGTAGACTTCCTGGTTAAGGTTGTTTACTGTTGGGGGTTTGGCATTTGTAAGCCAGGCTGGGTTTTTACTGAGCACTGTCCTATGCTTGTCTCTTGATTAAAGAATGCACTTTGGAAGCACAGCGTGGAGTGGGTTCCCTAGCACACAAAACAGCAGGGATACACCAGGCTACATACCTCTCTCCTTGCTGGCCTCAGAGTCTCCTCATAAATATGTACATATGTGTATGCATGTATGTATACATATAGACATACATATGTAGTATATATATAATATATATTATATAATTTAAAAAAAGATTTAATTTTTAATCTGGGCATGGTGGTTTATGCATTTAATCTCAGCAGAGGCAGAGTCAGGAAAATCTCTGCGTTGAGGCCAGCCTGGGCTACAGAGTGAGTTCCAGCCTGTGCTACACAAAGAAACCCTGTCTTGAAAAGCAAAAAAAAAAAAAAAAAAAAAAAGATTTAATTTAATTTTAAACATTATCATTATTTATTTCAGTGGATGGATGGATGGATGTGCATATGTGCGCTCTCGCTCATGCACATGAAGCCATGGCCTAAGTGTCAGAGCTTGGGGAACAACTTGGGCTTCAGGTTCACGTCATCAGACCTCGTGTCCTTATTCACAGAGTATCTTGCTACAGATCTGGCCCTATTTTTCTTTTTCTTCTTTTCTATCTTAAGACCGGGGGGGGGGGGTCCTCATTATGTGGCTCTGGCATGCCTCAGCCTCCCAAGAGCTGGGATTAAAAGACATGTGTTACCACACCCAGCCTTTTCTTTTTCAAGATTGATTTTTATCTATTTAACTTACCCAGATCCAGAGACATGGTCCAGTGGTAGAGTCCGCTTTTCCAGAGGACCGAGTGTGAGTCCCAGCACCTATGTTGCTGGTCATAATTACCTATAACTCAAATCATACGTGTGTATGTATGTGTGTGTGACCAAGTGCAGGTTCCCTTAAAGGTCAGAAGAGGGCGTCGGGTCTCCTGGAGCTGGAGCTCCAGGCGGTTGTGAGCCATTAGACCTGAGTGCTGGGAACAGAACCCCGATCTCAGAAGAGCAACAAGCGTTCCTACCGGCAGGGCCATTTCTCCACACCCCTGCCTCCCTTTGGTCTTTTGAGACCTGTTTAGCTGTCCTCCAACTCCAGGCAGCCTTCCTTTCTCAGCCTTCCTTTCGCGCTAGGATTCCAAGCATGCGGTACTGTGGCTGGCATCCTTCCACTGACCTGAGGAGTTGCGGCTAGTACCTGCTGCTGGCTTCTGTATTTTCTGACATTTGCCTTTCTCCATCAGAGTACATTTTAAAAATCATATGATTGTGTTGAAGTACACTACATTAACTTTCCCGGTTTGTGTTTATGTGTTTTCTGGGATTTCGATGTGAATCCATGCTTTTGTTCTCACTAGATTAAGCCCTGATAGATAATCTGGTTTAGATATGGCTGCATTGTTTAAAATCTCTCTAATTACAGTACAATGCAGAACAGTAGCCGGGAGGACAATTTAAATGCTTGCTGGAAGAAGGGGGAAATAGTAAGAAGTGTAGATTCTCCCCCAGGGCCAATTTAAGGCTGCTTTGCAAAGGAGCTGTTTACATTGAAAGTCTTAAACACCAGGCGTGTTTTCACGCAGGCAGCAGTACAGGGGGAATTTGGGCAATCTAGGGGGCTGAGCCCGAGCTTCCTGCTCTCAAGATTCCGGTGTGATTACTGCTTTAGATCACCCAGGAGGGAGGGATCGCAGAGTGGACAGACCCATCCACTGCTTCTGGGCTGAAGGCTTCTGAGATAAAAGAAAGACAAAGAGCCGGTCTGCAAAGAGTAGGGGAGGAGCAGGAAGGGGAGGAGCTGGGGGAGGGGTGCCTAGGCTATGCAAGCGCGGGGATCTAGGTTCGGACCCCTAGCATCTCAGAACTAAAGGAGAAACATTGGGTATTGACCTCTGTCCTTCATATGCACATGTGCACACACATACACACCCATGCACACACAGACTCAGACACAGAGGTACACACACATATACACATGCACACACGCACACACACACTCAGACACATATAGATACACACACATACATACACACGCGCGAGAGCGTGCACACGCACACACATTGAAGGAGGGAAGACTGAAGACATGTACACAGCAACACTCTAGGCCAGGCTACTGAACCAAGAGTCAGGAATAAGTCAGCATTTACTGAAGTGCCTTGTCAAGTGCTGTGATTCCTGTAAAGAGAACCTCTGGGATTAGAACAGAAGGGAAAACGAGCCTGAAAACCCAATGCTTACCTCCACTGCTTCTTTTGAATTCTAGGGGTTGGCTCTTAACTCTTTTTTTTTTTTTTTTTTTTTGCATTATGTATTTTTTTTGATAGCATTTTTTATTTTTTATTTTTTATTTTTTTATTAGGTAATTTCCTCAATTACATTTCCAATGCTATCCAAAAAGTCCCCAATACACTCCCCCCCCAAGTCCCCCACCCACCCACCCCCACCCCTTGGCCCTGGCACTCCCCTGTACTGGGGCATATAAAGTTGGCAAGTCCAATGAGCCTCTCTTTCCAGTGATGGCCTACTAGGCCATCTTTTGATACAAATGCAGCTAGAGACAAGAGCTCTGGGGTACTGGTTAGTTCATAATAATGATCCACCTATGGGGTTGCAGTTCCCTTTAGCTCCTTGGGTACTTTCTCTAGCTCCTCCATTGGGGGCCCTGTGATCCATCCAATAGCTGACTGTGAGCATCCATTTCTGTGTTTGCTAGGCCCCGGCATTGTCACAAGAGACAGCTATATCTGGGTCCTTTCAGCAAAATCTTGCTAGTGTATGCAATGGTGGGCTCTTAACTCTTAATTGTCCTACAATTGGTGATTTATCTGGGGGAATTCCTGGGGAGAGGGAGGGGTAGAGAGCCCATCCAGAGCTTGGCACCCGGAACCCAACACATGGTAAGGACATAGATTGGGGTGTACTTAGCGGAGGACATTTTGCTGCACCCAGAAACAAAACTGAGAGGAACAATAAAGAAATGAAGTGTTGTTCTGGTTTGAAAAATCCTGGAACACTGAGCCTACGGTGCAACTGTATAGAAAGGAACACAGATTCTTTTTTTTTTTTTTCCTCTATAAACATCACATGGTTAAGTGGCTTTACTGGGGGTGTGTGTGGTATGTGCGGGGCGGTCACTTCTGGAGGAAGGAAAGAGATGTCGGGTGACTCGCTCATTTAATGTGTCAAAACAGTGATGTAGAAAACAGATTTTTTTAAAAGATGGGAATGTAGGGAGAGCTGACTTTCGTTGCTCCCCGTGTTTCTAGGAGTTGTCCAGGATTCTAAGCGCTGGCAGTTCTTACAGGAGGAGAGGTTTGAAGGGTTGCATTGCTTAGCTGTTAGGCTGACAAACAAATTAAGCCTCTCCTGTTATGCCTCTGTTGTCTAGGCTGAGAATGGGCGTACTAACAATTCAGTCTATCTGACTGTGGTAGGAATTGAAGTGGATAAGACTGGTCGAGCAAAAGTTACACATGGTTTAAGGCCAGAGATGTGTAATTCCTAACAGTGTACACACAGAGGCATGCACACACAGATCTGGCATGGTGTCAAAGTCATATTTTAAACGGTTTCTTTTTTTTTTTTTTTTTGGTTTTTGGTTTTTCGAGACAGGGTTTCTCTGTGTAGCCCTGGCTGTCCTGGCACTCACTTTGTAGACCAGGCTGGCCTCGAACTCAGAAATCCGCCTGCCTCTGCCTCCCAAGTGCTGGGATTAAAAGGCGTGTGCCACCACGCCCGGCCGCCCGGCTTTTAAAGGGTTTCTAGCAGAACACATAGGCGCAGTGTTTGGGGGCTGGAGACAGCAGGGTCAGGAGTTTAAGATCACCACTGTTTGAGGCTGACTGGGCTACATGAAACCTGACTCAAAAAAACCAAAATCAACAAACATAAACTTATTTTGGGATCTTCTATTTTGATTGGTTGACTTTTTGTATGCCTGTTCATAACCTAAAAGAGAAGCACTTTGTTGTTTCTATGCTTCAGAAAACATCGTATTCCACACTTGGACATAATTCCTGTGAGTTGTATGTCTGTATATAGCTCAGACTATATGGGAGTTGGTTCTCTTCTTCTGCTGTGTGGGGCCCAGGGATCGAACTCAGGTCGTCAGGCTTGGCTGCAAACATGATTAGACTGCGGTGCCATCTTGCCAGCCTGCATCTTATTTTCCAAGACACAGTCTCTCATTGAACCTGGAGCTTACCCGTGGGACTAGACAGGCTGGCCAGTGAGCTCCGGAGAGCTGCTGACTTTGCCTGGTTCTGGATTGCAGATGCTCGTTATCAAACCCAGCTTTTTCTGTAGGTGCTGGGGACTCGAATTCAGGTCCTTATGGTTGCTCAGGAAGCTTTTACCATTTGAGTCATCTCTCCAGCCCCAGGCTACTTAGTTTAAAGTTTATTTATATGATTCCAGTACTATTATTATTTTATGTGTACGGGTATCTTGCTTGAATGTATGTCTGTGCGCCATGTGTGTGCCTCATGCCTGCAGTGGTCAGAAAGTGTCTCATATTCTCTTGAACTGATGATTGTAACCTGACATGTGGGTGCTGGGAATTGAACCCAGGTCCTTTGTTGTTGTTATTGGTTTGTTTTTTTTTCCCCGAGACAGGGTTTCTCTGTGTAGCCCTGGCTGTCCTGGAACTCACTTTGTAGACCAGGCTGGCCTCGAACTCAGAAATCTGCCTGCCTCTGCCTCCCGAGTGCTGGGATTAAAAGGCGTGCGCCGGGCTGGTGAGATGGCTCAGTGGGTAAGAGCACCCGACTGCTCTTCCGAAGGTCCAGAGTTCAAATCCCAGCAACCACATGGTGGCTCACAACCATCCGTAACGAGATCTGACTCCCTCTTCTGGAGTGTCTGAAGAGAGCTACAGTGTACTTACATATAATAAATAAATCTTTAAAAAAAAAAAAAAAAAAAAAAAAGGCGTGCGCCACCACGCCCGGCTTGAGGAGAGTACTTTAAGGCTGATATTTGAGTTGACTGTGAAGACCCTTCACGGCAAAGCTTAGAAGATGTAGGCCGAGGCTACCTTAGACAGAGTCTAAGTGGTGTGAGTGCTGGTGGGCTCATCAGGGGAACAGTAATTCTAACAAGGCACAGCATTGCTCACCCAGCTCCTCCCACAGCCAGCCTTGAACTTACTCCATAGTGTGTGACAGCCTTAAGTTTCTGATCATCCCAAGGTAAGAAGAAAAGGGAAGCTGGAGAGATGGCTCAGGAGTTAAGAATGAATATTCCTCGCTGGGCAGTGGTGATACCTGCCTTTAATCCCAGCACTGGGGAGGTAAAGGCAGGTCTACAGAGTGAGTTCCAGGACAGAGCGAGATAGACTAGCATTTCCTTTCAGAGAATCGAGGTCTGAGTTTGGTTCCTACGCAAGTAGGATGGCTCACCAGCTGTGTCTAACTCCAATTGCAGGGGTTCTGATGCCTTCTTCCGGCTTCCATGGGCACTATAGTCAAACACACATATACGTACACCCAGACACATAAACAAAAATAAATGTTAAAATAGAAGAAGAAGGAGAAGAAGAAGAGGAGGAGAAGGAGGAGGAGGAGGAGGAGGAGGAGGAGGAGGAGGAGGAAGAAGAAGAAGAAGAAGAAGAAGAAGAAGAAGAAGAAGAAGAAGAAGAAGAAGAAGAAGAAGAAGAAGAAGAAGAAGAAGAAGAGGAGGAGCAGGAGGAGGAAGAAGAAGAAGAAGGAGAAGAAGAAGAGCAGGAGGAGGAGGAGGAGGAGGAAGAAGAAGAAGAAGAAGAAGAAGAAGAAGAAGAAGAAGAAGAAGAAGAAGAAGAAGAAGAAGAAGAAGAGCAGGAGGAGGAAGAAGAAGAAGAAGAAGAGCAGGAGGAGGAGGAGGAGGAGGAAGAAGAAGAAGAAGAAGAGGAGGAGGAGCAGGAGGAGGAAGAAGAAGAAGAAGAAGAAGAAGAAGAAGAAGAAGAGCAGGAGGAGGAGGAAGAAGAAGAAGAAGAAGAAGAAGAGCAGGAGGAAGAAGAAGAAGAAGAAGAGCAGGAGGAGGAGGAGGAGGAGGAGGAGGAGGAGGAGGAAGAAGAAGAAGAAGAAGAAGAAGAAGAAGAAGAAGAAGAAGAAGAAGAAGAAGAAGAAGAAGAAGAAGAAGAAGAAGAAGAAGAGCAGGAGGAGGAAGAAGAGGAGGAGGAGGGGAGGAAGAAGAGGTGGAGAGGAGTTCCTGGCTCTCCTGGAACTCTCTCTGTAGACCAGGGCTTGAACTCATGTGTCTCTGTCTGCAGAGTGCTGGGATTGAAGGGTGAAGAACCGCATGCAGCTTTGCGTGAGCTAATTTTTTTTTTGTTGTTGTTTTTTGTTTTTTGAGACAGGGTTTCTCTGTGTAGCCCTGGCTGTCCTGGAACTCACTCTGTAGACCAGGTTGGCCTTGAACTCAGAAATCCACCTGCTTCTGCCTCCCAAATGCTGGGATTAAAGGCGTGGGCCACCACCGCCCGGCGCACGAGCTAATTCTTTACTGCAGCTTCATAGGAACCTGTCCTTACACTGTGTTCTCACTGGTGCGCAGTGCGCAGTGCGTGGATTTGAGCAGATCCACGGTCCCACAGCCAACACTGCCATTAGCTCGTCCCTGGAACTCACTCCTCTCCCACCTCATTCCAGCCCTAGGCAGCCACTGTTTCACTGCCTCGCTTTGTGTGCACATTTCACACCACTGAAGCCACGCCACACATGATATCTCATGCGCGGCTTTATTTGCTCAGCGTGATGTCTCAAAACTTTACTCCTTCTGTGCCAGCGAAGATGGCTCAGTGGGGTAAACGTCCTTTCAAACAAGCCCGCTAACCTGAGTCCCATCCTCGGTTCCCACATTACAGTGGAAGGAGAGACTCCCGCAAATTCTCATCTGACCTCTACATGCAAACAGTGGCACCCACACTCCCAACATGCGCAGTGAATACATGTAATTAGAAAGAGTTGTTTCAGCCCGACCTCACTCCAGTCCCTTACCTCTGTGTCCCAGAGTATTCCATTTAGTAAGGACTTCTAACAACTGTGTGTGTGTGTGTGTGTGCCCATGCGCATGCGCGCGCGTGCGCGTGCATGTGTAGAACCTTCTAGAGAACCTTTGCTATTACTTTCGGAACCACTCCCTGCCAGAGAGGTACGTAGCTAACGCTCAGCTAGTGTTTACTGTATTTCAGCGCATTTTCCAGAGACAGTAGGACTTTTGTTTTAAATGAAAAATTACGCATACACCTGAAGGTTTATTCCATTCATATCAACTTCATCCTTTGTTGCCAAATCATCTTGTCTCATGTGTGCTTTGTCTGTGGTGGCTATCTGGGATCAGCTCAGGGTTGTTTGTTTGTTTGTTTTAAAAGACTTATTTATTCATTATATGTAAGTACATTGTAGGTGTCTTCAGACACTCCAGAAGAGGACATCGGATCCCATTACAGATGGTTGTGAGCCACCATGTAGTCGCTGGGATTTGAACTCAGGTCCTCTGGAAGAGCAGTCAGTGCTCTTAACTGCTGAGCCATCTCTCCAGCCCCCTTGTTTGTTTGTTTGTTTGTTTGTTTTATTATGGAGCACATACTTCTGATTCTGTGGTACGGAATGCGGAGAGGGCTGGTTAGCAAGGTTCTTAGCAAGGTTCCAGACAAAACCAGATCGTTGTGAAATGGATGGAGACTTAAGGGACAGCTTGGTGCTTCCCTGTTTATAGAGTAGGAGAGGGGAGCTCCGAGGGGCGGGAGGGCACCATGCCTGGTTTATTGTCTGACCCAGCTTGATGCTAACATGGCTTTAACTCATTTGGTTCTCAGATGACCCCTAAGAATAGACAGTCAAGGTATCCTTCTCTTCTTCCTCACCTTCCTATCCCCCACCCTCCCACCGTCCCAGCCTCCCACGCTGATCCAAGGCCTTGATTAGTACCGGACACTCTATGGTGCGCTCCCGGGTTGGAGCGGCACCTCTTCTCAAGTGTGTGGATTAAAGGCATGCACCACCTCCCGCCAGTGTGTCTTTTCATTGTAAGAGAGTTACAGTTAGTTCTTGTTCCCCATCCCTCCTTCCTCCCCTCCCTCCTCCCCCTCCCTCTCTCCCTCTTCCTTCCTTCCTTTTTTTTTTTTTCCCTTCCTCTCTTCTTTGTTCTTTGCTCTCTGTTGCGTTATTTTCAGTCAGAGTCTCTGTTTGAAGCATTGACTACCCTAGCCTAGTCACAGAGATCCCCCTGCCTCTGCTGGGATTAAAGGCATGCACCACCATGGTTTCTTTGTTTCTTATTTGTTTAATTGTCTTTTTGTTGTTGTTTGGTTTTTCGAGACAGGGTTTCTCTGTATCGCCCTGGCTGTCCTGGAACTCACTTTGTAGACCAGGCTGGCCTCGAACTCAGAAATTCGCCTGCCTCTGCCTCTCAAGTACTGGGATTAAAGGCATGCGCCACCACTCTCGGCTAATTGTCTTTTTAAATCATTAAAACCAAAAGAAGAGGGGACTGGTGAGATGGCTCAGTGGGTAAGAGCACCTGGCTGCTCTTCCGAAGGTCCAGAGTTCAAATCCCAGCAACCACATGGTGGCTCACAACCATCCGTAACGAGATCTGGCGCCCTCTTCTGGAGTGTCTGAAGACAGCTACAGTGTACTTACATATAATAAATAAATAAATCTTAAAAAAAAAAAACCAAGAGAAGACATTTATTTATATGTTTGTGTGCATTTGGTGGTGGTTTGGGGCATTATCTTGCACTTGGGAAAGGCTGAGTCGAGACTGTTCAGGTGGGGCTGCTCTGCTCCCCTCCCACGATGGGTGGGGTTGCTGACAGCTCTGCTCCCCTCCCGCAGTGGGTAGGCAGTTTCCCAGCTTTCTATCTGAATGGAGCGACTCTGCTCCGCTCCACCACCATCCACCGCAAGGTGAAGCATCTTCTCTGCCATGTGCCATATACCCCGATGTTCGTGCCAGCTCCCTGGGCTAAGCAGCCCTGGATAGAATCCTCTCACGTGAACTCTTAAGTATGTAGCTGAAAAGCAGAACTAGACCAAGAACAAAAAGCCCAGGGTCCAGGAAGAGAAGCTAGTGTAGAAGAAAAGGGGATGTAGGCGAGGGGGAAAAGGTCACCTCGTTGAACGGCCTCGGAGCAGTTTGTCAGACTAGAGGTTTTTAAGAGCCAGGAAAGATTTCTCAGAAAGATGAAGGCCATGCCAGCTCTGACAGAGCCGTCAGGGTGGCTTACTGGGTAAAAAGCACTTGCACACAGGCCTGATTCTCGTGGTGGCAGGAAAAGAACCAATTCCTGAGGGCTGTCCTCTGACCTCCACACAGGACTCGCCTGCATGCACGCATGCTTTAAAAGATGGATGATGCGCCAGCTACGCATGCTTTTCTTTTTTGTTTTTTGTTTTTTGGTTTTTTTTTTTGTTGTTGTTTTTTTTTTTTTTTTTAGATTTATTTATTTATTATATGTAAGTACACTGTAGCTGTCTTCAGACACTCCAGAAGAGGGCGCCAGATCTCGTTACGGATGGTTGTGAGCCACCATGTGGTTGCTGGGATTAGAACTCTGGACCTTCGGAAGAGCAGTCGGGTGCTCTTATCCACTGAGCCACCTCACCAGCCCTTTTGTTGTTTTTTTGAGACAGGGTTTCTCTGTATAGCTCTGGCTGTCCAGGAACTCATTTTGTAGACCAGGCTGGCCTCGAACCCAGAAATCTGAAATCTGCGTCCTCTGCCTCCTGAGTGCTGGGATTAAAGGCGTGCGTCACCACGCCCGGCTTTTTGTTTTTTAAACACAGGGTCTCTATATAGCACTGGCTATCCTGGAATTCACTCTGTAGACCAGGCTAGCCTTGGAATCACAGAGATTTGGTTGCCTCTGTCTGAGTGAGCAGAGATATGAACCCCCAACCCAGCTAAAATAATTAAAAAAAAAAAAAGTCTCTGATTTTGCCAAGAGTGTCTGACACTGATAGGTAAGAGGACTATTTTGAAAATGAAAATTCTTGGGGCTGGGGAGATGGCTCAGCGGTTAAGAGCACTGACTGTTCTTCCAGAGGTCCTGAGTTCAATTTCCAGCAACCACATGATGGCTCACAAACATCTGTAATGGGATCCGATGTCCTCTTCTGGTGTGCCTGAAGACAAGCTACAGTGTACTCATATACATAAAATAAATAAATCTTTAAAAAAATTTAAAAAAAAAACAAGAAAAGAAAATGAGATTCTGGCAGAAGGAAACTCCTGTGCTGGCACATATTGAGACTACACCATTACAGACCTTTGCTTTTTCATCCAGTCACAGTGAAACCTTGGATATAAATTAAATTAATAAAATTAAGTTAGATTTTAAAAAAGAAAAAGAGCAGAACAGTGGTAGGCATGTCTTTAATTCAAGCGCTGGGAAGACAGAGGCAGGCAGATCTCTGTGAGTTTGAGGCCAGCCTGGTCTACAAAGTGAGTTCCAGGACAGCTAAGGCTACAACAGAGAAACTCTGTCTTAAAGCAAAACAAAATAAAACAGAACCAAACCCCCAAACCACAACAAAACAAAACCCACAGAATTCATATGTTAATATATGGTAACTAACATGTTATTATATTGATATGTACTAATTAACTAATATATATTGAGAGGACAGGGTGCTGCGATGTGACTCTGGCTCAGCCTAGTAAGAAGAATGACGGGAGAACAGCTGGGGCTATGAGCAAGTCTGTAGCAGAGGGGGATCTAAGGCTTCCAGTTGCGTCTTGAAGTGACACGGTGACTACCTGGTTCTGGTCAGTTCGGGATTTCCCTGGTTTTAGCACTGAAATTCCCTCCTCCCAGGGAAACCCCAAGTTCTCAGCAAACTGGGATTGTTGGTCACCTTACCAGGTTACCCTGGCTGATTGATCGGGAATTCCAGAAGATTCTGAGTTTATCTTTTTATTTTTTGACCCAGAGGCTCATGTTGCCCAGACTGGCCTCAAAGCTGATATATAACCAGGATGAGTCTGAATGCTTGGTTCTCTGCCCCCACCTTCCAAGGTGTAGCTCTATACCACCATGAATGATTTTTTTTTACCCCCTAAACTTAATCATATATATATATTTTTCTGTACAAGAGTGTTTTGTCTTCATGTATGTATATGCATCTCATGTGTGCCCAGTGCCCTTGGAAGTCAGAGGAGGTCATCATCTATTCTGGAACTGGAGATATGGATGGTTGTGAGCCACCATGTGGGTTCTGAGAACCAAACTCAGGTCTCCAGAAGAATAGCCAGTGCACTTCACCACTGACCCGTCTCTCTAGCCCCTCATTACGCCTGACTGCATCTGGTGCTGGGGATAGAACAGAGCTTCATGCTTGTTAGACATACGTGCCACCAAGTGAGCTAGCTACATGCATAGCCTGGGATGGCAGAAGGTTAAGACAGAGTATGGCAAGTGGTCCCCAGGTCAGACAACAACGAAAGGCGTGTGTGTGTGTGTGTGTGTGTGTGTGTGTGTGTGTGTGTGTGTGTGTGAAGGGTATATACCATAGAGGATTCATGTAAACCAGAGAACAACTTGGGGAGTTGTTCTCTCCTACTTTTGCAGTGGCTTCAGGGGTTGAACTCAGTTTGTCAGGTTTCACAGCAAGTACTTTTTTTTTTTTACCTGTGAGCCATCTTGATAGCACCATCATTTATTGATTCATTTTTCTATAATCTATCTATCTATCTATCTATCTATCTATCTATCTATCTATCCATCCATCCATTTATCCATCTATCCACCACCTACCTATCCATCCATCCATCCATCCATCCATCCATCCATCCATCCATCCATCCATCCATCTATCCACTTACCCACCCTATCTATCTATCTATCTATCTATCTATCTATCTATCTATCTATCTATCTATCTATCTATCATCTATCATCTATCTATCTATCCATCCACCCATGCATTCTGTCTGTCTGTCTGAGACAAGGTCTCACATGGATCCCCTAGGCTTGAACTTGCTATGGAGTTGAGTATGACTTTGAATTCCCGATCTTCTCACTTCCACCTCTGCACACTGAGATCACAGGCACACACTGCCATGCCCCAGCTCTTCAAACTGCAGGGTTTTTTTTTTTTTTTAAGATTTATTTTACTCATGTGTGTACACTGTAGCTGTCTTCAGACACACACCTAGAAAGGGCATAGGATCCCTTTAGAGATGCTTGTGAGCCACCATGTGGGTGCTGGGAATTGAACTCAGGACCTCTGGAAGAGCAGTCAGTGCTCTTAACCACTGAGCCATCTCTCCAACCCCAAACTGCATTTTTAAACCTTGCTTGGTACTCAAGCCAAAACCAGTTCCTTTTCCGGGTGGGGTGTCGTTCTATTTAGAGACTGTGGGTACACAAGAGTTATTGCCCACAGCCTCATGCTCCCCTGAGTTAGGCAAACGCGGTTGCTACCTCTCTTTCCTCAAGGGTGTGTTTCCTGGGGTTTTAAAATTCCTGACCAGATTGAAATTAAAGACTCAGGTTCTCTCTCCTTATCAGGAGGTAGGGTCCAACATTAAACAGTCAGCCTTTTGTCTGAGGGCGCACTTTGTGATTTCTAAGATTACACCTCAGCCTCTTAAGTGTAATCAATGAAGGATAAAATTCTTTAGGATACTCAAAATATTTCAAGAATCTTAAATATTCTATTTCCAGATGGGAGAACACAAGTTTCAATCCCAGGAGCCAAACCCTGCTGCTGTAGAATGGAGGATTTCCTGTAAAAGAAGGAACCGCGCCCTGCCTGCACTTTGCGGGAGGGGGTGGTGGAGGAGGCTAGGGTTATTGAGCTGGAGGCTGCTTTCTCTGAGTTCTGAGTCAATCGCTCGCTGTACTTTTCCTCTGTGTTGTGGGAGACTCGCTTCCACAAGCGAGCCATTCAGCTACAGGAATGTTCTTGCTTGATCCAGAATCCCTTTCTGGGTGAGAGTCCAGATAGAGTTTCTTGCTGGGAAGAGAGACTGTCCCTTTTACAGTTCCCAGTCCTAAGCAGGTGGTGACAACCTTCATTTGGATTGACCTATAGGTGCATCTTTCCACTGAGTACCATAAATTACAGCTAAGTCACTTCTGACCACAAAGGTGCAGTTCCCAAGAACAGAAAGCGGCTGTTTGGAGGGTGGGGGGTTGGGGGAGGGGCGCTGGGGACAGCCTAGGCTCAAATTTTTGATAAAGCTCAGGGGAAGCTGACAGAACTGTTCAGAGGCGCAAAGGGGGAAGCCCCCATTGTTTGTGGTAGCTTTGTTATAGTAGGAAATATTTTGTGTTTTAATCTTTTTAAGCACAATATTATGCCTAAGAATGAGTTTTATCATGACATTTTATACAAGTATGTCATGTATTTTGGTCATATTCACACCAATACCCTCTCCTGTCCCCTCCCATTTCCCATGACCCCCTTCCTAGCTTTTTTTTTTTTTTTTTAAAGTGACTCAGTGCCTTCCATGGGGGTTGCTTACATGAATATGAGAGGAAGTTATCACAGAGACGTTCTGTATTACTGAAGAAATGTTCCCCCATCTCCCCTCCCATCCCCCACGGCAACCACCCTCAGGAGATTTGTAGCATAAGCCTCTCCCAGCTAGCTACTGGTAACCGTGTATAAACCCCCAGGGAGGGGTGGGGCCTCGCTAGCCTCTCCCCTGCCCTTCCACTGTGGTGTCCTAGGAGGCAGAGGTGGGACAAGACAGTGACTGGAGGAGCCATCATGAACGAGTGCAAGGGACGCCTAGCACCTAAAACCGTGGATGGTTTTCCAGGGAGGGAGGCTTTCTGATTCCGTGGTACCCACTCAGCATTTTTGGTCTGGAACACTCTTTGCTTCCACCGCAGCACAAGCAGATGTCTGTGGAGCTCCTCTTTGATATTTATAACGCGGGATCGGTGTTAACGTTAACGCTTTTCTCTGTGTCTCTGGAGCCAGGTATAGCGGCTTTGGCTTGCAATCTCTGCAGTTGGTAGGCTGACGCAGGAGGCTTGCTTACCTTAAATTAGTTTTCTGTCAGCCTGCCTTTTTCATCTAGTGTGTCTAGCTTGTCTCTTTAGCACTCACTCTCCTCAGGTACCCAGAGAAGTACTGGCACCCGGCTGCGTGACTCATTACCAAACCTATAAAAGAGCTTGAAGTGGGCTTGGTTGGGGAGGTGCTTGCCCTATGAACCCGGCATCCCCGGCACTGTAAGCATAGGGCACGGCACACCCAGGACTATGAGGTGAAGATAGAAGGATTAGGAGTTCAAGGTCATCCTTGGTTTAGCTTGTCTGTGGTCAACCTGGACCACAGGAGACATTCCCCAACCCCTCCCCCCCAATAAAAACAATGAAGCAACAACTGGAATGAATACCATTGATAACATTTCCTAGATTTCACCCTCTGTGTGGAGCCTCTTTAAAAGTCATGGCTGGGGTGGAGACTCAGCGATTAAGAGCACTGGCTGCTCTTCTGGAGGCCCAGAGAGTGCCGTGAGTTCGAGGTGTACCTGGGCTAAATATGAGACCTTGTCTCAAACCAATCAACAAGAGAGGAAGGTGCAGTGGACTGGGAGACTGACTGTTACACAAGGAAGGGGCTGGAGAGACGACTTGGTGCTTTAAAACATTGGCCTGCTGTTTCCAGATTCCTTGTCAGGCAGCACACAGGGATCGCCAGTAAATACTACTAGGGGTCCTGACGCCCTCTTCTGGCCTCCTTGGGCACTGCACTTATATGTACAGACACAGACATTTGTCTGTCTTTCTTTCTTTTCTTTCTTTCTTTCTTTCTTTCTTTCTTTCTTTCTTTCTTTCTTTCTTTCTTTCTTTCTTTCTTTCTTTCTTTCTCTCTCTCTCTCTCTCTTTCTTCCTTCCTTCCTTCCTTCCTTTCTTCCTCTCTTCTTTCTCTCTTCTTTCTTTTCTTCTTTTCTTTTCTTTTCTTTTCTTTTCTTTTCTTTTCTTTTCTTTTCTTTTCTTTTCTTTCGAGATGGTGTTTCTCTGTGTAATCCTGGAATTCACTCTGTAGACCAGGCCACCCTCACACTCAGCAATCTGCCTGCCTCTACCCCTTTAGTGCTAGAATTAAAGTTGTGTACTGCTATGCCCTGGCGCCATACACACAGACACACGTGCACACACCATTAAGACCATTTTAAAAGGAAAGAAAAGCAAGACACACCCGGAGGAGAGCTTTAACACAGGAGAGTGTATTTTCTTCTTCTTTTTTTTTTTTTTTTTGGTTTTTCGAGACAGGGTTTCTCTGTGTAGCCCTGGCTGTCCTGGCACTCACTTTGTAGACCAGGCTGGCCTCGAACTCAGAAATCCGCCTGCCTCTGCCTCCCGAGTGCTGGGATTAAAGGCGTGCGCCACCACGCCCGGCTGAGAGTGTATTTTCTTTTTTTTTTTTTTTTTAAATTCTTTTTTTTTTTTAAAGATTTATTTATTTATTATATGTAAGTACACTGTAGCTGTCTTCAGACACTCCAGAAGAGGGTGCCAGATCTTGTTGCGGATGGTTGTTAGCCACCATGTGGTTGCTGGGATTTGAACTCTGGACCTTTGGAAGAGCAATCGGGTGCCCTTACCCACTGAGCCATCTCACCAGCCCGAGAGTGTATTTTCATGTCGAGTAGTTACTGTCAGTCATCGGTAGCTGGTGCATTACCATCTGCTGTGAGTTTGATCATGACGTCATCAGAATTATGGGTCATTGAGAAGAATGAAGGTATATATTGCTGCTGCACGAACTCTGACCTACAACACTGACAGTGTAGTTTCTAGAACATTCTCAAGACTGTTCTCTTGAAGCAGTCTCCCTTGCATCCCCCAAATGCAGTACTCACTGCCACTCTCCAGCCCTGGGTTCAATCAGCTTGTTTATTGATTGCTTTTCCTTCCTTCCTTCCTTCCTTCCTTCCTTCCTTCCTTCCTTCCTTCCTTCCTTCCTTCCTTCCCTTCCTTTTTTGTTTTTTGTTTTTTGTTTGTTTGTTTGTTTATTTGTTTGTTTTTTTGAGACAGGGTTTCTCTGTATAGCCCTGGCTGTCCTGGAACTCACTCTGTAGACCAGGCTGGCCTTGAACTCAGAAATCCACCCGCCTCTGCCTCCCCAGCGCTGGGATTAAAGGCATGTGCCACCACAGCCCGGCTTATTACTTTTCTTTATAGAAAGTCCCTCTTTGTAGTCCAGGCTGCTCTTGAACTTACAGGTGTCCTCCCGCCTCAGCCTCCTGAGTGTTGGGATTACAGTTGTGTACCACCATGCCTGTC
Organism: Mus caroli; assembly: GCF_978045245.1. Taxonomy (NCBI): domain Eukaryota; kingdom Metazoa; phylum Chordata; class Mammalia; order Rodentia; family Muridae; genus Mus; species Mus caroli. The sequence continues at coordinate 9,294,196 of NW_028227257.1, read as the reverse complement.
TTGGACTTGGCTTTATGTTTCTAAGAGTCTTTGGCATCTTACATGTTCAATATTGATTTGCCTGCTGTCTCCCAACAGGGTTCAGGAGGGTGGCGACTTGGCCATTACGGTATCCCAAAGCCTAGAGCAGCGCCTGGCATACTAAAACCGTGCTGACCAACTGAACTATTGGCCCTGTTACACCTCCTTTCCCAGTCTTACTTACTCAGCCAGATTCACAGTGTAGGGACATAACCCCGGAAGTGGCAGGCAGTTCTGTCCCAGAGCCCTTTGGACAGATGCCAGCCCCGTGGTGAGAGAGCCACATACTTTCCAGGTGTTTGGAATGGTGGAGCAGCAGAGGTGGTGAGTCACCAGCTCATAGCTCTGCCTTCCCAAGGACGTTCCCTGACACACAACTCCAGTCCCCAGGGTCCAGAGCCAGCTCTGACTCATCCACGTTACGGAAGTCCAGGAAGGTCTCACAGAGGACACTGTGTGACCGTACAATCTCGTTTCAAAACAAACCAACCTCACAGGTTTGCTGGTGATGGCTTAATGGTTTAATGAGAAAATGTTGCCTTGTGTCGTCTGCTGGGTCAGCTGCCTGCTGGCTCTGTTCTTCACACTCCGCTGGGGAACTCCAGTTTATTTTGGTCTCACCTTGTTTCTTCCCTCCCGTCCCCTCCCCTGGGCTCCTTTCTCTCTGCCTTCTCTAAGGGTGTGACAGTGACTGTCAATCAAGACTGTTCACATCGTCCATTCAGGTACTTAGCAAAGTACCTGAGCTGAGTCCCTCAGCAACAGGAAGATGAGCCCCTGAGTCCTTTCCTCAACCACTGTGTCTGATATTAGAGGATCTGAGATGCTCACCCACCTGTGCCAGCTCCAGGAGATGTGCTTACGCACTCCCATTAAGGCAGGTGGGACACGAATTCTCCATTTGACGGTGCTCAGGCTGTTGAACTTGGATACTTTGTTGAGCTCTGCTGGGGCTGGGGCTGGGGCTGGGGCTGGGGCTGGGGCTGGGGCTGGGGCTGGGGCTGGGGCTGGGGCTGGGGCTGGGGCTGGGGCTGGGGCTGGGGCTGGGGCTGGGGCTGGGGCTGGGGCTGGGGCATTAGTCTCATTTCTAGGTTAAAGCAGCTAGATCTACGGCAACACACTCAGGAGTAACACAACATAAGCAGGCCTGTCAGGACCACAGGAACAAGAACCCAGGAATTCAAGGAGTTTGCAGGGAGAGGGCCCAGAGGTCCTGGCTGTCACCATACAGATTCTGACAAGCTCAGTTTGGCTGTGCAGGCTCCTCTGCACACGGAGACAGAACACTTGGTAAAAGCAACTTAAGGGAGGAAGGATTAAGTCCAGATTACAGTTGAGTGGATATCATTTCACCATGCTGGGGCAGGCATGGTCGTCAGCTGTGCCAGCAGGAGGGTGAGGCTCTGTTGGGTCACAGTTCTGTTGCTCAAGAAGCCAAGTCAAAACACATAAGGTAGGAGAGAACCTACCATAGAAAGCTGCCCCCTGACCATTATGTGAGGACTCTGACATAGGCACACATTCACAGACACACAGACACATACATACACACATATACAAACACATGCACACTCATAGACACACAGATACACACACACACACACACACACACACACACAAACACCTGCCCACCCACAGACACATGTACACTGGATAAATGTAATAAAAATCTTTTGAAAATGTAAAACTTGCTATGCTATCAAATGATATAAAGCATGGGTTTCTTCCCCACAAAGTGACCAGTATCCTTCCCTGGAGGAACCTGATGCTTAGAGTTTCTCCTAGGCATTTCCAGTTTACTCCAGGACCGTTGGGGCAACCACTGTGACATGCTTGATGTCCCTTTTGTTCATTTTTCTCTCCCACAGAAGTCGCAAGTAATCTGAGTACAGCCTCATACCCCCTCTTGTGTCTTCCTTTTAATTAGTGAATCTGTGAGCTGCTGTCTCATGAGTGAAGGTTTAAAATCACTTTAGATAACCGTGGGCAACAAATATCCTTGGACGTTGTATGGACTGTGCCAGAGCTGAGCTGGGAGTGGGGGGAGGCAGCAATGGAGAATGGTGTGTTGTTTCTGTTCACAGCCATGACCACAGCTGACATGAAACACTCAGTGGAGAGGGCCTTATTTTGTCTAACAGTTTCATCAAGGCTTCAAGCAGCTCACTGGAGATGGGGTGTATCCCGATGGGGGAGCCATTGCTTAGGCTGCTCAAGCCCTTTGATTCCGTTCCCAGCACTGCAGAATCAAAGCATGTGAGTCCCCGATATGATCAAAGGAATCTTTATGAATGAGGAAGAAGGCTATGGTGCTCAGAGAGTCGACAGGCTTGACAAATGACTGTTTTCCCCAAAGTTACTTATCCCACTGTGGGCCCCAGAGATGCCCACACTGCCCCCTTGGGCCCCAGAGATGCCCACACTGACTCCACAGACCCCAGAGCAGCCCACACTGGTCCTGTGGGCCCCAGAGCAGCCCACACTGGCCCTGTGGGCCCCAGAGCAGCCCACACTGGCCCTGTGGATCCCATAGTAGCCCACACTAACTTCATATGACTTTCTGTGTGACTCTAGAAAATGTCTTGGAGAAAACCAGACATTTATTGGTCTTCCTTTCATGGAAGAAGAGGGGCTTGTTTATTTATTTATTTATTTATTTATTTATTTATTTATTTATTTTGTTTTTTTGAGACAGGGTTTCTCTGTATAGCCCTGGCTGTCCTGGAACTCACTTTGTAGACCAGGCTGGCCTCGAACTCAGAAATCCTCCTCTGCCTCTGCCTCCCGAGTGCTGGGATTAAAGGCGTGCGCCACCATGCCCGGCTTATTTTTTATTTATTTTTAATTAATGAACACAGATGTTTTAGGGCTGGAAGACAGCTCAGTGATGCAGCCTTTGTTTAACTGTTGATGTCCTGAGTTGGATCCATCAGTATCCCCACAAACCCCACAGATATTTTAGACTTTTTAGGTCAGAAGGTCTTTGTAAATAAATTCTACCCTGTCTGTGTGCAAGCATGGGAATAAATGAACATTTGTCTCTCTCTCTCTCTCTCTCTTTCTTTTTTTTTTTTAAAGTTCAGTTTCTTCTTTTTTTAATGATATTCTTTTTTTTTTTTTTTTTTTTTGGTTTTTCGAGGCAGGGTTTCTCTGTGTAGCCTTGGCTGTCCTGGAACTCACTTTGTAGACCAGGCTGGCCTCGAACTCAGAAATCCGCCTGCCTCTGCCTCCCGAGTGCTGGGATTAAAGGCGTGCGCCACCACGCCCGGCTCTTTTTTTTTTTTAAGATTTATTTATTTATTATATGTAAGTACACTGTAGCTGTCTTCAGACACTCCAGAAGAGGGAGTCAGATCTCATTATGGATGGTTGTGAGCCACCATGTGGTTGCTGGGATTTGAACTCCGGACCTTCGGAAGAGCAGTCGGGTGCTCTTACCCACTGAGCCATCTCCCCAGCCCTCTCTCTTTCTTTCTTCCTTGATTTTTTTTTTTAGACAGGGTCTCACTCTATAGCCCTGGGTGTTCTAGAACTCATATTGTAAACCAGGCTAGCTTTGAATTTACAGAAATACTCCTGTCTCTCCCTACCAAGTGCTGAGATTAAAGACTGCACCACCACACCTGGCTTGCATTTCTGTTTCTAAATAAAACTTTATTTCAACAACAACAACAACAACAACAACTAGTAGTAGGTATAGTTTTTCAGCCTCTGGAGTAAAGCATGAGTATTTAAAGTGTAGCTATGGATACCTAGTTATTGACAAATACCCAAGTGTAAGGGAGAATGTTCACTGACCACCATCTTGCCTCTTCCTTAAGGACAGTGGCCAGGGATGTATGTAGTGAAGTGGCAGAGGCGTCCCAGCCCTGGCCTTGATTCCCAGCACTAACACACAGGCAGGCACGAAAACGCACACGCAATCCACCCTCATGCCTCGGCACAGCCTCCATCTGGGTACACACCTATAATCCCAGCACTTGAGAGCCTGAGGCAGGATAGGATGAGAATGAGGCCAGTCTCAGCTACACGGTGAGTCCTAGTCCAACCTGGGCTACATAGCAGGATTCTGCAGGGATGTTTTTTTTTATTTTGTAGTAGTGGCACAGAACACAGGGCTTCCTACACACTAGGCAAGTGACAACCACTGAATGCCCTTCCCACCTTCTGTCCTTTCCATCTTCTATCCTCTGTCCTTCCCACTCTTGCTTCCCTCCTTGCTTCCTTCCTTCCTCACTGCAATCAATCACACGGGGTCTCACTCTTGCTAGTCCAACATCCTGTGGCTGAGCCATGTCACTAACACCCAAGACTCTTTTTTTTTTCCAAGTGAAAGCAGAAGATTTGGGGATGTTTTGTGAAAAGAGTTTGGTCTGGCAGGCAGGTATCATCCGGTTCTGTCACCTTCCTTTCTTGGCAGAGACACAGAACCGTTGCAAGAGCAGATGTGGCAATTTAGGAAGAGGCCAAGGGCAAGAAATGTCGGAATCCTCGGGCTTTATGCTCTCCAATGTTCTTTCCTGTGTGTGTGTGTGTTTGTGTGTCTATGTGTCTTTGTATGTGTGTCTGTGATATACTTGTGTTGTTCATGTGTGTGTGTGTGTGGGTGTAACTCATTTATGTAGGTGCCTGTAGTGGCCACGAGAGAGAATTAGGTCCCTGGAACTGGACTTACAGGTGGTTGTGTTGATGATGTTGCCAACCCAAGCGTAAGTCCCTGGAAGAGCAGCAGGTGCTCTTAACTGCTGATCCAGCCCTCAACGTTTACTTTTTTATTTAAAAAAGAAAAAAAAATTTTTGGAGTGTTTTTGGTGTGTAAGAGTGTTTTGCCTACATGTGTGTCTGTGCACTAATCATGTGCCTGGTGTCTACAGAGGTCAGAGGAGGACATTGGATTCACTGAGATCCGTATTATGGGCACTTGTGAGTGCCGTGTAGGTGCTGAGAAATGACCCAAGGTTGTCTGAAGGAGCAGCCAGTGCTCTGGACCACGGAGCCATCTTTCTCTAGCCCCACCCCCACGCTTGCACTCTTGAGTCAGTGAAGGCTGGAGTCGCTGGCCTCTTGACTTCTTCTTTATATGTTTTATACGGAGCAACGGTCCTCAGAGGCTTAAGGCACAGTCTGTGTTGGATGGCTACGGGTTCCCAAGCCCAAATTCCAGATGTGGCAAGGACAGCAGACACAGCTCAGCTGACTGACACTCAAGTGCAGAAGATGTGACTTTGGGAGCTTACAAAGGGCCATTTGTGATGGAAGACTTCAACCTCACTGTTCTGGTGTTCGGGTCTGGTTCGACCCTGTCCATGGTGAATTACTCTCATTTATGGACCTCAGCTTCCTGGAAATAATTTCCCTACATGCTGACGCTGTTGTTAAGAGACTAAAGGCCAGCGAGAGGGCTCAGGAAGAAAAGGTGCTTGGTGCCGAGTCTGATGACCCGAGTTCAACGCTCAGGATCTACATGGTGGAATGAGCGAGAACTGCCTCCTGCACGTTGACCTCTGACCTCCACACAAAGCACACTCATCCACTTGATGTACACGCATCCCTCCCCTCAATGCATAAATGCTCCTATAGATAGATAGATAGATAGATAGATAGATAGATAGATGATAAGTAGATATAATTTTAAAGAGAAAGAGAGGCTGAGCATACTAGTATATATCTTTAGTCTCAGCCCGGGGGAGGCAGAGGTAGGTGAATTTCTATGCATTGAAAACTACCTTGTCTGCTTATTCAGTTACAGAGTTACAGGCCACCCAGGGATATATATAGTGAGACTTGTTTTTTTTTTTTTTGTTTGTTTTTTAAAGATTTATTTATTTATTATATGTAAGTACACTGTAGCTGTCTTCAGACACACCAGAAGAGGGCGTCAGATCTCATTATGGGTGGTTGTGAGCCACCATGTAGTTGTTCACATTTGAACTCAGGACCTTCAGAAGAGCAGTTAGTGCTCTTACCCACTGAGCCATCCGGCCAGCCTGTGAGACTTGTTTAAAATAAAGAGGAGAGAGAGAGAGAGAAAGAGAGAGAGAGCGAGAGAGCCCAGTGGTTTAGAGCACTTGTTGATCTTACAGAGGACCAGTGTTCAATTCCCAGCACCCACAGGGTGGCTCACGACCATTTGGAACTCCAGTCCCAGGGGACCCAAAGCCCTCTTATGACCTCTGAGGCCACTAAACAGGCATGTGGTGCATATACACACATATTTGCAAGCAAAACCACTTATACATGTCAAATAACAAAATCTAAATAAATGAAAAAGACTTACCTACTATAATGCACATTTACAGTGCCTGACACTTGCTGGTAGGGGCTCGTCAGCAGCCCCAGCACTCCTGAGATGACAAGCTGGCAGCTGAAAGATCAAGAGGGGCTGTGACAAGCGCAGCTTAAAGAAGGAAACATTTAGTTTGGCTCGCAGTCTGAGGGGATACAGTGCTTCCTGCAGGGAAGGATACAGTGGTGTGGGTGTGGGCAGCTTTAGCTTGGTGGTGGGGATGTGAGCCCTCAACTGAAATCAGGATGTAGCTGGAGGGGAGCTGGCCTCATGGGCATGAAGCCCTGGGTTCAGCACTGCATGAGAAAAACCCTGGTGGTGCACGACTGTAACCTCAGTACTGAGGAGGCAGAGGCAATGGGCCATCCTCAGCTACACAGGAAGGTTGAAGCTAGCCTGGACTACGTGTAACCTTGTCTCAAAACAAAACAGAGCAAAATGGAATAAAAGTCGACCCCCAAAAGAAGTAAATAAATAAAATATAAGTCAAACTGACTACAAGGGCTATAATAAAAGGCAGAAATAATAAACAGTAAAAAAGTTGTAGAGAAATTAAAAATCCCACATTGCCTGGAGGACAAGAATGTGGCCACCATGTTGAAAAGCAGTAGAATAAGAACTCCAAATTGAAACAGAAGGGAGGAGCACAGCTCAGTGGGGAGCACAGCTCAGTGGGGGGGGGCGTGGGGAGCATGGCTCAGTGGAGGACATAGCCCAGTGGGGAGCACAGCCCAGTGGGGAGCACAGCTCAGTGGGAGGCATTAGCCTATCCTGCACAACATCCTTGGTTTGCTTACAATGAATGAACAAATGAATGAACGAATGAATGAATGAATGAATGAATGAGTGAATGAAACATCAAATTCCCAGAAGACATAGCCAGTGAACAGCTTGGCATGAATTCAAGACGACTGAATGCCTCCACGCTTGCACAAACAAGCCTGTGCCTGAGTGAGTGTTCAGAGAGTTTCTCCTGAGAAGCTGGAAGGCAGAAAGAGTCTGAGCTGCCCGCTACTAGGTGGATAAAGAGGCGGACTGTTCACCTAATGGAATATTACTTGGAAATAAAAAGGAGGGAAAAAGTGACACAGGCCATGTGCAGTGCTGAGAACACACCATCAGGATGAAGCCGTGAAGACTCACCCATTACATAATTCCTTTGAACCAAATGTTCAAAGTGGGCAGAGACATAAAGTGACAAAGAGGACCAGGAAGGGAGCGGGTAAGAAAGGCTTGCCATGGTACAGGCTTTCTTTCTGGGGTGAAGGGACTTGAAACATGAAAGGGTGCCGGTCTCACAGTTTTCAGAACATTCTACAATGCCCGTGACATTGGTTGGGTGAAGCTGGGCTCAGTAGATGACTCAGTTGAGTGAGGGTGCCTGCTGCCAAGGCCGTGACCTGATTTGATTCTCAGAACCCACATAGTGGGAAGAAAGAACCAATTCCTACATATTGTCCTTTAGATGCTATGCACATGCCTTGGCTCGTGTGCCCCGACTGCCACACACAATGGATGCAGTTTTAAAAGGGCACATGTTATTATGGGTGGATTATGCCTTAGTTTTTAAAAGGAGGAAGGGCAGAAATGAAGAGTTCCATGACGTGCTCATCTCATTGGGAGCTTAATCTCTCCCAGACGCTCCAGACAGAAGGCACACAGTACTCTTGGCACACCTGCAAACCAGGCTGTTCCACAGACACCACCAGGTTTTGTTCCAAGCATGGTGGCTTCTACCTGTTATCCCAGCTCATAGGCACAGGGAGGCAGTAGGATCAAGAGTTCAAGGTTGGGTGACTGCTCTTCCAGAGGTCTTGAGTTCAATTCCCAGCAACCACAGGGTGGCTTACAACCATCTGTCATGGGATCCGATGCCCTCTTCCGGTGTGTCTGAAGACAGGTTAGCCTCAGCTATATAGTGAAATCCATAGATCTATCCAAGTTAGCCTGGCACACATGAGACGCTTGAAATAACAATGATAAAAAGGAGCCGGGCGTGGTGGCGCATGCCTTTAATCCCAGCACTTGGGAGGCAGAGGCAGGCGGATTTCTGAGTTCGAGGCCAGCCTGGTCTACAAAGTGAGTGCCAGGACAGCCAGGGCTACACGGACAAACCCTGTCTCGAAAAAAAAAACCAAAAAAAAAAACCCCAAAAAACAATGATAAAAAGGGCTTGTGAGATGTCCCGGTGGGTAAAAGTGCTTGTGCCACAAGATCAGTGACTTGAGTTCCACCTCTGGACGCACAGCACAGGTGGAAAGAAGTTGACCTTTGATCTCAACATGCACGCAGTACACTTGTATTCTGTCCCTACTCTGCATGCACACATGCAGGTGTGTAGGTATACACACTTACACACATACACACACACATAGTGACAATAAATTTAAACATGTAAAAGACAAACCATATTTTGTGTGAAGTGGAACGAATGAGGTCCAAAGGCTCAGACTCGAGGTGAGGGAGCCCCAGAACGTGGAAGATGGACCACCAGCTAGGAGGCAAAAAGATTCTAGGGCACTGTGGCTCCACCACTTCTTTTCCGAACTCCCGTCCTCTGAAATTATTAGGCTGCGGATTCCAGTTGTTTTCAGCTCCCTGATCGATCGATTGGTTATCGATTGGTTATAGGTTGCATTTTTTTGAGAAGACAGAGCAATAGTGGTTTTTTTTTGTTTTACATTTCAAGAGCAATGGGGAAGCAGGAAACAAGGGGCTATGGTTATGGAGTGGGTGGGAGGTGTGCTGGCTAGATTTAAGTCAACTCGTCACGAGCTAGAGCCATCTGAGAGGAAGGAACCTCAATTGAGGAAATACCTCCATGAGATCAGGCTGTATGCAAGCTTGTGCGATATTTTCATAATTAGTGATCAATGTGGGAGGGTGCAGCCATTGTGGGTGGGGCCATCCCTGGGCTGGTGGTCCCAGGTTCTACATGAAAGGAGCCTGAGCAAGCCAGAGGAAGCAACCCAGTAAGTAGGGTCCCTTCATGGCCTCCGCATCAGCTCCTGCCTCCAGGTTCCTGCCCTGGGTGAGTTCCTGTCCTGATTTCTTTCAATGATGAACAGCAATGTGGAAGTGTATGTCAAATAAACCCTTTCTGTGCCAACTGACTGTTCAATCAAGGTACTTTGTTGCAGCAACAGAAACTTTGTCTAAGTCACTCCCTTGGTCACAATTGTCAGAGTATCTTGTCATAGCAACAGCAAATAAAAACAGGGGAATACATATGTGTGTGTGTGTGTGTGTATTATATATACATACATACACATGGTTGCGAAAAGAGAATCATGTACTATGCAATGCCTTTAATTTATAGAATTACCTCCTCCTTCCCTTCCCCTCCCCCCTCCCCCAGCCTTACCTTTCCTAAACACTTTCTTTTAAATTACATTGCCTAGCTGTGTATGCGCGTGAGAACGGGCGTGTGCCTGCCGTGGCACATGTGTGGAGGCCGGAGGCTTGCAGAACGCAGACACATGCATTCTAAATGGCCCCTCTCTGTATGTCAGTTCACGGTGGCACGTTCTCCTTTAAGACACTAACATCCAGCAGGACGTGACAAATATCCTCCTTATTCACTCACACACACAAGAGCCGAATAAAGACACACCCCTAATTTTAAAATCTCTTGAAATGAGCACGTGCAGCCCCACTCTCTTCTGCCTCAAACTATCCACCACCTCCTCCCCGCCCCCACATGGTCAACACTGCCCTCTGTCAGCGCTAGACTGCGACTACCACAACCTCCTCACTTCTAATTCAGAGGAAGTGCTAAAATTCCCCATTATTTGTTGATCCCCGGCAGAGTGATAGAATCCTTAAGCCTAATTATGTGCCGAATGGCCGGGATGTTGGCAGAATGGTAAACTCCTTTGGCTAACGCCCGGCATATGTTGGAGGGATTCAGCTAGCTCACATATCTGTCTGTACTGTTAATAGAGTAGGTTCCATGCCAATTACTCAGGCATCCATCAGCTCGGCAGGGTACAATGGGCGCAGTGTTCACATACTGGATGGGTGCATTCCCATCTCCGCATCAGCAGCAGCTGGGCCAGATAAAGACCACTGGGCTTCCAGACTTAGGAGTGTGCTAGCACGCAGCCGAGCTCACACCATCTTCAAATTCCTGCAGGCAGCTTTCACCTGGATTCTTCTGGGCGGGGGCGGGGGTGGGTGGTGAGGGGTGGGGCGGGGGTGGGGGATAGTGGGGGTGCAGCTCACTAGTCTTCAGTCATTTCCTGCTCAGACTTGCTGGCTGTCTGGGTGGAGGTGCAGAGGAAGAACAGAGAAACAAACCACAAACAGTTTCAGTGACAGAAGACACAATAACAGGAGAGGATAAATAGATCCCAATAAAGAGAGAGCCCGCTCCCCGCTCGCGCTCTGGCGCCTGGTTTTAGAACCATCGGTCTAGGATATCTTTCCCCACAAGAGTTTGTTCTTGTGCCGGAGAGAGCCTGCCTCTGCTCGCTTCCTTTTGATCTTTCTTCTTCGTTCTTTCTCCCTCTGACGCAGAAAGGTGGGTTGGAAATCTTGCAGTGTCATCAGAAAAAAGAAAGAAAGAAAGAAAGAAAGAAAGAAAGAAAGAAAGAAAGAAAGAAAGAAAGAAAGAAAGAAAGATGGATGCTGCTTCTGGTGGTATTTTTAACCAAGCACAGAAGCCGAAATGTCTAGAACGTGGATAGAGAAAGCCCTGGCTCTCTTTTCAGACTATCCTCCAATGTGGCGGGCACAGAGCGCCGCACCAGAGACCGGAGTCAAAATGGCAGATGTTGGAGGCTCGGGGTTGGGGATGGGGGTGGGAGGCAGATAATCTGAGGCTCGCTAGCGACTTCTCTCATGATTCCCATTCACCCTACTTCTCAGACCCCGGCGCGAAACAGTTGCTGTCCACTTGCCTAAGACTCCACAGCCAAGTCCCAGTGCAACAACAAATAAACAACAAAACCTAGTGGATCCTAGGACCAGCCTCTCAGGGTCGCCTTGGCACTCTGCTGGCCGGCCTCCTTTTTAAAAATTACCCACAGCTATTGAACAGGCAGATACTACACGCTAGTCATCATTTGCATGTTATTTCAGTGGCGTGTCTTCTTCCTCCGTCTCCCCGAGGAAAATACAGTAATTAACTCCATGCAGAAGGGGGAGGGGATCTCTCTCTCTCTCTCTCTCTCTCTCTCTCTCTCTCTCTCTCTCTCTCTCTCTCTCTCTCTCCTCCCTCCCTCCCTCCCTCCCTCCCTCCCTCCCTCCCTCCCTCCCTCCCTCCCTTCTCTGTTTTTCCCCCTCCTTAGGCTTGAAAAGAGATTCTAGCAGATAATTTGGCTGAACATGAAAAGGGAGACTCCGTTCACAGCCGCCCGGATAAAGTGCTAGGTTGGTGAAGCTCCGAGGACCGAGCTGGTTATTTCATGACATGAAAAGCAGACATTTATCTGTTCCCATGGAGATGCAATTTCTACTAGTCAATCAGGCCCAGGGGAGGTCAGACAATAGCCAGTAGGCCCGTTTTTTCCATCTTGAGAGACACTTAATTCTGGTTGTATTTGAGTATTTTCCTAAACTTAAAGGCATCAAGAATGATCCCTCAGAAATACCTGTAAACTAAACTGTGACAATTTCAAGTGATCAAAACGAGCTGGGAATTCCTGCTTCTCCAGACAAGTTGGGGTGTAGCCCCCCCTTTCGAGTTTCAAATCCTCCCTCTAGTATGTCACAATCCCTCTTTGCATACATTTGGTTTCCAAACTTGACCCTAGCCTCCTTGAGAAAACAGTTCATGAGGAGATAAATTAAGAACCGAACTCCCCCCCCCCCCCAAGCACAGTTAGGGAGCAAGAAGGAGGCTCCCAGTAGACCATCATCCTGGAAACCAGAGAAGGGCACACCAGAAGCGAGCACAGCCCGGAACTGCCGTGGCTTCAATAAATTATAAACTGGGTTCTCCGTTTTTCCTCGCCTGAAAACTATACCCACAGCAGCGATCAGGGCTGTTCTGCTCTTCTGTATCTGTTATCAAACCCAGAACACACGAATCATGTTCATTAGCAAATTGTGTTTTTATTGCAGTAAATGCTTGGCGAAGTGAGTCTCTCTCAAACACATGGAGACTTTTTTTTTTTTTAACACAATCTCACAAGTGTCTTTCCCTCCCTCCTCCCCTTTGATCGCTTTTACGCATGCCTGAGGCAGAAGAAAATGGAACAGAGGGCTTCCAAGAGCTAATTGGGGAGGGAGAAGGCGTTTACAGAGATCCTGTTTCTAAACGCTGTTTGCTGGTCCAGCCCCCATCGGAGAGCCACACGACCCGACGTGACCTAAAACAGGATGGTGACGCAACAGAATGGCCCTGGCAAGATGGCATTTTTATCTCTCAGCAACTTCACTCCGGTTAATGGAGCCACTCAAGTGCTGTTCAAATGCACGTCAGGAGCGCAAACCGGAGGCTGCGGGGTTACAATCCGGAAGCCTCAGGGTCTCCCTCCTCTCCAGGAGCCAGCAGGGAACAAAGGCACCGACAGACAGGGCCCATGAGAGAGAGAGAGAGAGAGAGAGAGAGAGAGAGAGAGAGAGAGAGAGAGCGAGCTATTCCAATGTGGATGATAATGAATGGTACTCCAGGTTTAGGAAGCAAGGAACAGAAATTCATTTGCGATGTACAGGAAGCGGGGCAGGGGAACGATCCTCGCGGGATGGCACTTGCTGATGTCGTTAGGCTATTCTTTTCATTTGATCATTTTAGTTTAAGCACTTTTAAAAAGAAGTATATGTTCACTCTCATTAGAAAGTTCAAAGCGGAGATGGCTAGTAACCACTTGACGGCATGATACTTCCTTCCAGAAATTTTCCCTAAATGCAGTCTTTTTCTTTTTTAAAGAATTATTTGTTTTATGTATATGAATATGCATAGTTTTAAATACCTCACTGGTTTCATTTAACACATGGCTGTGAACTTTTTTTTTTTTACCTTAAATAAAAAAGAAAATGTCTATTGTAAACAATTTTCAGGACATATATTTTAAAGAATGAGCTTCCAGCTTAAGCTGGGTGGGGGCTGGGGCAGCAGGGTGGAGGGGGTGGGCAGAACATTTCTTACTGGGGGGGGGAGTACACCAGTGTGAGCTTCCCCTCCCCCACAGACAGTGGCTGCAGTTTTCTGTGCCCTCTTTCAGGGTCTTATAGATCACACTAGTGTATATCAGACACCTTGATTTTACACAAGTATTCTTTGTCTTCGTGGTAGAAAACCTTGATCGGTTTAAATAATGGCAAGGTGTCTCTTTGAATGCTATCCCTTTTTGTCCTTCATCACGTCCCTCTTGTGGGCTTTCAGCTTTTGCTGCTGTAAACCATGCTGTGGTAAATTCTCTATTATCTTGTGCACCTTGAACATTTTCTGCTCAAACATAGTGTCCCTTTTCTGAAGGGTTTCTATTTCCCCACACCTGGCCCCAAGATGCCTGACTCCAAAGGAGAAACCAGTCAAATTAACTTTGTGCTAAGTGAAGGTATGAGCGTACCATTGGCTCTTCTGGTGGCTTTTGCTCTGTCTGTTTGCTTTCTGCATTGCTCAGAGTAAAATCTTGGGCCCCCCCCACCCCCACCCCTGCCCCTGCAAATGCCTGCTCTTCTCCCCAGCCATTTTCTTAATGTCTCTCCGAATGTGGGCATGACAGACTCCAGAAAAACAAAGAAAGTGGCTGTCCCTCAGGGGTCAGCCTTCCCTGGATCTCCTGTTCTGTAGCTCCTGCCTGCTTCAGAGTAGAATAATTCTTTCATCCCAGGTTCAGAAAAAGATTGAAAGCCACCACTAACAACTTAGGCGTAGCTTCCCACACTCTCTGTGTGCAAGAGCAAAACCATTAGGATTTAGAACAGAAGTGTGTCTTTGGGAAGAAGTGGGTGGAATTTTATGCTAAGGAGGAGGGAAGACATCTTCTTAGGGGAGCAGTCTCATTTTATCTAACTACTGAAAAATTAAACAAACAAATAACTACAAAAACATTCGTTCACACTTCATCCTTGGCTCCTCTAGTGAAATGTAGTGTCCTTTGTCTTCATGTATGTATAGTAAATCTCTGTATTGTTCTGGGATGGAGGAGACTTGATTGAGGGGGAGGGGGAGGGGGAGGAGGAGGAGGAGGACCACTCGGTATGTCTTGAAACAAATGAGCTAATTGAGAAAATTCTCTTCAGGAAGCAGTGAGCACAAAGTGAAAGAGGAATCAGGCCCAGAAGCTACCTCCTGCAGCCAGCGTTCAGAGGAATCGGGCTGCCAGCTTGCAGAGCTGCAGCCCAGCCGCTGCCTCCTGCAGCCAGTGTTCTGTGGGCAGGGAGATAAACTTCACAAGTTTGTTGGCTGTTTATCTTCTGGGCTCCCAGAGCTCTCCTCTCCTGCTGGTTAAAAAAGAAAAAAAGTGGTCTAGGAAGCCAGTCTTAAGAAAGGGGGCTGTTTAGAGACCCCAGAGAGAACAGAGACATGTATGTATATTAGACACAAAGAAATGGGAGCCAAGTGCTGGATATCAGAAATCTTTTTTTTTTTTTAAAGATTTATTTATTTATTTATTATATGTAAGTACACTGTAGCTGTCTTCAGACACTCCAGAAGAGGGTGCCAGATGTCGTTACGGATGGTTGTGAGCCACCATGTGGTTGCTGGGATTTGAACTCTGGACCTTTGGAAGAGCAGTCGGGTGCTCTTACCCACTGAGCCATCTCACCAGCCCTGGATATCAGAAATCTTAAGTACTAGAGTGGGAAAGTCAGGCATAAACCAAGGGTCCAGGAAAAGAAAGGAGTAAAAAAAATCTTAGGAGCTTGCCTTTCCTCGGTGGCTTAGTGGAGTAGATAGTGGAGTAGATAGTAGTAGTGGAGTAGTAGATAGTGCATGTGTGTGTGCATGTATGTGTATGCATGTATGTGTATGCATGTATGTGTATGCATGTATGTGTATGCATGTATGTGTGTACTCTTGTGTGCATGTGTGCATGTATGTGTGTGTACATGTGTGAGTGTGTGTGCAAGTATGTGTATGCACATGTGTGTGTGTGAATGTGTGTCTGTCTTGGTGCCTGAACCCAGGGCTTTATATGTGCTGCCTGTGAGGTTGGTTTCATTGTGTTGTTCAGGTAAACGTTGTACTGGAGACCATGCTGCATGGCATAATCTCAGAGACTCCCTCTAGGCCAACATAAACCTTAGGACAAGATGGGGCTCGCTCTGGGGCCCTTCCATCCTCCTGTTTGGATTTTGAGGTTGAAACTGGAGGAGCACACTTGTCAGGAGCATCAAGTGCTCTAGGCAGGCACAGGAGTGCCTTTGTCCGCAGGTACTCCGTGTGTTTGGGTCATTTAAATATTTCTGCACACACACAGCTCTTTTCCTGCCACGGCTCTGAACTCGGTTGCTTAGAATAGCTGGAAGAGTCATCGGAGGCCTGAAGGTAAGCTAAGAGTGTGTTAAAGTCATTGGTCAATGGAAACCACTTCCTTTGGGCAGATTGCTTCATAGCCCTACTGCAAACAGGGGGATAATAACAAGGGCTGTTTATAGATTTTGTGCTTTATGCACAGGCCTGTAAAAATAGGTTTAGAAAATTTATTTTCTTTTATGTGTACATGTGTGTGTGTTTGCTGTCCCTGAGTGAATGTGTATCACATGTGACCAGGAGGCTGCAGAGGTCAGAAGAGGGCATTGGGTCCCTTCAACCTGGAGCTCCAAGCCATTGTGAGCTGCCTGATAGGAGTGTTGGGAACTGAATTCAGATGCCCTTGGAGAGCAGTGTGTGTTCTTAACCTCTGAGCCTTCTCTTCAGCCACACCCTGGGAGTTTCTATTTCTGTTTTTGTTGTTTGTTTTTGTTTTTTAATCTTTTTTTGTTGTTGTTTTTTGTTTTTTGTTTTCCGAGACAGGGTTTCTCTGTATAGCCCTGACTGTCCTGGAACTCACTCTGTAGACCAGGCTGGCCTCGAACTTAGAAATCCACCTGCCTCTGCCTCCCAAGTGCTGGGATTAAAAGCATGTGCCACCACACCTGACTCTTGTTTTGTTTTTGTTTTTGTTTCTGTTTTTGTTTTTTGAGACAGGGTTTCTCTGTATAGCCCTGGCTGTCCTGGAACTCACTTTGTAGACCAGGTTGGCCTCGAACTCAGAAATTCACCTGCCTCTGCCTCCCGAGTGCTGGGATTAAAAGCGTGTGCCACCACGCCTGGTTGACTCTTGTTTTTTAATCTTAATCAAGAATTATACTTTTTGCATTTCTGGTCCTGAGCTGAGTATTCTGAATATTCTATGCCAACAGTTATTCCTGATAAAAGGGTAGGGCAGATGTCCCTAAAATTAAGTGTGTGTGTGTTTAACTTACCTTGTCAGGATTGGCAACAAAGAGCCTTTCCCACCCAGATGAATCACTGTGTCTGCCTCTCGTTGCTTTTTTTTTTTTTTTTAAATTTGTTTTTGTTTTGGGAGGCAGGATCTTTATAAAGCAGACTTTGAACTCATTATGTAGCCAAAGATGACCCCCAAACTCCTGAACCTTCTGGTTCCTCCTTCCAAATGCTGAGAGGACAGGCAAGCACTGTGGTACCTCCTGGCATGCTTGTTTTCTAGTAAGGATGAAGTCGGGGACACCGGGTGCTTCAGGTCCTCCAAGGATGAATGTTTCTGACCCCCAATCCTGTAAACCTTCTCTAAAAGGAGGTCCACCCTCCACCGCTTAGCTTTGCACTGCGCCAAATCTCGTGCACTCTGGTCCCCACCACGAGCTGGGGCCTGTACCGGACTCTGGGAAGGAAGCTGCAAACACGTCAGACAGCAACTTAGTCATGAGCCAGTGAACAGGGCACTTCCATAGGATGTGGGGAAGGGCTAGGAGGGGACAGAGCAGATGGGATGGAGAGTGGTCAAGGTGAGCCTGGGCAGCAGATACGATTGAGATTTCTCTTTAGAATCTAGGCCAAAAGAGCATAAAGCCCCCTTTCCAGAGTGGGAGATCTGGGTCTGCGGAGAAGTTGTACTGATGTCTTCTTTCCCTGGTCTTATTGTTCTGTTTTAATGTTTTTATATGGGGCTGGTGAGATGGCTCAGCGGGTAAGAGCACTGACTGCTCTTCCGAAGATCCTGAGTTCAAATCCCAGCAATCACATGGTGGTTCACAACCACCCGTAATGAGATCTGACTCCCTCTTCTGGTGCATCTGAAGACAGCTACAGAGCACTTATGAATAGTAATAAATAAATCTTTGGGCTGGAGCCAGTGGGGCCAGCCAGAGCGAGCAGAGGTCCTAAAATTCAATTCCTAACAACCACCTGAAGGCTCACAACCATCTGTACAGCTACAGCGCACTCACAGACATAAAATAAATAAATAAATCTTCAAAAAATATTTTTTATTTAATTCTTTGAAAATCTGTTTTTAAAACTTTCATATGTGTCAGCAGTTAAGAGCACTGGCTGTTCTTCCGGAAGACAGGGATTCTGTTCTCACAACCCCTGTTAAGTAGCCGACAATCATCTGGAACTCCAGCTTCAGGCCTCTGATGGCTCCTGCTCTCATACACAAATCCCCTACTACAGACACACACCTACACAAAGTTAAAGAGCTTCAGAGAGGTCTACTGGGTTGATATGATCCCCACCCCCGTGCCTCCTGTGTCCCTCTACCCCACTACCTCTTCCGTTCATGGCCCTTTCCCCCATATATGTGTGTGTGTGTGTATGTATATATGTGTATATATGTATATATACATGTATATATGTATAGTAGTATATGTATGTGTATTAACATACATATGTTATACACACACACACACACACACACACACACATATATATGTAAAATAAACATAAATACATCCTGTTGGGTCAATTTAGTGTTACACATATGTATATTTTTTTGTTCTTGTTTTTCTTTTTCTTTTTTCTTGTTTTTTGTTTTTTGTTTTTCAAGACAGGGTTTCTCTGTGTAGCCCTGGCTGTTCTGGAACTCACTCTGTAGACCAGGCTGGCCTTGAATTCACAGAGGTCACTTGCCTTTGCCTCCAGAGTTCTGGGATTAAAGGCGTGAGCTACCACCACTGGCATATATATATATGTTTTTAGGACTGACTGATTGGTGTTGGATAAGGGTTGGGGGGTTCATCCCTGGCAGAGACTGACTGCCATCTCTCAGTTATCAATTGTCTGCAGCTCTTTATTTTCTTAATCTTTTAATATTTATTTGTTTTTTTTTTTTTTTATTTTAAGGTAGGGTTTAAAGGCATGCACCCCCAAGTTTTATTTTATTTTATTTATTTATTTATTTATTTATTTATTTATTTATTTATTTAGTTTTTTGAGACAGGGTTTCTCTGTGTAGCTCTGGCTGTCCTGGAACTCACTTTGTAGACCAGGCTGGCCTTGAACTCAGAAATCCACCTGCCTCTGCCTCCCAAGTGCTGGGATTAAAGGCGTGCGCCACCACCGCCCGGCTTATTTTATTTTTAAATAGTCTTGCTATGAATTGCTGGCTGGCCCTGAGTCTTGTAGCAATCCCGCTGCTTTAGCCTTTACAAGTATATATCATCACTTAGTATGTTTTCATGGAGGAGAGAGAGAGACACACACACAGAGAGAGAGAATGAATTATTCCAAGTATTAAACAAGAGGATAATCTGAATATGGCTTAGCAGATGAAAGCGCTTGCAGCCAAGTGTGATGACTTGAGTTCGATTCCCAGGCTCCACAAGTTGAAAGGAGAGGAACTAAATACTACAAGCTGCCCTTTGACCTCCACACGTGTGTCATGGAATGTCCACATACAACCAAATAAATTAAATGTAATGTTGTTGAAGCCTAAAATATTAACTATTGGGCTTTTTACGAAATTTTAATTTTATGTTATTTATTTATTTTTTGTTGAAGTCTCCTGTTCTCAGGCAGTCATGGTAGACAACAGATATCTCCAAGTGACTGGATAAATTGCCTCTTGTCCACCTCTTTTTTTTTTTTTTTTTTTTTTTTTAGGTTTTTCGAGACAGGGTTTCTCTGTATAGCCCTGGCTGTCCTGGCACTCACTTTGTAGACCAGGCTGGCCTCGAACTCAGAAATCCGCCTGCCTCTGCCTCCCGAGTGCTGGGATTAAAGGCGTGCGCCACCACGCCCAGCTTTGTCCACCTCTTTATCAGGAACCAACTCAAGACTAAGCAGAGTTCTCTGGGAGTAAAGTTGGTCCTGGATAAAGATAAGGACAGGAGGAAGCTCCTTCCTGCCTGCCAATGAATACAGATAAGATGGATCCTCACCAAGTGTCCTCAGAGCCCTCAGGGAGAGGGCGTGCATACAATGGATCAGGTGAGAAACCTGAGAGCCTAAATCCCTGAGATGCTTGCTTCCCCTTGACCTAGTGTTGTAGCGCCCTATCCCCAGATCTGGGTTTAAGCCACCTTCCAGTTCCAACTCTCCGTCTCAGATAGGAATCTCTCGTGTTAGGGCTGTTTATCCCTACCTGTGTGTAAGAAACCCAAGGTTCAGATGGAAAACGGGAGCTGCCAAGGGCAATCTGTGCAGTGCTAAGCACAACCCCCTATGCTGAGCACTGAGGGGACGGGCGGCAGAGGCAGGCAGATCTCTGTGTGTTTGAAGTCAGCTTCATCTACAGGTTAAATCCTGATATCTATCCTGTTCTAGGACAGCCAAGGCTATGCAGAGAAACCCTGTCCTGAAAAACCAAAACCAAATCCCAAAACAAAACAAAAACATAAACCAAAACAAAAAACAAACCCAAATTAACCACCAAAACAGACAAAAACAAAAAAAACCAAAAAAAACCAAACCCATTCTGATTAATGGCTGGATCAAGATTCTCTTAGAAATGACACCATAGAATGTTTTTAAGTCAGTTTCACACAGAGTAGGTTATTTGACGGAGATGCATATATGCATGTTAGCCCTTCCTTTTTTTTTTTTTTTTTTTTTTGAGACAGGGTTTCTCTGTGTAGCCCTGGCTGTCCTGGAACTCACTTTGTAGACCAGGCTGGCCTTGGACTCAGAAATTTACCTGCCTCTGCCTCTCGAGTGTTGGGAGCAAAAGCGTGAGCCACCGTGCCCAGCATGTTAGCCCTTCCTCATGTTCTAGTTATAGATTACCATAAGGTTAATTGTCCAGGGGTTGGAGATATGACTCAAGAGCAAGTAGTAGTCACAACTGCCTATAACTCCAGCTCCATGGGAATCTGCTGCCCTCTTCTGGTCTCCACGGGCAACAGAACTCATGTGCACATACCCACATAGGCACACCCATGAGCACACTTAATTAAAAACTAAAAAGAATAAAATCGTAGTCTCTGTGTAACGTGTGCTGCTTTTATAGACAGACACTCATAGCAAAACAACAAAACAGTTCCTATAACTGTTCTGGAAGCTCCTTATAGCATCTCTCTGTTCCATTCTGTCAGGAGCTTGGGTCACACCCCAGGAGACAGGAGTGCCTGAGGCAGGCAGGACAACATTCCAAAGCTGGACTGGGAGCGTTCTGATCTGAATGATGAAATCATAAACCATCAACCAGCAGCTGGCTGCAGACTCAGGGAATGAGACAGGAAGGTGAAGGGTGAAGGGTGGATTTCTAAATTCCCTCTCGCACTTGCGTGAAGCCAAATGTCTCCAGGTCTTCAGTGAAGTTAGAAAGAAGGCATTTCTCTTTTGTATTGGTATGATCATGGTGTGTGTATTTGTGTGTGTGTGTGTGTCTGTGCTCATGTGTGCATGGAGGTTGAGGTTGACTTCAGGCATTTGTCTCCACTGCTTTCCTCCTTTTTCGAGTCAGGGTTTCTCGTTTGAACCTAGAGCGTTTGCAGCCAGCTTGCCCCAAGGGTTCCCTGTCTCTGCATCCTAAGCACTGGGTTAAGCATTCTATGGGCACTGCTGACCTAGCCTCCAATCCTCGCATTAGTGTGGCAAGCCCTTTACCCTCTGAGCCATCTCTCCAGCCCCAAAGACTCATTTCTAATGTCACCAGAGTCATCATCAGCTCATTCCTAGAGTCTCCAATCAAAATGATCCCTGAGTGGTAGGAAAGAGCAACCACCACAACAGACATTGCTGGGCTGTGGACACACACACACACACACACACACACACACACACACACACCTGTGCCCACCCATCCCAGACTCACTCTCCACAATCTGGGAAGGGCGAGCACCTACGTTCATGTAGCTACTCTTACTGTTCAGAGAATTTCCCAGAAGTTACAACAGCTTTTCTTCTGTGAGCTGTCAGCCTTGTGGCTTCCCATGATTCTGCCATAGTCTTACTCCGCACAGAGGTCTGGACGGAGACGGGAGGCAGTACAGGGGAAGAGCTGGCTTTGAACCCAGTCTATCACTCCAGAGCTGTGGAAGTGACTTTTGCCGGACTGGGGCATCACACACTCAAGTCACCGTTCTGGTGGCTATGGCATGTGACTTGGGTTTTGCCCTCTGGCTGGTCCTGAGGGGGCCTCGGGGAAAAGTGGAGCTAATGAGGGAGATGAGTGGGTAAGACAGGCTTGTGCAACCCAGTCTCACGCCCACACAAGCAACTGGTGCTTGCTGGTATCCTTATCTTGATTTCAAAGGCAAGATTCAGACTTGGGGAGCTTATGTTGCCCCGAGACAGAGGCGGAACCCTTGTGAAGACCAGCTATGCGATAGTATGGCACACTTGGAAAGAAGACAGCCATGGTTTGGATAGTCATGGGCTTCTCTAGACTGCTAACACCAGCCAGCAGTTCTAGCTTTACATGTGTGTGAGAACCTGGGGCCAGGCATGGTGGCACAGCCTTTGATCTGTACACTCAGGGGGCAGAGGCAGGAGGATCTCTCTGAATTTGAGGTGAACCTGGTCTTCATAGCAAGTTTTGGAACTAGGCTGTAGATGGTTGTGAGCCATATTGCCAGTACTAGGAATTGAACCCAGGTCCTCTGGAAGAGCAGCCAAATGCGCTGAGCCATTTATCTCTCCCACACTGCACTGTGTGCTTTAAGACATCATTTGTTAGTTTCTCACAGTGACCATTGGGGAGGTTTCTGTTTCATTCTCTATTCTGGAAGAGGGCTTAGAGACAGGTCCAAGGTTACCCATTCCAGAGGCAGGGCTGTGTTCCACACTGAGGTCTGGAGACATCCTTGTCCAGTCTCTCAAAATCACGAATGCATGGCATACCGCTTTGTGTTCAGCATACCAAACTATTTCAAAGTTAAGGTTATAGCCTGGATATGCCCTTCAAAAATATAATGCAATCCCTAGCCTGGAGGTTATGAATGGAATCCCTGGCCAGAAACTTTTGTGAATGATGGTGGGACGACCCAACACCCACCCCCAGCCTGGAACCTATGAATGGAATCCCTAGCCTGGAGTAGGCGATGAATGGAGTCCCATCTTGGAACTTGTGAATGGAACCTTATATGGAAAGGGGTCTCGGTAGACGTGGTCTAGGTGGGATGCTTATGATGTAGGCTCCACAGTGGTATCACTTGGTAGAATCTGCTTTTCCCTCCTCCTCCTTTCAGAATCACAGTGAGTTTTCCAGGGTCTGTAGAAAGTATAACTTGCTGACTGGCCAATCGAACAGCAGGCAGGTGACTGGCCAATGGAACAGCAGGCAGGTGACGGGCTTTCCGGGTTGCTTGATGTCAGAACACTTAGAAAAATGTGAAAATGAATATACTCCACTCACCAAGTTTTGGGGATGGAAAAAGGTGTGAATGCATGTACACACACACACACACACACACACACACACACACTATGCCAAGGCTGAAGGAGGAGGCCAGCTGTCTTCCTTCTTTCTTTCTTTCTTTTTTTTTTTTTGCTTTTTGAGACAGGGTTTCTCTGTGTAGCCCTGGCTGTCCTGGAGCTCACTTTGTAGACCAGGCTGGCCTCGAACTCAGAAATCTGCCTGCCTCTGCCTCCCGAGTGCTGGGATTAAAGGCGTGCGCCACCACGCCCGGCCCTTCTTTCTCTATAGACTTCTTTCCTTAGTCTCTTGAGAAGTCTCCCTCTCTCCCTCCCTCCCTCCCTCCCTCCCTCCCTCCCTCCCTCTCTCCCTTCCTCCCTCCCTTCCTTCTTCCCTTCCCCTCCCCCTCTCTCAACTGGGAACTATACCTGCAGCCAGGAAGCCCAGGCTAGCCTTCTACCATCTCCCTTTCCCCTATTCCAATAGTGGGGTTACAGGTGCAAATGACCACATATGGATTTTACACGGGTGTTAGGGATCTGAACTCAGGCCCTCGTGCTTGCAAAACAAGCATCCTTACCCACTGCGTCAGTTTTAGAGGAGCTGTGAAGGGGATAGAGGTGTGAACTAACCCTTAGCCTTCCTCTGTGCAGAAAGGAATGTTCTCAAGAGGGGTGCCGTCCAGACCATGGGCGTTTGTCCTGGGGATGCTGTTAATGTGGCTTTAGATTCAGAACGCTCCCTTTTCATGAAAGGTGATTTGGAACCAGAGAAATGGCTCAGCAGTTAGATGCAGTTCCAGAGGGCTGGAGTTCAGTTTCCAGCACCCACACTGGGTAGCTTCAAAGTACCTGTTACTCCAGTTCCAGGGAGATCTGTCACTCACTTCTGGCCTTCTTGGGCATCCAGACACAGGCACAGACACAGGCACAGGCACAGGCACAGGCACAGGCACAGGCACAGGCACAGGCACAGGCACAGGCACAGGCACAGGCACAGACACAGACAGACACAGACACAGACACAGACATAGACACAGACACAGACACACACACACAGACACAGACACAGACACACACAGACACAGACACAGGCACAGGCACACACAGACACAGGCACAGGCACAGGCACACGCACACGCACACGCACAGACACAGACACAGACACAGACACAGACACAGACACACAGGCACAGGCACAGGCACACACACAGACACAGACACAGACACAGACACACAGGCACAGGCACAGATTCAGACACACACAGGTAAAAAAAAATTTTTTTTAAAGAAGGTTGACAGGTCCTGAGAATGTGCATTTTTGGACATGCTCCCAGGATCGCTGACCCCCTGTCACATACAGAAGCCGTGGTCTCCAGAGCACCCTTGAGTCTCAAGCCTCCAATCCTGCAAGTCGTCCCAAGGCCAGCTTCTCTCTTATGTGGTAATTCAACATTCTCAGTTCACTCGGGTTGTCACGATGGCTTTTCCCATGGTCGCTTTTCAACAGAGAAGAACTGAGTGTCTATCCCTTGATGGGCCCACACTGAGCCTTGGCCCCCAGGGACCTTGACTATCTGTCATTTGTCCATCCATGTATCCATCTGTCCACTCTCTTGCCAGGCACTGATTGAGCTATTTGGGTTTGAGGAGTTGGGTGAGAGGCCTTGAGACACCAGGAAAGGAGGAGAAACTTTCTAGTCTTTCCTGGGACCAGGAGCTTTTGAAAACTGATCAAGAGCTTCTCTATAAATGCAAATCCACCACACCCAAGTCCACTCAAGCCATGGCTTCCAGGCGCTGGTGGGGAAGGTGTTCACTATTTCCTGCTGAGATCTGCTCTGTCACTTCTGGCCGGCCCTGGCCTCAGGCCCGACTGTTGGAACCTCTCCATTCCTGCTCCAGGGCTGCTTCTCCCAAGATTCCCTGACTATTGACTCTCAGGTGTCCCAACAAGGCTGCTCACACATCATGCTCCCTTGGAACGTTCACTATGCCGTTATTTAATTTTATTGATGCCCCTGACTAGCCCCTGTGCGGTCCCTACTGTATACATTCACCACACTTTTGAAAAGTACTTTCTATATTATTAGCTCTTTGAACCTTCAGTTTTGTTATGAGGCGAGTCTTATTAATACCCATTAAACAGGCCAGGAAATCTGAG
Organism: Mus caroli; assembly: GCF_978045245.1. Lineage (NCBI taxonomy): Eukaryota > Metazoa > Chordata > Mammalia > Rodentia > Muridae > Mus > Mus caroli. Next base: position 9,269,032 of record NW_028227257.1, on the reverse strand, counting down.
CCCTGAGAGGCTGAGTGTCCTGCTCCTGAGCACATGGCTCTCATGATTGGCAGAGCAAGGAACTGGCTGGCTGGTTTCTGGTTTCCTTTCCCTCTCTGCACCACAACAGCTAGCCAGTTGTCTGTCTTCCTGGCTGGGTTCCAGTTGCTCCCCAAAGCCAGGAGGCCAGGTCTTATATACATGGGTGAGTGACAGTCTCGTGCCATAGTGACCCCGTGAGATAATGGGGAAGGACCTTGGTTCCATTTGGCTTTCCCCTGAAGCATCAGTGGATTACCTGGTTTCTCTGCGGATAGCTTCCCTCACTCAAAAAAGCTGAGCTCCTACCCTCCAGCCACTGTTTCCCTGGGCAGCCTTGATGATTTGGGGACCGAATGAAGGTAAAGGAACTTTACAAACCCCCAAGCCCAAGGTGAATGAATACATGTGATTATTTCTATAATTATCCATACGTTTCCGAACCATCAAAGCATGTGTAAAACTGCCTTTCAGATTTGTTGTTGATGTTCTGAAACAGGGTCCCAGATGGCTGAGGCTGACCTTGAACTCACTGGGTAGCTGATCTTCTTGCCTCTCCCTTCGAGTGGGTGCTGAGATTACAGCGTTTGTACCATGCCTGGGTTTAAGCAGTACTGTGGATCAATGCCAGAGCCCCCTGCATGCTAGAGGCAAATATTCTACCAGCTGAACTCTATACCCAACCTGAAAATTTTTTTGACATCCATTAACCTTATTTATATTATTACTATTATTATTATTAATCTATACTATTATTAACCTTTAAAATATGCTTTATTCGTGAGCTACAATAACTGCTGACCTGGTGTCCCTAGGCCCACCGTTGCATGGATGTTAGGACTGTTAGCATTTAGTCTAGGCTCCGCCCCACAGTTACCTGGCAACAGCCAGGTGTGCCTGACTCACTATAAAAGGGGCTGCTCACCCCTTCTTCTCTTGCTCTGTCCTCTTCTCCTTACCCTCTTTCTTCTCATTCACTTATCCCCCCTCTTTCCACATATTATGACTGGCCTCTACTCCTCTTCTCTCCTCTCCTCTCCTCTCCTCTCCTCTCCTCTCCTCTCCTCTCCTCTCCTCTCCTCTCCTCTCCTCTCCTCTCCTCTCTCCTCTTCTCTCTCTCTCTCTCTCCCTCCCTCCCTCCCTCTCTCTCTCTCTCTCTCTCTCTCCTCTGCCTTTCTCTGTCTCTACTACCCTCTCAACTCCGCTCCCCATGTCCTGAGTAAACTCTATTCTATACTATACCACCATGTGGCTGGACCCTCAGTGGGAAGGGATGCTTCAGCATGGGCCCATGGAGGTGCCCCCTCCCCCCACACCTTACTGCACCTCCACCAAACACACTCCTTCTCCCCTTATCTTTTTATAAAACACAACAATGAATGTAACCACTCACTTTCTGATTGGATTTAGGATCAACTCCAAAGAACACAACACATGCCTGGGGTTGTAAATTTGGCAAAAATTTCATGGTTGGGTAGCTCAGGCTCAATTATTTTTCCTAAGTATAGTAAATAAATAAATATCGCTTTTTAAGTGTGCATTTCTATATCCAAAGATTAGTGAAGCTCTTGCAGCAGCGAAGTGTTTCTTTGTGCGGTGAATGGTGGTTAACACAGAAACTCACACCGGGTAAAGGTGCAAAGGACACGTGACTCTGGAGTGCTGAACCACACTTGGGACAACTATGTCACTTCCCCAAGGCTTGGTCGGGAGAGCAGGCAGGAAGATTGTAAGAAGCAGAGGTCGGGGAGGACCAGGTGAAGCCACTCAAGGGAGGAAAGGGCTTATTAGGCTCACACCTCCTGGTCCCAGCTTGTCTTCACTGAGGGAGGGCAGGGCAGGAGCAGAGGCAGAAGTCACAGAGGAATTGTGTTCACTGTCTCAAGCAGACCCATGCCCAGCACAGGACCACCTGGTCAGGGACAGTACTGCCCGCCGTGGGCTGTGGCCTTCAGCAATTGCAATCGAGACAATGCCTTACAGACATGACTCTAGGCCAATCTGATTGAGGCAATTCTTCAGGTGAGGGTCTTTCTTCTCAGATGACCCCTATGCTGTATGTAAAACTAACAACTCCTCAGGAGCTCATGAGCCCCCCCCCCCAACCACTCCCCCAGTAACAGTTGGTGGTTTATGGCAGAGGCAGAGGCAGGGGCATAGTCAGGGGTGGTTTATTTTAAGTATGTGGTGTTGGGTAGGTTGACCACACTCCGGTGGAGAGTCTCTCACACACAAGCAGGGGTAGCAGAAACTGTCTTGGTGAGTTATTAGGAAAAAAGAGAGGGAGACAAAGTTGGGAGGGTCTTGGGGGCAGATCTGGGAGCAGTCAGGAGATGAATAAGATAAAAATACATTGTAGCCGGGCGTGGTGGCGCACGCCTTTAATCCCAGCACTCGGGAGGCAGAGGCAGGCGGATTTCTGAGTTCGAGGCCAGCCTGGTCTACAAAGTGAGTTCCAGGACAGCCAAGGCTACACAGAGAAACCCTGTCTCGAAAAACCAAAAAAAAAAAAAAAAAAAAAAAAAACATTGTATGCCCATCTGATAGTCTCAAAAATTAATAAATATATTGTATCAACATAGACATAAGGGCTCTTCCCTGTTCTGATTTCAACATGTGACACCCTTCAATGTGTCTGAATGCTTAAAAGCTCGAATACAAACCCAGCAGGCTTGTTTTACTGGGAGCCTCAGAGGTGGACTCCGGAGTAAACAAAGCTGTCTGAGGCTGAATTCTCTGTCCTGGGCTGGTTTGCCTGCTGCTAGGGGCTGGGAGTGCTTGTCTCTTCTCTGTCAGATACTCCCACAGGCTGAGACTTGACCTCTACAAGTGAACACATGCACACAGACAGACAGACAGACAGACACAGATGCACACATAGACAGTCTCCCCCTCCCCCTCCCCCTGACTGCTCACTGATTTCCCAGAGCTCTGTGCTAACTGTTGTATCTTCAATCTTGTCCTTATGAACGGGAGACACTAGTCTCCGGACTAGGACCAGACATGTTCCTCCAGCGGGGGAGGGCTGAGCAGAGCAGTTTATCACTGTGGCTAAGCCTCTGCCTCCGTTAGGGCAGCGCTCCTTGTAAAGAACTTGTTACTCATTCTGTGCTCTGATTTTAGGAGTTCTGTTGGTCCTGAGCAGCCAAAGCCACAGCTAACAGGAAGTCAGTATCGTTTGTCCCTTGGGCACACGGATAGGCAGAGAAGATGGCTACAGTACTGGCTGGCATCACTTCCATCACTTCACTAGGAAGCCAGACTTCTCTTGTGAGTTCAAAGGCTTCCCTGAGAAGAGCTGGAGTCGCCTTTAAAGTGGAAAGCCTAGGTGATCTAAATGAACAAGCCTTCACAGGTGGCTCAGGGAAGTAGCTAAGCAACAGGTGTGGCCTGCACTGGGAAGCCCTGCTGCAGACGGAAGCAATGGGTAGAGGGGGCAAATGGTATCTGATGACATCACCTGTTTGAAAAGCAGCTCGTAGCTGCAGGTAGGTGTGTGTGTGTATGTGTGTGTGTGTGTGTGTGTGTGTGTGTGTGGCGTGAGAGACCTTGAAGGAGGAGGACAACCTTTTGTAAATGAGGACTGGGAGGGGTGTGTTAGGGAAAGGGTGACCTCTCTTTCTGGTCATCTACATATGAATTATTTTCTTTTCCTTGTGCCATTTAAAATGGAGACAAAAAAATTAACTGGCAGAATAGACCCCAAAGCTACTCTTTAATACACAGAAAACTCTTAAATTTTTAAGACTATGCGTCTTTGGGGGCAAAGACCTTCCTGGTTTGGGCTATTCTTGAATAAACTGTGTTTGCAAGCTGGTTCAAACTTCTGCCCTAACCAAAGAAGGTAGATAATATAAAATAACTTGGGGGAATTCTTCCCAGCGAACAAAAAGAAAACATTCAATTCTCTCTCCTTCTCCCTTTCTCTCTCCTCCTCCTCCCTCCCCTCCCTCCTTCCCTCTCTCCCCTCCCCCACGCTCTCGGCCTCCATCTTTGTCCCTGCATTTCTTGTAGATAGGATAGGTAGAAAGTTTTGTGGGTGAGTTGGTGTCCTTGCCCCTTCACTAGGGTTCCAGCTGGCCTGGCTTCAGCAGGTGGCCTCTTCAGGTTCCTTTTCCCCACGGCTCTGAGTCTCAAGGTCACCTTTGACTCCTGGGAGCCTCCCCCATCCCAGGTCTCTCATCGGAACTTTCTCCAGAAGCTTGCCACCCCAAGCCCCTACCAGCTGCTGATCTCCATTCATTCTCCTGGCCCTCTAGCCCTCTCTCCTGTCTCGCCCAACACCTGATCCTGACCCCCCCCCCCCATTCCGCTCCCCATCCCCTCCCCATCCCTGGAGGGCTGGATGAGATGGCTCAGCGGTTAAGAGCATTGACTGCTCTTCTGAAGGTCCTGAGTTCAAATCCCAGCAACCACATGGTGGCTCACAACCATCCATAATGAGATCTGATTCCCTCTTCTGGGGTGTCAGGACAGCTACAGTGTACATACATATAATAAATAAATAAATCTTTAAAAAAAGAAAAGAAAAACCAAAAAGAAGAAGAAAAAAATAAATTGAGAAAAAAAAATGGGGGTAGGGTAGGTCTGGAGCAATGGCTCATGGGTTGCTCCCATGTGCTGCTGTCACTTCAAACACCAGCACCAGGGATCTGATGCTCTCTCCTGCCCTCTACAGGCACCCACACACATGTGGCATACACATACATAGATGCAAGCATGTGAACACAAATAAAAAATACATTCAAAGAAGAGGGCTGGAGGTAACGGTACAGTGCTTAGCCTGGGCATGGCCCGTTGTTTAATTCCTAGTACTACAATCAATCAATCAATCAATCAACCAACCAACCAACCAACCAATCAATCGATATCACCCCAAAGAAAACAAATGAAAATAAGTCAGTAAGTAATTAAAAACACCCTCTCATTGAAAACTCCTAAAAAGAGGTGGGGCTGGGGCATAGCTTAGTTGATGGAGCACTTATTTAGTGTACTCAGGGCTCAGTGTGTTCAGTGTTCCAGAACCGAATCAAACAGACATGGAGACACGTGCCTGTGACACTGGCACTCTGGAGGTGGAGGCAGGAGGATCAGAAATTTAGAGTCCTCCTCAGTTATGAAGAGAATTTGAATCCAGTCTAGGGTTGTATCATCTGGAAGGCTCCCACTCTCACTTGATATCGAAACTAAGTCAGGTGGGGCTAGCCTGAGCTACATGAGACTCTCTCAAAACAAAAACAGCACCAAGAAACAGGAGAGAGAGAGAGAGAGAGAGACAGAGACAGAGACAGAGACAGAGACAGACAGACAGAGATAGAGAGAGACAGAGAGAGACAGAGACAGAGAGAGAGAAAGGAAGGCAAGCAAGTGATGGATAGGTGACTCCTAACCCTGCTTCAAGACAAGCTCATCTTGGTCAAGTGGCCTTTGTGAGATGGAAGGTAGGCTGGATATCAGTGGACTCGATCCACACATATTTATGCTGGGGCTACACACACACACACACACACACACACACACACACTCACACACAATTGTGAGGATTTGGGCAAGATGTTGCCCAGGCCTGTGTAGAGAATTACACAACTGAAATTACTTTCAAATGACTGTTACTCAGGAAGTAAAACCAAATTAGAGATGGAAGAGCTGAGTTTGGGCATCCTCGCTCTGGCTGGACCACGGGCTCCTTGGAGACAGAGTAGCCCTTTTGGAGACACATCTAAAATGCTGCAGATGACAGAGGGGATCCTGGGTCGTAGTCAACATCTCCTGGTTTCACTTCTCACCAAGTTCTGAGCCCTGAACAATGCTGGCGTTTGAATTAGTGGTAGAATGGAGTCAGGAGCTGGGTGTGCTGTCCATTCACCTGTAATGCCGGCATCTGGGAGAGGCAGGAGGATCCGGAGTTCAAAGTCACCCTCACTTACACAGGGAGTTCGAGACCAGCCTGAGCTACAAAGAGTCCTGTCTCCCAAACCTAAACCCAAACCAGCCGTACCAAACAGGTACCCAAACAGGGAACCATTTTGCCTGTGCTGGCTCTCCCGCTCTCTGTGAGGAAATGGTTGGTTTTGTTGGTTTTTCCATCTTCCAGATGAAGACAAACTTGAGTTCCAAACTCTATCTGTGTGGGTAGAAGACGCTGGAGGGAAAAGCGTCATTAGTTAGAGCTTGAATTGCTGGGAAACCTTAGAGCCTCGAGATGAACTTTTGGTCTCTCTGAGGGTTTGGGCTTTTTGTTTTTGTTGTTGTTATTTTGGTTTTTTTGCCCAAACCTTCTCTTCCTGGGGCATGGGAAGTCAAGGTCTAGTTTAAACCTGGAAGGCTGGCCCAGGTCAGTTAAAGGGTCTCCTGCCCTCAGCTTCCTCAGCCGACTGTGTGTGTGGAGGATACCAATCCGCCGCTGGCACTGTGCATAGGAAGCTGTCTCTGTGCCCCCCCCCCTCCACTCGGACGGCTTGACAGTGAGGGACACTTGGTTCTTTCTTGGGGTGCCCACTATGCAGTAGACATCGCTGCCGGGTCTCAGTGCCTTGGCAAGAAGCAAGAGCCACCGGGAGCATCAGACGGTTCTGCACGTGCTAAGTGGTCTTGGGATGCAGAAATGCGGGGGAATTTTAAGACCCGTGGATGGCCTCGGCACCTTCTCTCTTTCCGTTCATCTGACATTTTGTTTTCCATGGTAGCTGCTCTATAGCAAGGCTTGAGGAAGCTCTCCACACAGGAAGGAGGCCATGTTACTAATGTGGAACTCCCGAGTTTCCTCTTTATCAGAGGGGAGAAGAAACTCTTCAAGGGTGGGTGGTATTGGTGTATGACTTTAATCCCAGCCCTCTGGAGCCACTCGTGGATGATAAATGCCACGTCACTTTCCCACATTCTGCTGATCTTATAAGAAGGCAGATGAGCTGAGCAGTGGTGGTGCACACCTCTAATCCCAGCACTTGGGAGGTAGAGGTAGGTAGATCTGTGAGTTCGAGGTGAGGCTGTTCTACAGAGCAAGTTCCAGGCTAGCCTGGGCTACACAGACTCTTGAAAAAAAGGAAAACAACAAAAATTAGCTGTGTGTGGTGGCGCATGCCTTTAATTCTAGCAGTGCAGAGGCAGAGGCAGGTGAATCTGTGAGTTCAAGGCTAGTCTGCTCAACAAAGCAAGTCAAGGACAGCCAGGGTTGCTACACAGACAACCTGTCTCAAAAACTGAAAGAAGAAAATTGGGTTGTGTTTACTTTGTGGGTTTTTTTTTTTTTTTTTTTTTTGAGACAGGTTTTCAGTGGGTAGGCCTTACTGGGCTGGGACTCCTCATACAAATCTGCCGACTTCTTCATAGTGAGTGCTGAGATTGCAGGTGGGTACCACGTTTCGGAGCTCAAGAGAATCGTTTGTGATGGATAACAAGTAGTAGCCATTATGAACCAATGAGCCTCCATCTGACTATTGGACTCCCCTCCCCTATGGAAACTACAGACGACCTGACACTCCTGTCTCCAGTTCCTCTGTCTCTAGCTCCTGAGCACTGGCTGGGATCACGGGTGTACACCAGTATACCTGGGTTATGTGATGCTGGGCATTGGGCCCAGGGTTTCATGCATGCTCAGGAAGCATTCTCTCGGACCCCCGCCCCCACAGCCATCGAGGATGCTTCTATTTTTTTCCTGGTTTCAAGCTCACGGTACTCATTTTTCTTGTGCCTTTCCAGAGAAAATACTTTTCTTTTCTTTTCTTTTCTTTTCTTTTCTTTTCTTTTCTTTTCTTTTCTTTTCTTTTCTTTTCTTTTCTTCTTTTCTTTTCTTCTTTCTTTCTTTCTTTCTTTCTTTCTCTCTTTCTCTCTTTCTCTCTTTCTCTCTTTCTCTCTTTCTCTCTCTCTCTCTCTCTCTCTCTCTTTCTTTCTTTCTTTCTTTCTTTCTTTCTTTCTTTCTTTCTTTCTTTCGATTTATTTATTGTTGTTATATGTAAGTACACTGTCGCTGTCTTCAGACACACCAGAAGAGGGCATCAAATACCATTACAGATGGTTGTGAGCCACCATGTGGTTGCTGGGAATTGAACTCAGGACCTCTGGAAGCGCCCCTGGTGTGGACTTTTGAAATCTCAGTGAAAATCCAGTGATACCTCCTCAACAAGGCCACACCTCCTTCAACAAGGCCACACCTCCTTCAACAAGGCCACACCTCCTTCAACAAGGCCACACCTCTAAACCTTCCCAAACTGCTTCTCAGCTGGGGACTAAGTATGCAGGTAGATGAGCCTCTGGGGGCAATTGTCACTCAAACCACAACACTGAATTACCATTGTTTCCCTGCCCTTCAAAGTAACTCATTAAATAGAGTCTTTCAAGGCTTTTTATGCAGATTCCATAAAAGTTTTCTGTTTGGGTTTCCCTTCTAGGCTATTATTATTGCCATCCCTGGTATGAAAGGAAGCTCTGTCCACCCACTCACCCACCCAACTATTCCCTCCCTCCCTCCCTCCCTCCATCCCACCCACCCACCCACTCACCCCACCCCCAACCTGTCCATCCATCCGTCTACCACCTATTCATCCATCCATCCATCCATCTAAATATGAACAATAAAGACTATACCAATTTATAAATGAATGCCAAATAGAATATCGGTCGTATTATTTATTTCTGACATTGCTATGACAAAAATATCTGGTAAAAGCAACTTAAATACAGGTTTGTTCTGACTCACGGGATGGTCTGTCATGGTGGGGAAGGCATGCGGCAGGAGTTTGGGATAGCAGGTCACATTGCATTTACTGTCAGGGGCAGAAAGATACAGATGCTGTGATCAGCTAGCCTCCCCTTTTTTATTCAGTTTGGGACTCCAGCCCATGAAATGACGCTGCCCACAATCAGTAATTAGCTGTATTTATTCCAACGGGGCAACTCTTGGGTAATACTTGTTATATACTGAATGATAACCATCAGGAGGCTAATAAAAGGATTAAATACAATGTGCAAGTATGGCCAAGCCTGGTGGAGCAGGCCCATCACCTGGGTGGTTGCAC